>NC_042616.1:597612402-597921933 GCF_901001135.1 Rhinatrema bivittatum
TATTTATAATGACTAATATTCTGCAAATCCAGAATAAAATGTTTTGAGCAGATGACAACATCTGACATACTAATTAAAAAAAACATAAATAGATCAAAGACACAACAAAATCATTGACAAGATAAAAAAAAAAGCTAAAATCAGTCAACAATAAAACAAAATAGGGACGTGCTGAAAAAATATTTAGTTTCAATTCACTTTTTGGTTTGAGGAATTTATTTTTTTGGTTTGTTATAATGTTTATTTTGGTTCTGCTTGTTTGCCAAACCAAAGTAAAAATTAAACACAAAAACAAAAAAATAAAATGGGGCCTCCCCAGGCCCCCCACAACTGCTCCTAGGATCTTCTGGAATCTCCCTGAGTCCCTTTGACCCCTCCACTCATCAATAAACTGAGGCCGGGCCAGTGTCTACCCAGCTGGGCAGAGCCAAGCCTAGATGGAGAATCTTTGGGGCCCCCCACAAATAATCTGGGGCTGGGGACCTCCTGGCCCCCACTTACCCCTTTCATGGGATTTTTCCTCAAAAAAGGGGCAGGAGTGATCCTCAGTCACTCCTGTCCAACCAGTGTCCTTTAAAAATGGCTCTGGCTGGCCCTGAAAGTGACACCAGGCTGATGTCAACAAAATGGCATTGACCTCAAGGCCAGCTGGTGCCATTTTCTTCTATTGCTTATACAATCATATTACCATTTTGTTGATGTCAACTTGACACCAGTCTCAGGGCAGGATGGCCCCATTTTTAAAGGAATCTCAGCAGGACAGGAGAGATTGTGGATCACTCCTTTTCTTTTTGGAAGATCCACGCTTATTGCGGGGGCAGGAGGGGGATTAGAGAGGCTTAGGGAAGCCCATTTGGACTTGGCTCAGGTCAGCCAGGTAGTGTTACATGTGCCATCCACGGCAGACCCGCGGTACGGTCCCTCACCTTTCTACAGTTACTCCAGCCTCTGGTTTCTCCTCGCTGGCGGCAGTGGGCAGTCAGCTCCGTCCTCGGGCCTTCCCCGGTGCCTCTGGCTCTGCTACAGTCCCCAGTGTTCCCGATCCTGCTTCCACTTCTCGTTGGGCCTCTCCACGTGGCCCGCGGAAAGACGCTGCTATTCGCACCGCGCCCCTCCCTAGGCGCGCGCACCATTGATTTTTAAGTAGGGACCAAGGCGGGAATCTAGCCACAGCCCCGGATGATGATGTCAACCTAACTACAGTATTTAAGCTGAGGCTCCGCTCCCTAGCATTGCCTTTGCAACAGATCTCCTCTGTGGTCGAGTACTCATTGCCTCCTAGAGATTCGTCTCATCCCTGCGTTCCTGTTCCTCATTGTTCCTGGTTCCTGCCTCTTCATTCCTAACCTGCTTTATGCTTCGGATTGACTACATGGACTTTGACTTTGCTTTGTCTGACTTTGCCATTGATTATCTCCAGACCCAGACCTCTACTTCGACCGACTACGCTACTGCCTATCTTCAGACCCAGACCTCTGCTTCATCTGACTACATTACTGCCTATCTCCAGATCCAGACCTCATCCTCACCTGACTATGTTACTGCCTATCTCCAGACCCAGACCTCTGCTTCGCCTGACTACGCTACTGCCTATCTCCAGATCTCTGCTTCGCCTGGCTATGCTACTGCCTATCTCCAGACCCAGACCTCTGCTTCGCCTGGCTATGCTACTGCCTGTCTCCAGACCCAGACCTCCGCTTTGCCTGACTACGCCTTTGACCTTCTCTGTGATCAGACCTCTGCCTTGCTTGACTACGTTCCTGACTATCTCCGTGATCAGACCTCTGCCTTGCTTGATTGCGCTCTTGACTATCTCCGTGATCAGACCTCAGCCTTGCTTGTCACTGCCTTTGGATTGCCGCCAGCCCTGACTCGAGCCTGCCCTTGGACTCCTCTCCAGCTTACTCCCTGGATGTGGTTTCTTTAGGCATCAGCCTGCTTTTGCTTGAGCGCCCCCCTGTCTGCCTTCATTCCATTGGCGCCCGAGTTTACAGGACATTATCCAGTCTGGAGTAAGACTGTACCATCTCTCACCTGCTGTCTCAAGGCTGAACCAACTGCTACTGCAACTATATACAGAGGCCCACCTAAGTCCTGCCGGCCCCAGCACCCAAAGGCTCAACCCACGGGGAACGAAGGCTGGTACAGGTGAAGCTCCAGCGGCCTCTGTCTCTCAGCCCACTCTGCCTGCCGACGCTGGGGACCTCTAGGTCCTTACCTACGGGTTGCATCAACCCCACCGTCCCAAGGGTCCACCTCCGACACAACAGGTAGGTCTTGTTCCTGACATATTAGAAAAAGATGGAGGGTATCAAAGAGCCTGGGAAGACCGTGGAAGGGAAGAGAGGGTTTGGGGAGGAAACAGGGAGAAGCTAGGGAGGTCACTATTAAAAAATATTTTGAATGAATTTTCAAAATGAACCAAAAATACCTGAAAATTATCTGATATTTTTGGGCAAGTCCATTTTTGGTTCATTTCATTTAGAACAAACCAAAAATAAACTTTTTTTGTTCTGAAAAACCATTCATTTTTAAACAAATACACATCACTAAAACAAAATCAAAGCAAAAATCGAACAAGGATGCATCTAAAAGAGGTAACATACTAACAGCAGGGAAAATTGCTGGTTCACTAACCTCCGACAAATGCTTACATAAACCGAAACACGAAATGAGGATTTGGAACATAAGAATGATGGGGAGAGAAACAAAGGGGAAATGGGATGCAGTGGAACAGCGGAAATATAGGGAAGGAAGAACACTGGGATAGAAAAGAAGAGGGGCAAATGGGAGTGATGGGAGGAAAGAGAAATGGGAAAGATGGAGGAAGAAGCAGAACGTAAAATTTAGATGAATGGGTCAATGGAGAAATAGGGAGATGATGGAAGTAAGATGTATAGGTGACAGATGGAAAGAAGTGAGAGAAAAGAGAGTGAAATATGGATGGGGTTAAGGTATATGGGTGGGGTCTGGAAGGATGAAGGAAGGTGAGAAAGACTGAAAGGCCCAATGGGAAAGGGAGACTTGAGGAAGTGATTAGGGAACCTATACACTTAACAATATAGAATTGCATGCCTGCTTCCACCCTAGATTAGCTATGTGTGTTTTGGGGGAGAAGCAGGGGCTGTCATTCAGACATTTGATTTTCTGTCCACTCTTCTTCACGTTGTTACTTGCTTTCCTTTCCCTGCTTTTAGCTATCATGTCATTAATTTTTGCTTTTGTTTCCTTTTTCATCCACTCCCTCTCTTTGAGGCTAATTATCAAAATCATTAATGCATGTACAGCACACCTTTACGCAAATAAAAGGGCTTTTTGAAAATTACCCCAGAGTTGTTTGCCCAGATGTTTTTATGAATACTGCAAAGAGGCATCCCTGAGAGCAGAGTTAGGGAAAATCATTTGCACACGAACTTTCAGTTTTTGAAGGTACGCAGTGGACATTTACACCTGCTCTCTTACAGGTGTAAATGTGTGCTCCCATGCTGCGCTAACGTATGCACGGTCCCATTCATTTTCAAAGCCCACTTGCACGGGCAAGTCCGCTTTTTAAATTAGGTCTGAAATCCATGAGTACTTTGCATATGTGAATGTCAAACCTATGCGGCTGTTGTCAAATTACCCTCTTTATCTGGAGAGGTGATGATAAAGATTAGATTTGTACGAGTTTAAGAAAGGTTCAAGGAAACGTTTAGGTGCAATTCTTAAAGTCTGCATGTCTCCTGCAAAAGAATTCTCAAAGGAAAACTCCCCATGGAGTTTCATTTTGAAAATTCAGGGCGCTGCTGGTGCTACAAATGCTTTCATTCCTATGAACGTTCCATCTGCTTTACAATAGGTGCATAGTTCAGTGCTGTAAATCACTCATGGGGCTGTTTGCTACTCCTCTCCGTCCCTCCCGCTTTGTAGGACAAGTAGAGCAGGAAGGCAATTTTCAGCTGCCAATTCTGCCCATGTAACTGTTACTTAGATAAAATAATTTGAATATGGTCTCTTCAATTACTAGCTCTGTTATATGATGAGTTGCTTTTTTTATAACCACACAATGACATAGCAGTAGTAGTAGTAGAAGTAGCAGTAGTATTGTTAAATGCAATCAAAGCTTTTGTTTAAGAGGTAGATTATCTCTGTTCACAATTCCTTGTATGATACAAAAGTGATTGTTTGCAATGGTGCAATAAATTCTCAGTGTGAGTGATTCATGTTTTTACAAATTACATGCATTCTAAACCCCAAAGAAAAAGCACATTTTATCCTACTGCTTTGCTGAAGTATTAATTGTATTGTTGGTAGGTAAAGGCAAATAATTAATTTTAATCTCTTCATGGATCAAACATTTCAGATCATATACCTTATGAACCTTGCAATATTTTCTCTGCTTCCATGTACCCTCAACAAAACCCTTTTAACTATTAAAACATCTATTTTACATTCTTGTTTGTAGCTCAAATTAATTGCAAATAAAAAAAAAATCTGTTTTACAAATTATATATCTTCTAAAGCAAATGAGCAGTCAAGCGTACAGGGTGTGTATATATATATATATATATATATATATATATTTGTATTTAAAACAGGGTTGTAAATACTATGCAGATTACAGATCAAATATACAATGTCTAGAGCAGAAAAATATCTAGGATAGAAATATGATTGATTACATCGGAGTATTATAGAAATACTAAATAGTAGCGGAACTGTTTTGTTAAAATTTTATCAACTGTTTATAGCAGTGCAGCTGTGCAAGAGAGAATGTCTGCTCTGGTACAGACCACCATGTTTTCGTGCCTTCTTTATGCACTGAATGCTTGTCTTGAGTCGCTCAAAATATTTTTGGCCTCTGGAAGGTGACTATCTGAAACAAATCCAAATAACAATGTCATAAGATTAGATATTGAGGAGACATTCAGCAAAAAAAAAATTGCATGTCCTGTAAACAAGCATTCACATCATGCAGAATGAGACACTATGAGGGGGTCTGTGCTCTACCCACGCACATGCCCAGAAACACCTAGTCAACCAAGTACATACATGCCTTATATTTGCCTCCAGGGCATTCATGTTCTCTTATCAGATAGCACTTAGGTATGACACCATGCATGGACCCCCAGGGCTATAGGGAAAACCTAAGACACAGACACTATTGTAAGAGAACACGGCCACATCTGCAATGCAGGAATCACTTACTCTGACACCACTACACAATCCAGTCACATCTTCTCTACCACAAAAGCTAGAGTAGTAAATAAACATGAATCACACCTCTCCTTCACAACATATAAAACCTCAACTCACAGTTAATCACCTCTGTATTTTTTTTTTTATCCAGCCATACGCACCACACAAAAGAGGTCACACCAGAACCTACTGTGCCTATTTTGATCTACAAGCAATAATAAACTTTTATTTACAGAAAACATTGATGCTCCATCATTTTCCCGCCTTGTTTGCTATAACTGATTGTGATTTTTTTTTAGATTTGTTGGTCATCAAGAATATCCCTGGTAGATTTTTAATACACCCCAAACTATGCACAGTGGAACCCTTTGAACCTGAGGACAGCAGCAAATATAAAAAGAATCTAAACAACAATATGAACACATTTGCATGTGTCCAACGTGGTCTTTATTCTGCTTCCGACCTTTTTAGATTTCTTTGTTCTTCTTGATTCCCAAAACTGTGGGTAATTTAGATTTTCCGACCACTTTCCATCGAAGCCTGCATGAGCATCATGCCTTTCAACTCACAATGCCTTTCACACACCCCCTTTTCATTCAGGTTGGACACTTTCATTTTTTTATGCTATCAGTCCCAGGCTAAAAACAAAAAAAAAAAAAATCTTTCTTAAATCCCAGAGCAGGTCATTCCTAGGAAAGAACAAAATCTTTGGAGGAAATCACATCATCAGTGAAGGGAGTGCCAGCTCCTTTGTACTGTTTTTTTTAAAGCCGTCACATTTGAAGCCAATAATCTGTCATCCTTTGAATAAACAGGCACCTTATCATATCACAAACATTTATTTAACCCTTTTCTCCTGTGCTTTTAACAACAAAGGAAGGTGGTCAGTGGGGGCAGCTGATTCCTAGACTACTCTGGCAGAAATGCCAAATTTCCTGTGCATTACACTCAATCTGTAAAGTGTCAAGCTGCCCTTCACTGCAGCCGGCATGAAATAGTGCAGTCTACAGTACAGTATCACAGAGGTCTCCTGCCCCCTGTAGTAACACCCAAATATCTCCCTGTAGACATGTCCCTGATTCTATCTGGAGGCCTCTCCAACTGGAGCCAAAGCTAATTTGTTTCGGGAGAGGGGAGGGAAGAGAAGGGGAGTGGAGAGCAGAGGGAGGCAACAGGATTTTGTTCTGTTTCCTTTTTTTTTTTTTTAAGAATAGCCTGTGGGATGAACAGAATTTGCCATTGCAAGTTTTAAGAAATATGTTCTCTGACATCATCTCTAAATGGAATCAACAAAGTATGTTGTAAATGTGTTCAGCTCCCACAGTATCCATTTTTTTTTCTCAGTGGCAATACAATGTTTTCCTTTCTTTTCTAGTACTGCTCCCACACAGTGGGCCAACTCTTGTTAGAGACAAAAGAACATAACAGACTAAACAGGGATCTTTAAATGCGTTGTATGGCCACTGAGCATTGCATGGTGAAGGTAGAGGATGAATTATCAGTGTGGCCTTGGAGGTAAACTCCGGAAATGCATGTGTCTGTGGTCCACGTACTCTCGAAAATTGAGAAGTATGACGTGTGATCGGCCTCTGTGTGGATGTGCAGGAGATGGGGGCTTGGGGTTTTGGTGGATTTAGCACTGACACTTGTGGTGATAGTAGCAGTGAAACGAGCTTTGTTTCTTCCTGCAAGGAAGTTCAGAACGTTGGAGAATCATTTTTCCAAAGAACATGACTGCACTTTGCATTCATTTAAAAAAAAAAAAAAAAAATGTCTTCTGGGAATACATTTTTTTTAAAGTACAAAAAGAAGAAAGATGTTGCCAAAATGAGTTACAAACAGGAAGAATAATGATATTTTTGTTTTTCACACTGAAACTGGGTATTTTTGAAGGATAAGTTGTCAAACTGTATCTCCCCTCTTCCCCTCCCCAAATAAACCCTTCTCTAGATTTCAAGCTTTTTAAGCCTTGCTCTGATGTATTTCTACATTGACCTGTTGATGGGCATAACTCAACTACTGAAAATCCCAAGTATATTAAGTTACTCCAGTCAAGAGATGTCATCCTTAACTTGTTTGTTCACCTTTATTTCTAGGTATCCATGGACCAACATGACAACCATATGTGACCCTAGAAAGGTGCCATACAGTAAAATGTAGTCCTAAAATGTAGGAGGGACTTTCAGAGAGGGGTGTATCTCGTGTTGAGTGATGGTGAGTGCTTTCACCCAAAGGGGATGGGTTTTGAGGGAGGAAGTGAAAGTGTTTCCCATGAAGCACAAGATAGGAATTGTCTGAAGTTGCCTAGAGAAGCACTCAGAGTTAGTGTGGACTATTCTGGAATGGACACAGGGAGTTCATTTTAGTACAGCTGGGCTCACCTGGGAGGATAAGGACGCCTCAGTCTATGGGTAATGGGTATACATATTCTGCCTGGAGAAGACAGTTTGAGAAGCAAGAAGTCTGTATTTTTACTTATAATGTTTCTCTCTGGGGACCTAAAAGGTAACAGAGGACTCAGTGGGAGAATTTGCGGGAGAAAGGAATTTGGACTGAAGTGAAGAAAATTGGAAAGACTTGTGAGTAACAGTTGGGGAAATTTGGGATGTGAAAAGCGAAATGTGAAAGTGCTGAGAACTGTGGACTATATTTACTGAACACTTTCTTGCTTTTCCCTGGACTATTTTATTTGAAAGGGATCCTCTAGGTCCCTCACTAATGAAATTGCCCTGAGTTAGGATTAGGGTGGAGGTAGTAGTGTGCAAGTGCCTCCTGTGAGGATGTATGGATTGGTCAGCAGCCTCTATAAAAGCAGACAGTATGAGGCACAGTTGGAGTTTTGAGATGCAGGAAAGTGTTGCAGGGGCCCCCAATTTGAGCTGCACAGCCTAATCCAGGGGAGGAGGTATATCACTGGCCAATATCCCCCCAGGTCTTGAAGGGAGGAATTGGTGAGAGTGGAATAGAAGTAATTTTTTTGTTTTTTGAGAATGCTATTTGTTAGGAGAAGATTTTTCCTTTTTTGGATCCTGATCCTGACAAGGAGGATTTTCAGGCCTACCTGTGGAAGGTCAGAATAAGATGCTGAGATTCCTTCCACCCAGCTAAGGAGGGACAGCAGTGACCTGACAGAGAAGAAGAGAGAATCAGTTTGTGAGTTTTGAGACATTTTGTTCCTGTGTTTTTGAAAGCAATTTTGTGCTACCTGTCACTGTCGACAGAGAGAAAGAAGATACATTGGATTTTGGGGACTTCTAACATCAGAGTTCCAGAGCCAACATCAGATAGGAGATCCCAACCCTGTTATTAGCCCACATTCTAACACTACAATTCTGGTCGCCGCATCTCAAAAAAGATATAATTGCGATGGAGAAGGTACAGAGAAGGGCTACCAAAATGATAAAGGGAATGGAACAGCTCCCCTATGAGGAAAGGCTAAAGAGGTTAGGGCTGTTCAGCTTGGAGAAGAGACGGCTGAGGGGGGATATGATAGGTGTTTAAAATCATGAGAGGTCTAGAACGGGTAGATGTGAGTCGGTTATTTACTCTTACGGATAATAGAAAGACTAGGGGGCACTCCATGAAGTTAGCATGGGGCACATTTAAAACTAATCGGAGAAAGTTCTTTTTTACTCAACGCACAATTAAACCCTGGAATTTGTTGCCAGAGGATGTGGTTAGTGCAGTTAGTATAGCTGTGTTTAAAAAAGGATTGGATAAGTTCTTGGAGGAGAAGTCCATTACCTGCTATTAAGTTCACTTAGAGAATAGCCACTGCCATTAGCAATGGTAACATGGAATAGACTTAGCTTTTGGGTACTTGCCAGGTTCTTATGGCCTGGATTGGCCACTGTTGGAAACAGGATGCTGGGCTTGATGTACCCTTAGTCTGACCCAGTATGGCATTTTCTTATGTTCTTATGTTCTTAATGGCTGTTGGGGTGTTGCCTAGTACTTACCACCTAAATGACACCAACTTAGCTGATAGTAGCAATAAAAGAAATACTTTGGAACTGTTTAATTTTGTGAGAAGATCAATTAGAAAATGTTTGTTGCTAATTGGACTTGAAATTATTTTTGGTTACATTAAATTTATTTTGGAACACCCCAACAGAGGGGCTGATGCAATATAAGCACATAGAAAATGGATGCTCATATTGAGCGCCCATTTTCCTAACACGAGCTCATCCACCTTTCCTGGGTGCGCGATTCAATATGTTAATGAGGTGCTGCGCTAAAAAGGACACGCTAGAGATCAATTGTCATTGGGCACCCAATGACAAACTTGTCATTGGGCGCCCACAACTTGTCATTGGGTGCCCACAACTTGTCCTTGGGCAGGAAAATGGACACTCATAAATTGAGCATCCATTTTTTTCCTGATGCTGCATTCTATGGTTCCTCCTACTTAGAATTGCGATGAAATTAAGTAGGAGGAACCATAGAAAAGCAGAATTTTCAGCTTTTTTGTGCAGGCTTGGGTTTTGTCAAGACTTATCACCAGATTCGGGGCTGGCGTAAATTTTTGTGAGTTAAAACGTGCGCGTCAGGTGCACGGTAATTTTTTGCATAGGAGATAATAGCTAATAGCCTCATCTACATGGAATTTACATGTGATGAGCACTATTAGCTACACACTGATCCCATTATTACATCAGGAGTTATTCTAGCACGTCCAAAACACACGTCCAACCACGCAGCAAGCTATGTGCTATGCTGAATTTACTATTTTGCATCGCCCCCAGAGTGTCCAGTGTTTATTGTGAGAACCAGAGATACCCACAACACAAGGACCTCCTAATTGTGACTACAATTGGGAAAGAAACAGTAGAGAATTCAAGAGACTGTGTGTTGGTCCCCACCCTTCAAAGCTTAGGGCCCCAGAGGTTGAATCCTCCTCCCCACTGGAAAGAACCCTGGCAACCTGGGGTAAGTGGACTGTTTTAGAGTGAGAAAAGAGAGAACTGGGAGAAAGTGGATTTAAGGACAACAACGTGCTCCTATATTCTGGATGACCACCAAAAAGGGGTCTACATATTTTTTCCAATAATTTTTTCCAGAACACAATTTTGTGGGTAGACTAAATTTTTAGTGTATGAGTCTTCTCTTGGGCCTTGTAGCATTTTTCTATTTCCCAGTGGAGGGAACCCTAGTTCTGGAGCTACAGATAGGTATTTCACACCACTGCAGTTGCCTAAAGTAATTCCTGGTAAAAAGGGAGGTTTCTAAACAGGATAAATTATGTAACAACATAGTAGATGGCAGTAGAAAAAAAACCAACTGGCATATCCAGTTATTTCAGTCCACACTACTAGGGATATATCCCAGTTGCCAGTAATAGAGCATGATCTTGTATAAAAACATCATTCCTTATCCATGACACTTTTTGTCATCTTTCTCCACTATATCCCACTATCTTGGGCAGATGAGCATACAAGATCCTCTGTTTAGTTCTTAGCCAGCACCCCTTTCTTCCTATGTCTAACCAATTATTGAAAGCAACATATAAGATATATACGATGCTCACATCAAATGTAAGGGCATGCTGTGCTGTAGAGGTTGAACTGATCTCTCCTAGAATGTCATATTGCTGCATAACCAGAACAGCCTTTATGAGTTGGTGTATCTTGCCCCAATGCTTGTCATTGAAGTTCTAGCTAAAAATCTACCTTGTTGAGGTTGCTTTTAAGCAACCAACATGAATAGCTTAAACTGCACCTTAGAGGCAATAAGGAGCCAATAAATCTCCTTCGGGTACAAGGATACGTATTCCCCTCATCAGCAGCCAGTAATTAATAGAACTGCAACCTTCTGAAGTAACTGCGAGACATGCAGATAGCACTTAGAGACACCCACATAGAATGATTTGCAGTAACCTATAACAGTAACTATACAGGAGCAAGGGCAGATGCAAGACATACAATGCATTATAGGGGCAATGTTCAGACAGCTCATATAGCTGCAAATTCTGCTGGTACTTCGTATCCACATTTCTTGCAGCTCATTTTTAAAAGGAAACTAGGTAGGAAATTTCTTTTCCAAAACTGTCCCTAGACAAAGTACATATGAACTTTTGTGTTTTTTCTGTGGGGAAAAAAATTAGCTGGAAAACAATGTACACAGATCTGAAAATCCAATGAATGCATGTTGTTTCCCTATCTTGCTCTCTGGCTAACAGTCCATGCTTTGTGGAAGCATGCATGTATGTTTAGCCAGGTAGAGAAAGAAACATTTCAGACAGGCCAAGTTACCTGGGTAAGTGGCTTTGAAAATTGCCTTCTTGACTGCTCACAGAATGGCTATCATAGTGCTGCATGCAAGGTAAAGTGAATGTGGATCCTGGACTTCCCCAAGAGTACAGATCTGACAGAAAACAGTGGAACTGATCAAAGTCCATGCTCAAAGCTATCTCATGGGACTGTCAGTGATACTGTATTCTAGGGATGTGCAATCGTTTTTCCCGAATTAGGAAATTTCAACGAAATTGCCTAATTCGGAATGGTTCGGGAGAACTGAAAAACGATTTAATTTTTTCCAAAATTTCAGAAAAAATTCATTTTCAGGTTAGTGCGCACTAACGCACTTTCAGTTCATGTACATTTTTGTAAAGAGACTATCTCCATTCAGTTCCTTCCTGCTACACAATATATAGGATTTCTATTTAGTTGACCAAACTTAGCTTTCACTCTAACCTCTTAGCCCACTCACTCTCCCCTCCTCCTATCTGCCTCCCCGCTTTCTCCCCTATTCTTTCCCCTAGCAAAGACTCCGAAATACAGTGTTATAAGTTCCCCTCCTCCACTCTAAGCTTATCCTACCTTGTCTCTCCCTCCCCCCCCCCCCCCCCCCCCCCCCACCTCTCCCTTTCACTGCCATCAATGGTCTGGTACCTACCAGCCCAGCTGTACATATATTGTCTATTGTTAATGTTCCTATCAAATTTCTCTCTTTCCCTATCTTTCCTACTGCTGTCCTCCCTCCTCCTTCACTGCTGCTCCCCCCTTCCCCATCCCTGTTTATTGTATTTCACTCTCTTGTTAATTTGTTACAATGTAAACCGGCATGATGTTCCGACGAATGTCTGTATATAAAAATCAACAAATAAATAAATAAATAAATACATAAAATAGTCAGCTTTCACATAAGATTTATGATATCTTCACAATTCGTTTCCTCACGGCATTCAGGTCACATCATCATTTTTTGAAGAAATTCTATTTCATTGTAGTTTCTACTCTCCTACTGCCTACATTGGTTCATCATTTCTTATCAGTCTTGTGGCCTTAGTTTCCTCACTTTTTTGTCTATTTTGATTATATGATTTTATCATTTTGAACACTTTAGTAATTAATTTATTTTTCTCTAGAACAATTTCTGAATGCTTATTTTCCATGCATACTTATGACCTAATATTTTAAAGTTAAATTAATATTAAACTGTACTTCCAAACTTGGTCCCCAATTACTTAACTGATTGTTGAAATTGATGGCATTTTCATAGGCTTTACTGTATGAAAACAAGTGTAAAAAACAAGTTAGGATGGCTTCAGCTATGTGTCACAATGTTCCACTATGATAGCATAGTCTCAAACAAACAAAAAAAAACAAGAGTGCAAAAAAACAACAGTATTTCCAGAACATTTAAATAATTAATTTACATCAAATAACTCAATAAGAGGATGGTATCAGTGTTTGTATACTGAATTCAGTCTGCTGTCTTGTGCCCACAATGGGCTTTCAATGGATTCATTCACAGCATTAAATTCTTTTACAATGTGCCTACAAAACTTACTGTACTCCAAACCCAAAACACTTTCAAAAAGTAAATAACCTGAGTGGGAGAAAACACTTTTTATTGTGGTACTTGCCTCTATGATAGCGTGACAAGTTATCATTATTGACTACATTATTACTAAAACTTACCTTTTCTACAACAGCGCTACAAGATTATGAGTGACTCCAGAGAGGAGGCAGGGATAAGGGACCCCCCCCCAGACAAAAAGCTAGCTCCCCCAGCTATACCCCCCCCCCCCCCAGTCTGGCTGAACCACTTTGATTGGTTGGAGTGAAAGGCCTTAGTACTTGCCCACCCTAAAATTCATTGTATACCCCTCTTTTCCTCCCCATATAAACATTTCTGGAGCTGTCACCATACTAGATATTTGCAGTGCTACATGGTTATGCATCAGAGAAAGCCCCTGCTCTGTGGAGCTTACAATCTAACCCAGTCACACAGACAAGACAAATAGGAGGACTCATGAAATGTATTTATTACAGTTGCATTGAAAAATAGGACATGATCATAGATAAAGACCACATCTCGTACTCAGCTTTACAGACCTTTCTACTCCCTCAGTCCCTCAGCCCCATGCACACTTGAATTCTGATACTGCCCTTGTCTCTATCACCTCAACTGGGGGCGTCAGGCATCAACCACCCTTTCTGCAGAGAAATAATTCCCTCTTGCACCCTCATCGCTTGACCCCTCATTCCAGGGCTTCCTTCCTGCTGAAAGAAGCCCACCTTCTGTGCATTTATTCCTTGAAGGTATTTGATTGTCTCTGGTAAAATTAACAGCAGTGAGGCAGAGAGCCTCGAGCTATTTTCATCCAAATTTGTGGAAGTTATTGCCTTTGGAACTCAGTTATTTGTCCTTTCATAAGAAATTAAAAACTTGACTTTTTGTGCAGGAGGATGAGGACTATGATTTCTGCTTTTGAGTAGGTTGGGTATGAATGGAATTGTTAAGGTGGGTTAGGGGTGTTGATTTTAAGTTTGTTATATGGTAAAGATATATTTTATTGTAACTTGCTCTGGACTGATATGTTGGGTGTGTAATCAAACAAATAAATACATAAATCATATTTCCTCTTCACCTGCTTTCTTCCAGGATATATGTGTCTAGATCTTTAAGTCTCTCCCCGTATGTTTAATGATGAAGGCTGTTGACCATGTTAGGAGCTGCCCTCTAAACTGACTCTATTTGGTTTATATACTTTTGAAAGTGCATTTTCCAGAACAACTGTACCCTGTTCTCCAAGTGAGTGTTACAATTCCCTGTCCCAAGAGGCCTGCCCCTACCTCTCGGTGCCAGGTCCGAGCCGTGGACCTTCTCGCTCCGGCTGCGCCTGCCGGATGCCATGGCGGTCCTGCTGCTTCCTGGCTCCCCTGTTCGGCTCCGGACTGCTCCTCACCTTGCTTGGCCCCTGCCCTGGGTGCATGCATGCGCCACCGGTCAAGACTTAAAGGGGCTGCGATGGGAAAGTTTCCAACGGCCCCTAGTGATGACATCGCCTGTCCTGGGTATATAAGGCAAGCTCTGACAGTCAGAGCTTACCTTGGCAGTGGGTCTCCTTGCTCTCGCTTGCTCGAGGTCCTGAGTTGCTGTTCCAGTTCTCCTGTTCCTGTTCCTGCTGCCTGTTTCTGACCTCTGGACCGGACCTGACCACACTTACCGCTGCCTGCCTGACCTTCTGGACTGAACCTGACCATGCTTACCGCTGCCTACCTCAGACCTCTGGACTGGACGTGACCATGCCTCGTGCCTCTGTTCTCCTAGGCCAGGCCCGGCCACGCTCGCCACCTCTCGCTTGCTAAGGGCAGCACTGGATCAGTGCTGCCCTTAGCTTCAGGCCTCCAACCTCTCTCCTCTGGTTGCCACCGTGCTCCCTCGTCTACTCCCTGGGATCATCCATGCAGAGGCCCATCTAAGACCAGCCAGCCCCGCTACCCAAGGGCACAACCTGCGGGGATCGCGGGCTGGTAGTGGAGAAGCTCCAGTTGGCCTCTGCTTCCCATCTGGTCTTGCCACCCACAGGTGGCACCAATACCACCTCAGGCCAAGGGTCCACGAATGCAACAGTGAGGTCTCATCACACATTTATACAAAGGCAATACCACTTCTTTTTTCCTGAAGGCTATTCCTGTCCCTACATACCCTACCATCCTTTTGGCTTTTGTTGTCACCATTATCTATCTGTTTGGCTATCTTAAGATCATCAGATATGATCACCTCCAGAACCTGCTCCTGATCTATGCCCCCACTATACTGTACTGCTCCCTTGTGGTTTTTGCAACCAGGGACGATAATTTTTAAACCGGCACATTGGTCAGCCCCTGTCACATAGTAGGAGCACAAAATGGCGCCGGCCATCCAGTGCTCCTACCATGTGACAGGCTCCGGCCAATGCCACAGATACCCTGTCACATGGTAAGAGCAAAGGGCCATCGGCATCATTTTGATTAGTGGCAGCCAACGGCCCAGGAGCGGGAGGATGGCCCGGTGGGAGATCACTCCCGGGACCCCCACTGGACCACCAGGTACCTGTAAAAAGTTTTTGGGGGCATCGGGAGGGTGGGGGAAGCTAAGGGGTTAGCTTTAAAGGGTCGGGGTGGGTTTGGGGTTATTTTTGTGTGCCGTTTTTCCCACCCTCCTCCAAAACGATAAGGGAACCCCCACGATCAATATCGTGGGGTTTTCCTATCGTTTTGGGGGAGCCCCCGATTTCTGACGATTTTGAAAATTTCGACGATATTTTCAATCGTCCGAAGCCCGATTCACATCCCTAATAATTAGTTCTTCAGGAGAAGAACTGATTGTGGGGCTGCCAGATACTCCTCTCTTCCTCACTTCTGACTCCAACTTCTGGCCGTCCACGCCCCTCACACACACAGTTAGATCCAGCCAATGTACGCCTTTTCTTCCTTAAATGGTCTCCCAGCATTCCTTTGGCTTCCTTCTCTACTGGCTATGTAATAGTGTTCACAGTACAGCCCTTGATCCAAATTGTTAACACTGTGAGTGTTGGATGCTGGTTCTTGCAGACATTTGAAATTCATAGGAGAGAACACAGGGATTTTGATATATTTTTATATTCCTTCACCTTGGCTGCGGCAGCTTGCAGTCTCATCAGGGTTGAAAGACCTTTTTTGGTTGAGAGAACATTGCACACATCTCATCTTTGAGTGAGTTTCCTCACTCCAAAGGTCATCAAATCTTCACAAGAGAGCACTGTTCTGTTCGTACGTCTGACTTTGAATGTCAAAGTGGCCCCTAATCCCCTACACTAATACCTAAACCTCACCTCGAGTTACTAGGTGGGCCTCCCATAGAGATATAAAAACATATCTAGGGTGAGGGTATTATGGCTAGTCTCTCTCTCTCTCTCTCTCTCTCTCTCTCTCTCTCTCTCTCTCTCTCTCTCTCACTCTCACTCTTTCTCAGTAAACATGGTCCCCCCAGTGGTTGTATATAGGAAATACCACACTTATCTCAAAGTGTGAAAAAGTTATCACAATTTGCAGTAAGGTAGCTCTTCACATGGGTATTAGCAATAAACCATGCCCCTTTTTCTATCGCATGCGGTATTTAGTGCATTTTGATAAATCCAGGCCTAAGTTAGACCAGCTTTATGACAGGTCTGACTTATCTGATTAATTTAATTGGATAAGAGTGAATATCCCTACTTCTCCGATTAAGTTAACTAAATAAGAAGTGCTGTCTCAATCCACCCACTGACTATCCAGCTATCATATTAGTTGGATGATTAACTATCTGACAATCATCATAGCTGGATATTCAGCGGCTGCCACTTCGCCAGCTAAGCTCTATTTATCTGGCTATGCAGCGCTAATCGAGTTTAGAATATTAGATTCCACGAAGACTTCTATAGGTGTTTTAGTTTTTATGTTAGGAAAGTTTAATATTCATAGATGTAATTGCCTAGCATTATTCTCCAAATTTTCCACCTTACATGATACCACCATATTTATCTAAATCAATTCAGTCTGAACCCAATCTACATGTTCCATGCACTTTTGAAGAGAAACAATACCCTTTTTTAGAAATTCAGGGAGCTTTTATTCAATCTCAGTTTTTATAATTGTTGTTTGTTGTTTATTGTTGTTTATATACCGTTGTCTCAGCATAGCCATAGTTACTGAAGCTGCCACAGACTGCTCCAAAGGAAATCCAAAGAGAATTTAAGGTGAATGTTTGCTGGATTATTTTGAAATGGCCTCATTGGGCAAGCTGACAAGGCAAAGCACAGCTGCAGAAGTAGGGCCACAGAATCCAGACTCTCCCATATCAATATTTTGCCCAATTCTGCTTTTCCAGATGCTCCACCAGCCCAAAATGAACATGCAGGGGCTCCGGCAACACATTGAGATGCAGAACCTCCAACAGTCACTTCCGGGAACATTGCCTCCAACTTCATCGGAAGCAACTCAGCTGAACTTCCCATTCCCGAGGTGACTGGCTGACTAGAAGCCTGCAATGCACCTGGGCTCAAAGAGACATTCAAGTCAGGTGGGGAAGCTGCTCGGGGTGGCCCAACCACCAACACTGCTCTGGGCGAAACTACAGCCAATTGTTAGACACAGGCATGCAGCTATCGTATTTTGTCGGGAAGCTGTCATACTCAAGGGAGAAGGAGGACATTCTCCTAATTTTCCCTTTGTGCTTAACCATGAGAAATGGGAAAAAATTCAGAAGCAAAAGTAATATCCACCAGAACTTTAAGCAGACAGAATAGACATGTCTTCTCATGCCAGCTCCATCTGCAAAAGACTAGATTTTATTTTAATTAGATTTCCTCAGATGGATTCAGATTTATAAAAATATGGGGAGATTTAGATGAATTAAAGTATTCTACGAAGGTGCAAATTTTCTAATATTTCACATATAAATAAATTTGCATCTGAACTGAGTCAAGTTCAAATGGGGCAAATAGTAAACTTTGGATCAAGATGTAAAGGTCTTGGATTCATCCAAGACTAATTCATGACCAAAAGGCCCTGGTTTGGCATGCAGAAAAATTATTCAAAACATTCCCCCCTTATCATCACCAACAACCATCATAACTATTTTACCACCATGCTACATAGACAGGGAGATAGATAGGCAGGCAGACCCAATAAAGAAGTCTATGATTAAAGATTAAAAAGACAGATTTACAAAGATTTTTTTCCATACTTAGATCATGAGAGGAAAAATTGTCTTCCACAGCCATTCAACATTTTCACTCATTTTAACTGCTGCTGAACTATGTGATCGTGTGGGATGAACAACTGCTGCACACAATACATGCACAGGGTTCAAAGGTAGTAGTTTATTACGGCCTAAGGTCCGTGCAGTATTTGTTTAACTATGCTATACTCCCTCAACAGTTCTTTTTCAGTCAACTGAGGAAGAGGTCTTAAATAAAATACTGGTTGCCAATTTTTTTTTTTTGCTTGCTTCACTTTGTGGCCTGTTGCCAGTCGCTCTGCATTCTTTATTCTTTTTTAAAAATTCTAAATGGTTATTCTAGTGTTGTAGTCTCCATACATCATTAGACTTGGTCAGAGCTGGGCAGTTAACAGAAAAATGACAGAGAAACTGTCCTCTAGCAAGTTAGCATGGAGAAAAAGGTTAGAAGAAAACATACAGGAGTTCTTGCTATAATTTGTTTTGGAGATTCCACAACATTTCTAACATGCTAGCAGAAGAGGACTCGATACTAAGGAAAGAAAAACCCTCCAGTGTAGAGTTCATTTAACATTCAATTGAGTTTGAAACTGGTGTAAATCTGAAACAAAAGGGTCTTTTATTATCTCAAATTACATTTAAAGTTAGTTTGAAATTCACACGGTACTGGGGAAGTTGCAGATCATCTACATACGTCTTAAATAAACAAATAAATAAATAAATAAATACGTCTTCCACTTATCTTGGCTGTGGGTATCTGAGAATGCTGAAGTCATTGGGGCTTTTGCTTCTATCACTTCTTTAACCAGCAGGACAAAAGGCGCATGCAATAGGACATCATCAATGCTTCTTGCCAACAAGATATTTTGGCTAGGGGTGTTCACAGGAACCATTTTTTTGGTTCATTAGTTTAAAATGTTTTTTTTAATTAATTTACTCATTCTATTCATTCATTCATTTCCCATTAAAATCTAGGGGGAAGCATGCAGCTTATGTTGGGATCCAACATTAGGGTTTTCTCATCAATTTTATTAAAACTAGTGGATAGACATCATCAGATGATTATGGCATGCCAACACATCAAGACTATGTCAACATGGCATGAATAGCCTAAGGCACCATAAAGGGGCAAAAAAGTACCAGCAGTGGCAGGAATACTCCAACCACCATCAGAAGAGCAAAGCAGCAGCAAGAGGGGAAACAACACCATAAGGCTTTAAAAGAGGGCACCAATAACAGTTACATGAACCCTCTAAGGGAGAATGAGAAGCATAGTGGCACCAAGAGTGGACTCAATATCCTAAGATACCATGAAGGGGAACGAAGAAGAGAAGGTGGCAAGAAAATCCTCAAGGCACCAATAAAGGGACAAAGCAAAACAATGACTGGCAACCAAAGCACCATGAGAGGTGCCCACTAGAGATGTGAATCGTGTGATCGATCGTCTTAACGATCAATTTTGGCTGGGGGGGGAGGGAATCGGATCGTCGCGGTTTTGTTTTTTTAAATATCATGTAAATCGTAAATTGGGGGAGGGCGGGAAAACCGGCACAATAAAACAACCCTAAAACCCACCCCGACCCTTTAAAATAAATCCCCCACAATACTCGGGCAAAACTTGAAACTGATCTTGCTGCTGGATGGAATTTTGGATTTCTTGTGAAATGTGCTTTCCGATTGAAACTTCTGTCACAATCAGAACATGTTTCTCATCAGTATAAATTTCCTGGTAGCTGAGATTTGCTATATTAAGAATGCTTTTCCCATATTCTGTAGCTTTGTTGATTCTCTGATGTTGCATTAGTTCTCTCTTCCTACTGAAACATGTATCACATTCAGAAGATATAAAAAAAAGTCTCTCCTGTATATCTTTTCTCTTGTGCCTACAATTTTTCCTTCTAACTGAGAGATTTTGAGGACAACACACTCCAGTATAATCAAGAAGAAAAAAAGGATGGGAGAACTAGGTTGGGATTCTACAGATGTACAACAAAACAGTAAGATAGAGAACCAGAAACAAGATGGGATAGGAGGAAAAACAAGTATTTTTTCATTTTTTTTGGGGGGGGGGATAAAACACCCCAGTACAACCAACAAAGAAACAGGATGGAAGAACTAGGCTGGGATAGTAGAGTGATACAACAAAAGAAAGAAAAGAGGTTGGGTGGGAGGAGAAACTTGTTTTTTCTTTCCTTTTCAATTTTTTTTTTTATACAAAACACTCTAGTATAGCCAGCAAAGGAACAAGATGGGAGAATTAGATTGAGATCCGAAAAGAAAACAATATAGAGGCACCAAAACTCTCAGTCTGGTACATAATAGGCATGGCAGGTAGACAGAGTGGAAGCAGCAAGACTCCTATGGTGGTACATCAGGAATACAGGTGACAGCAAGACCCCTAAGGGAGACAGAGCAATAGCAGTAAGACTTCTAAGTTGGTACATAAGGGGCATGACAGGTAGGCAGAACAGTAGCAGCAAGACCCCTAAAGTGGTACATCTGGGGCATGGCAGGTAAGCATGTGGCAGCAAGATCCCTAAGGTTGTTATATAAAGGCATGGCAGGTAGGCATATGGCAGCAAGTTCTGGGACATGGCAGGTGGGAAGAACGGTAGCAGGAAGATCCCTGAGGTGGCATTTCTGGGGCATGGCAAACAGGCAGGGTAGTGGTAAGGCACCTCAGGTGATACATCAGGGGCATAAGAGGGAGGCATGTGGCAGTAAGACCCCTAAGGCAGTATATAAGAGACATGGAAGGTAGGCAGAACAGTATCAACAAGACCCCCTAAAGTATTACATTAGGGGCATGGCAAGTATGCATATGGCAGCAAGACTCTTAATGTGCTAAATAAGGGGCATGACAGGTAAGCAGGGAGTAGCAGCAAGATCTCTAAGGTGGTACATAAGAGTTATGGCAGGTAGGCAGAGTGGCAGCAGGACATCTGGGGCAAGGCAGCAAGACTCCTAACATAGTTAATAAGGGGCAGGGAGATAAAGCAGTAGTAGTAAGACTTCTAAGTTGATATATAAGGGGTATGGCAAGTAGGCAGAACAGTAACAACAAGACCCCTAAGATGGTACATCTGGGGCATGGCAGGTAAACATGTGGCAGCAAGACCCCTAAGATGATATCAAGAGGCATGGCAGGTAGGAAGAGTGATTGCAGCAAGACCCCCAAAGGTGGTATATCTGGGGCATCACAGAGAGGCAGAGAGGTAGCAGCAAGACCTTCCTTAGTGGTACATCTGGGGCATGGCAGATATGTATGTGGCACAAGACCCCTAAGGTGGTACATAAGGGGTATGCCAATTAGGCATTTGGCAGCTAGATCCATAAGGTGGTATATAAGGACATGGTAAATAGACAGAGTAGTGGTGAGATCTCTAAGGTAGTATATCAGGAGCTTGGCAGGAAAGCAGAATGGTATCAGTAAGACCCCTAAGGTGGTACATTTGGGGCATAGCAAATATGCATGTGGCAGCAACCCTCTACAGTAGTAAAAAAGGGGCAGGGCAGTAAGGTAAGTGGTAGCAGCAAGACTCCTAAGGTGGTAAGGGGCATGGCAGATAGGCATGTGGCAGCAAGACCCCTAGAGTTACAGAGATAGCCAAAACGGTAGCAGCAAAAGCTCTAAGGTGCTCCCATTATGAATTCAGGTTGTAATATTTGATTCAGGTCTGACATTATGGGGTAGATTTTCAAAGTCCTGGCATGCACACCCAATTTTATGAGAGAGAGAGCAAAGGCTATCGGCGCCATTTTGAATACTGGCAACCAACGGTCCGAGTGCAGGAGGTCGCTCCCGGACCCCTGCTGGACCACCAGGGGCTTTTGGCAAGTCTTGGGGGACCCTCCTGACCCCCACAAGACTTGCCAAAAGTCCAGCGGGGGTCCGGGAGCGACCTCCTGCACTCAGACCGTCGGCTGCCAGTATTCAAAATGGCGCCGATAGCCTTTGCCCTTACTATGTCACAGGGGCTACCGGTGCCATTGGTCAGCCCCTGTCACAGGGTAGGAGCACAAGATGGTGCTGGCCATCCAGTGCTCCTACCATGTGACAGGATCCGGCTAATGGCACGGATATCCTGTCACATGGTAAGGGCAAAGGGCCATCGGCGCCATTTTGATTAGTGGCAGCCGATGGCCTGGGAGCAGGAGGACGGCCTGGAGTGACTCCTGGGACCCCCACTGGGCCACCAGGTACCTGTAAAAAGTTTTTTGGGGGGTCGGGAGGGTGGGGGAAGCTAAGGGGTTAGCTTTAAAGGGTCGGGGTGGGTTTTTTTGTTTATCGGCTGGGGCGACCCGTATGACATAGTGAGGGCAAAAGTAGTGCCGGCGCCATTTTGAATATTGGCAATACGGCGCAAATGCAGGAGGTCACTCTCGGACCCCCGCTGGACTTTTGGCAAGTCTTGTGGGGGTCAGGAGGCCCCCCCAAGCTGGCCAAAAGTCCCTGGGGGTCCAGCAGGGGTCCAGGAGCGATCTCCTGCACTCGTGACGTCGGGTGACAGGAACCAAAATGGCGCCGGCGCTACATTTGCCCTGTCATATGGTAAGGGCAAAGGGCCATCGGCGCCATTTTGATTAGTGGCAGCCGATGGCCTGGGAGCAGGAGGACGGCCTGGAGTGACTCCTGGGACCCCCACTGGGCCACCAGGTACCTGTAAAAAGTTTTTTGGGGGGTCGGGAGGGTGGGGGAAGCTAAGGGGTTAGCTTTAAAGGGTCGGGGTGGGTTTTTTGTTTATCGGCTGGGGCGACCCGTATGACATAGTGAGGGCAAAAGTAGTGCCGGCGCCATTTTGAATATTGGCAATACGGCGCGAATGCAGGAGGTCACTCTCGGACCCCCGCTGGACATTTGGCAAGTCTTGTGGGGGTCAGGAGGCCCCCCCAAGCTGGCCAAAAGTCCCTGGGGGTCCAGCAGGGGTCCAGGAGCGATCTCCTGCACTCGTGACGTCGGGTGACAGGAACCAAAATGGCGTCGGCGCTACATTTGCCCTGTCATATGGTAAGGGCAAAGGGCCACCGGCGCCATTTCTATTGACGCAGCCGTGGCTTGAGAGCGGGAGATCGCGGGAGATCGCACCAGGACCCCCCCCCCCACTGGACCCCAGGTAATTTAAAACATTTTGGGGGGGTTCGGGAGGGTGGGGGATTTGTTTTAAAGGGTCAGGGTCCGGGAGCGACCTCCTGCACTCGCGCCATATTTGAAAAATTTAAAAGAGGATACTTCATTGATCATAAAACCTGCAAATAAAGGGGGAGCGATAGTGCTACAGGATAAGATGACTTACATTACTACTGTTATGGAACATATTTCAGATACCGATAATTATTCACTTTTACCACAGGATCCTGGTCCTTCATTACTTGAAGAAATCAAAAATATTGTGGAAGAAGGCTTTGAAATTTGTGTCATACGAAATTTGTGTCATACGAAATTTGTGTCATACGACCCGTATGACATACTGAGGGCAAAAGTAGCGCCGGCGCCATTTTGAATATTGGCAATACGGCCCAAGTGCAGGAGGTCGCTCCCAGACCCCCGCTGGACTTTTGGCAAGTCTTGTGGGGGTCAGAAAGCCCCCCCAAGCTGGCCAAAAGTCCCTGGGGGTCCAGTGGGGGTCCGGGAGCAATCTCCTGCACTCGTGACGTCGGGTGACAGGAACCAAAATGGTGCCGGTGCTACCTTTGTCCTGTCATATGGTAAGGGCAAAGGGCCACCGGCGCCATTTCTATTGACGCAGCCGTGGCCCGAGAGCGGGAGATCGTGGGAGATTGTGCCAGGACCCCCCCCCCCACTGGACCCCAGGTAATTTAAAACATTTTGGGGGGGGTTCGGGAGGGTGGGGGATTTGTTTTAAAGGGTCGGGGTGGGTTTTAGGGTTGTTTTGGTGTGCCGGTTTTCCCGCCCTCCCCCGATTTACGATTTTTTACGATTTAAAAAAACAAAACAAAACATGACGATCAGATTTTCCTCCCCCCCCCCAGCCAAAATCGATCGTTAAGACGATCGATCACACGATTCACATCCCTAATTTATACAGATTCTTCAGAAAACTACAAATTATTTTATTTATTTTTTCCAACCAACCACCTACATTGGATACATCATTGGTGTTCCCAAAATCATTTTGGATTCCCCCAGGACCAAGTGATCCTCATATTAAAATGTTTATGGATTTGGTTCTATGATCTTATAGACATTGAATCCACTGTAGCCTCACCAAGATGTAACATGACGAATCCCCAGTATCAAGCTTTGAAAAATTTAAAAGAGGATACTTCATTGATCATAAAACCTGCAAATAAAGGGGGAGTGATAGTGCTACAGGATAAGATGACTTACATTACTACTGTTATGGAACATATTTCAGATACCGATAATTATTCACTTTTACCACAGGATCCTGGTCCTTCATTACTTGAAGAAATCAAAAATATTGTGGAAGAAGGCTTTGAAATTTGTTTTCTTTCTACCAAAGAGAAGACATTTTTGATTAATTACTCTTACAGAGCACCTACAATCTACATGATTCCTAAAATCCATAAAGATTTGATTAATCCTCCCAGTAGACCCATTGTCAGCACGATTGGATCACTATTAGAACCGTTATTGGTTTTCATTGATACATTTTTATAGCCATTGATTCCTCAGATTAAATCGTATATTGAAGATACCAAAGCGATGTTGAATAAATTAGCATCAGTTACATCTACCTCTGATACCATAATGATTACATTGGATATATGTGCACTTTATACCAGTATACCACAAAATGAAGCTTTACAGGTGCTACATCAAGTCAGGGATAAACTGACTTGATAAACTTGGCGTTGGTTTTTGTGATGGGCCCGATCGTCAATTTTTTTTTCTTTTCTTTTTATTCTTTTTTCGATGCACACATCTATTAACGCCTGCCCCTGGCAGTGAATGCCTAATAGCCTCATTCATATGCATTTGTATGAGAAGAGTGCTATTGCATTCACTCTGCGTTAGACGTGCATTAAATAGGCTCTAATCCCCTTATTGCCTTAGGGGATTGATTAGCGCCTATTTTACCCGCGTCCAACTGCACGTTAACAGTGTGCTCGGCTCAGCGCACCATATTGCATCAGCCCCTTAGTCCCAAAATAGCTAAAAAATACAGGGAACGATTTCCAGACTCCTCGCCTAGCTACAGCTTGTACCTAATTTTCAAAGCAAAAGTATGTTGTTTGTTTGCTTTGAAAATTATCCACAGGTATGAAGCATCCATGCACCTTGCATTTGCTGTTTATACAGATGAAGCTTCAATAGAAAATAACATGCAGAGATTTGAAAATCCAGTCTACAGACATTATTCTCCTCAGAAGACTTTAACATGCCTCTGAGAAGGCCACCACTTAATTTGGCTAAAAGAGGAACCCCCACACATATGGATTGAATGAGGGCAATCTTCAGACAGCCAATTTAGGGGGTCATTTTCAAAGGCTTATCGCGTCGGGGTGGTGAGGGAGGAGTCGGGGTGGTGAGGGGAGGACTCCGCGATGTCTTCGCTGGCGGCGATAAAGTAAGCCACGTTATCGTCACCAGTAGCGCGCCCAGTAGCGCCACCTTTCACAGTGGCGTTATTGGGTGGGAAAGTCGGCAGCGATAACACCGCGGTGGTGCGATGGCTGCCGGTTTTCGCAGGTCCGCCCCCCCTCCCCCTGTTTTCGCTGGATTCACCATTTTGCAGTAGAATGGTGAATCCAGGCCTTAGTCAGGTAAAGCTCTGCTTACTTGCGTGAATGGCTTTGAAAAACTAAGAAAGACAAAAGAGAAAGGAGACCTAGGAATAAAACCAAGAGGAAGTAACAGAGTCCATCATTTTAAATAATGATATTTTAAATAATCTAGTGAGAACCTTTGCGAATTTAGTTTTAAAAAAAATTACAGCTATGACTCCAAAGGCAGTGAAAATCATCGAGTATTTAGCTTTAGTTCTTGAAAGGAGGTTACTGAAGTCAGAAAAAGGGTAGAAAAACAACAGCAACATAAATGAAAGCAGGCAGCGATAACTGCATTAGGCTCCAGTCTCAAAATCTGCTTTCCTCGTCCCTAGAGACCCCCACGCACAAAAAGACAAATCTTTTCTAGACCGTTTTCTCAGACTGGCACCCATACTGTTTCTCAGTCTTCTTGTTCTAACCTTACTGCTTAGAAAAACATTTGCTCCTTCCTCTCACCCCCGCCCTCCCTTGTCCATTTCAAGTTTAATGGATTGAGGGAAGAAAAAAAAATAATAACTTTTTGTACCTGCTTTGTTGGCTCTTATCAAACTTTTTTTTTATTTTAATTGGTTCAATTAGCCCTCATGGTTCTTACCAGTTCATGAATGACTGAGACAAGCTATGTAAGGGCTTTTGACTGACATTTACTGATACTGACTGTGTCCTCCATACTCCATTAAATCAGCTGATGTCACTGTTACACTTCCTTGGGCTGCCTCAAACCCGTGGAGACAGTCACTTGTATACTGGGGCCACAATGGAGTCTGCACTGACAAATCCAAGATAACACAGTCTTTGACAATGTCAAGGGGTACTTTGTCTGCCAAACTAAAGAGAGCGTAAAGAATTGCCTTTGTTATTTATATAATTCAAAGCACAGCTTTTAAGCTTATCAAGACCTTTGCCTGTAAAAGTATTGCTGAAACCACTTTGCAAAAGGTAGAAATATATTTTTTCATCTTATTTTGTAAATGAAAACTAGAACTTAATTAGTTCATTAGTTTCTATGTCTTAAACTAGCTAAGGGTATGCTCTAAATCGTAAAGTATGAATATGTAAACTGCTGCCCCTGCGAGGTGAAGAATGCTGTCGTGGCCGAGGTGTTAGTGTGCTTCCTTTCTGTTTTCTTCTTCTTTTTTTTTTTATTTTCTCTTTATTAAATTTTAAATTAATCACAGGCATTAATTCATGCCATAAATTTCAGATAGTACTTTACATTATGAACAATGAAAGTATTTAACAAAACAAATAGGAAATAGAGATGTGAATCGGAACCGGAATTGGTTCGGTTCCGGTTCTGATTCAAATCTTATAATTTTTATCGACCGGCCCGATTGGTTTTTTGTTTATCGGCTGCGCCCGATCCGATAAACAAAAAACCCACCCTGACCCTTTAAAACTGACCCCTTAGCCTCCCCCACCCTCCCGACCCCCCAAAAAACGTTTTAAAATTACCTGGTGGTCCAGTGGGGGCACGGGGAGCGATCTCCTGCTCTCGGGCCGGCGGCTGCGCTAATAAAAATGGCGCCGATGGCCCTTTGCCCTTACCATGTGACAGGGTATCTGTGCCATTGGCCGGCCCCTGTCACATGGTAGGAGCACTGGATGGCTCAAGAAATCCCGTCAGGTCTTCCAAATGTTTTCTTCTTTCTATGTGTGTTTTCTTCTTTTTCTTTTCTGTATCTTTTGTCTCTTCCTCTATGTTTATTTGACTTTTATATATTTTAAGCTCAGTTCTGGCTATTTTGGTATGTCTGGTTCCCGGAGCACGCACATGGTTGTGGCTATTTTATAACCCACGCATGCATTATAAAATGTGATATACGCATGCACATGTGCGGCGGATTTTAACATCCACACACACATTTGAGGGCAAATAGCCTCCTCCGCGCATGGGGGGGTGGAATTTTAAAAGCCCACATGCCGCGACGCAATCAGGCCTCCTCGAGTTTCCTCCCAGTCCGCTCCAGTTAAGGACTGGGAGGGAACTTTCCTATGCCTAATCCTACCCTTCCTACCTCTTCCCCTCTCCACCCTGACCCCTACCCACTACCTAATTCTTACAGTTTTTTTTAAATTTTTTACCTTACTGCTCCTCTGGAGCAGAGTAGATTCCATGCGCCGGCTGGCTGCTGGCACGCCCTTCCCCAGGACAGCGTCGAATGGCACTGTCCTGGCCCACCCTCGCCCCACCCCTTCTAAGAGGCCCAGCACTTCTGCACGTGTCAGTGGTTACAAGCGTGGCTGGGCCCTTTAGAAAATGCGTGCAGCATGCGCAGGGCCCCGCCAAGAGTGTAACTGCCAGTATTTGCGCGCAGGCCTTTGAAAATGTACTTGTTAGCTTTTTGCTTCCTGAGACTGTTGCAAAACAGGTTGAAAGTCTCTGTAGGCTCCGCTGTTCTTCTTGTCTTTTCCTTCTGGTCTTCTGATCTTCTTCCTACTAGCCTAACTTATACAAAACCAAATAAAGAGGCTACCTCCCTATACCAAGCTTCTTCCACACACTTGTTATGTGGAGAGTTCCCTAGGTGTAAGGTTCCTCAATGCCTTAGTGAACTGTGTTAAATAACTTTATAAAAGAAAACAATACTCAATGCATCCTATTCCATGAGAAGGAGCATCTGTATTCATTCACATCCTCATAGTGTTTCAGTGAACATACTTCATTGTCTTCTCCACTTTAACTTCTTTCACTTGGTTGAAAAACATATGTTTATTTTATATGGTTTTCCAACTTTTCTTTATTTTTTTCCCTCTTTCTCCTGTACAATTTATCCAATACTTCAAATGAGTGTAATCTTCTTCTGAATTCCCCTCAACTTCAAAATTATGCCAAAACACTTTTTTCACTAATGGCACAATAATAATCTGGCTCTGTTTCTTTCTGTTCTCGTCATACAATCAAATGTTTTATTGGCAATATCCCATAAGACTGGATCAGGATTGAGATATTTTGGAATGAACTTATAGAATTTTGTGAGTATCGACCATTTCTTCCATAGCTTTGCTTCTGTTTTCAGTTTGTTATCGATAAGAAAAATTTTTACTGAAGAATAATCAACTAAGGTTGTCTTCAATAGTTTAATAACTATCTTAAACAGGACACTAGTTAAATAAAGGAATATAAGGGGTGTGTCATGTTTTGAAAATTTGGCTATATTAAATATCAACCTCCCCAAACAATATATAGTCACAAACATGATCAGAGGTAAGCTACTCACAAAATAAATTGTTTCAAAACATAATATACAAAACACATTTTAAAATAAAATATTATTCCAATTTTTCATAGATGACTGATATATTAACATACTACAATAATGAACAACTTTTCATTATATATTGACCCTCTCTTTATATCAAAGTATTGAAATTTTCAATAATGAAATCACAGTGAATATTATATCAAATCAGCTAAAAACAATTATTGGTATGCGGCATATCACATACACAACCCACATACTAATGTTCAATACCACACTCACCACATAATTAAAAAACAACATCCCTCAAACCCCCACAAGAAATCCCCCCCCCAAAAAAAAACAATATCGTCCAACCCAATATTTCTCAACCCCCCCAACCCAATGTTTCTCTATACATTATCAATGTCACACAAGATTAATTTCAAAATATCTTCAAATTTCTGCCGTATGCTCCGATGTAATATTTCAAACATCTCTTCAATGTACTCCCTCCCAGCTATTCTGGCTTATAATATTTCTCTGATGCATTCTCATTGTAATATTTCTCAATATCCCTTCAGTATACTCTCTACAAGGGCCCAAGTTTTGCCTCAAAAGGAGGCTGCTTCAGGGGAACTACACATAAAAATACAAAATATCAAGGTTAAAACTGTAATCACTGGAAAACAATCACTCCCAAAAAAGATACTTAACAATCATTCTGCCTTCAAAATCCTACTTCATTGATACACACAACAGCATTGGTGAAAGACCTGGATAACATCCACTAAAGAAACAAAAAAACACATTTAATAAATCAATCAAAAAAAGTATAGCTATTAACTACAAAAATAAAAAATACCTTACCTTAATGCAATATAGCATAGAAAAACAGCAAGATTAACCAACACATTTTTTACAATGTGTTCAAAGAACCAAACTGAAAAACAAACAAACCCCGTTTATCATACAAGTTAATAAAACCATTCTTTTAAAAGCCACATCAAACAGAAGTACAAACTCTTACCTCACAAAGCAAGTGCATAGTGGCTTTGCGGCCACAATGGCCCCACAAATAGCATGTTGGTATGTATCATCTTTTGAAGAATCCCATTTTGTATGTTAGTTAAAATTGGGCAAACGTTATTCTGTGGCTTCGTTATAAAGATGATGTGTTCCTAATATGACATGGGGATGAGCGTCTTTTCAAGATTTTTTTGCTTTTGGAATTCTTGTGATTCTAATCTCTATTTTCATATTTGGCATAACCTTCCTGGGTTGCACTTTTAGATATATGGGTGCTTTTTTTGGCAGGCCATTTTGAGACTACATTACACAAGAAGGCAACAGATTGTAATTCTTTGCTTCATTTTGACAATTGTCACCCCGGTGTATGAAAGAAGGGATTCCGATTAGCCATTTTTTATGGTTGCACTGTGTTTGTTCAACATTGGATGAGTTTAAAGAATAGGCGGTAAGCATGTGTCCATCTTTTTTGGAGAGAGGATATCCACCTAAGGTCATAAAGAGGGCCTATAAGAGAGCTTGATTCTGTGATTGAGAATGGCTTTTACAAAACTAACCTGTAGTGTCGACTGACAGGGTGGTTTGTTTTACCACTTACCCCCTTGACACACAATGTTGTTAGAATCATTAAATCACATTGGTCTCTGCTTAGTGAGTTTAGTGTATTTTCTAAGCCACCTCTTTTTATCTATAAACGGGGGAAGAATTTGAAGGATGATTTGGTTTCTTCCTTTTTACCATTGTCTAGTGCAGAAATTTCCAAACCTGTCATGGAGGACCCCCAACCAGTCAGGTTTTCAGGATATCCACAGTGAATATGCATGGGAGTAAACGTGCATGCTGTGGAGGTAGTGCATGCAAATTTATCTCATGCATATCATTGTGGATATCCTGAAAACCTAACTGTCTGGGGTTCCTCAAGGACAGATTTGGGAACCACTGGTCTAGTGGAAGGACTTTTGAAGAGGATGGTGTGCATCACCTGTGTGGTGAGTGAAGCATGTGCTCTCTTTTATCATTTTTATTGGAGTTTGCGCATCTGAAAACTTCAAAATGATATAAATTACATTCATCTACAACGTGCTTGCCAAGTAATGTTTTATATGTGATTATGTGCCCTTGTGGACTGATCTATTTCAGTAAAACTAATCATGCATTAAAGACATAAATAATAGAGCATCGCAGCAATCTGAAGAATGAGTAGGTGGAGGCCCCCCTGGTCCAACATTGGATTGAGTTTGGGCATATTTACTTGGATTGAAGATTTTTTTGCCCTGCAGCAGGTTCACCCTTACCACAAAGAGGTGATTTATCTAACCATTTAATCAGGATTGAACAAAGGTGAATTTTCTGTTTGAATTTGGTTATCCCTAATGGTTTGAATGAAAAGATAGGATAGGTGATTTTTTTTTGTAAGTTTTTTCTCTATAGTTTATTTTCTTTGTTTATATAGTTGCCTTCATTTCTGTGTATATTTAGGTTCAAATGTGATTAAGGGATTGGTCCATTTTCAGTGATAGCAGTATATGTACATTCCCTGAATAAGGGAGGGTCAATTTGATTGGGTAGTTTGAAAGTAGTGCTAGCACGTTGGATTGGATATTCAAAATGAGGCTACACAATATATATATATATTGATCAAAGGTGTATTTTCTCTCTCTATATATATATACACATATATATATGCCTTGGAAGAGATTTGGCCATTAAGCGATAGCTCTGATCAATGTGGTGTCAGTTTGCTGAATGTGGCATTTCAAATTGTGTGGAAAGTACTTATTTTATTTTATTTATTTATTTATTTGCATAAACTTATATTCCGCTACTTCCACAACAAGAATATGATACAGAATCATGAAAGGACTTGAGCAAGTTAATGTAAATCGGTTATTTACTCTCTCAGATAATAGGAGGACCAGGGGGCACTCCATGAAGTTTGCAATTAGCTTATTTAAAATAAATAAAAATTAGCTTATTTAATAAATAAGCTAATTAATAAATAAATTAGCTTATTTAAAATAAATAAAAAGAAAATTATTTTTCACTCATTGCATAGTTAAGCTCTGGAAATCATTGCTAGAGGATGTGGTTACAGCGGTTGGTGTAACTGGGTTTAAAAAAGGTTTGGACATAAACTATTGCAATAATTAATTAACAATAATAGCTTGTGATTTATTTAATGTTTGGGTACTTGCCATTTGGGTGACTTGGATTAACTACTGTTGAAAACAGGATATGGGGCTTCATGGACCTTTGGTCTGACCCAGTATGGCATATCAAATAGATGGCAAATTGTATGGCAAATTGTATGGCAAATTGTATGGCAAACAAATAGATCTCTCAGATGCCAATTCAGCCACCACTTCATGGATCAAACTCACGAACAAAATAGCAGATCAACTCTGCCCAACCTCCTCAAAAGTTATCCAACCGGCACGAGACAACAGAAAACCATGGTTCGCCCCGGAACTCAGAGCCCTAAAACAAAAATTACGAAACAAAGAACAAATCTGGAGAAACAACCCTACACCCACAACCAGACTGGACTACAAAGCCACCCTCAACACTTACAGAAACGCCATACACAAAACCAAAAAGGACTTCTATGCAAAAAGAATTCATAACTTCATCTTCGACTCGAAGGCTTTATTCTCTTACGTATCATCTCTCACCAAACCAACACCACCATCCATTCCAGACCAACTAGCGCTCAGCAAGGCCAACGAATTAGCCAACTACTTCAAAACAAAAATTTCAAACCTCACTCGCTCCCTTACAATCCATCAAACTCTTCCAACACCTCTTAGCTCATACCAACCCACGCTGACTTCTAGACTAGAGTCATTCGAGCCCACATCCGCCTTGGAGATTGAAAATTTACTTAAAAAAATTAAACCATCTGCACATCCCTCGGACCCACTCCCTACTAATCTGCTCACCGCCATCCCTAACACTGTCGCAAAACCTATTGCAGAAATCAATACCTCTTTAGCCATGGGCACAGTCCCTAATCAACTAAAACTTGCAATCATCAAACCCCTACTGAAAAAACCAACTGCATCACTAACGGACCCAGCTAACTTCAGACCCATTGCAAACCTGCCCCTGATCTCCAAACTGATGGAAAAAGCCGTAAATAAACAACTGTCCGAATATCTCGAGGAGCACAACATTCTTTCCCCGGCACAATATGGTTTTCGAAAATCACGAAGTACAGAGTCACTTTTGCTCTCTCTCACTGATAATTTACTTTTGAACCTGGAGAAAAAACAGTCATTCTTACTGGTCCTTTTAGACCTATCCTCAGCGTTCGACACGGTAAATCACCCACAACTCCTAGAACAACTATCAAACATAGGAATAAAAGGCACAGCTCTCAGTTGGTTCAAATCGTTCCTATCTAACAGGTTTTACAAGGTCAGAATTAATAACAAGGAATCTGCCCCCATCCTATCAGACCAAGGCGTACCTCAAGGTTCATCCCTCTCTCCCACCCTATTCAACGTCTACCTCCTCCCCCTCTGCCATCTGCTATCACAACTCAAACTTACTCATTACCTCTATGCAGACGACATCCAGATCCTCATCCCCATTACAGAATCTATTCAAAAAACCTTCGCCTACTGGGAGAATTGTCTTCAACCAATTAAACAACTACTTTCCAGCCTGAACCTGATTCTAAACTCTAGCAAAACAGAGTTGCTACTGATCTCACACAACCCGAACACCCACACACCCAGCCTGACACAAACCACATCTTTTAACATGGAGCTCTCTGCCGACGTCAGGAATCTAGGAGCATGGCTTGACAACCAACTTAACCTAAAAAAATTCATAAACACAACCACCAGGGATTGCTTCTTTAAACTACAGGTCCTAAAGAAACTAAAGCCACTCCTTCACTTCAATGACTTTCGTCTCGTTCTTCAATCCATTATTTTTTCGAAACTTGACTACTGCAACTCAATCTTACTGGGCCTTCCCGCCATCAGCATCAAACCCCTACAGATAGTACAAAATGCCTCAGCCAGAATCCTAACTAACACTAATAAAAGAGACCATATTACCCCTATCTTGAGCAACCTCCACTGGCTACCCATCAAACAGAGAATCCTATATAAAACATTAACCATCATTCATAAAGCAATTCATAACAACGCACCTATATCTCTACAAACCCAACTTCGTCCACACTCATCTGCCAGACCCATCAGAAGCGCCTACAAAGGCACATTAGTCGCAGCTCCGGCCAAATCAACACTAAGAAAAAGAGCACTCTCCACTGCGGGACCACACCAATGGAATGCGCTCCCACCAGACCTTCGACTCGAACCCAATCTACCAGAGTTTAAAAAAAGGTTAAAAACCTGGCTTTTCAGGCAAGCGTTCCAATTCCCAGAGTGTAACTAGGCACCTCCTCCTGTCTCTCAAATCCAACCATTGCAGGGTGTCACTAACACATTGACACTTAATTTCATACCCACACTTACTTATTCTCATGTCTATTTAACAGTCGTTATTCACCTTTATATAGCCGCTTTTTGCAGACCATATTCGTTACTAAAATTCCTTGTAAAAAGATGAACTCACACATACTTCATTACACGGTTAAGGTTTTGTTAATTGTTAAATTTGTTAAATATAATTATTATTACTTTCAATGTTCATTGTAATAAGGTTAAATAGTTGTAATAAGGTTCAATGGCTGATTGTTATTGTTCAATGTTCCATGTAAAAAAAACCCCGGTCTAACCTCCCAGACCAGGGCAACCTTTTCGTTACTTGTAAACCGGATTGATTTGTATTGTATACAGGAATTCCGGTATATAAAAATTAAAAATAAATAAATAAATAAATAAATATCTTATGTTCTAATGTTCTATAAATATAGCAAAATAATGCAAGCGGTAAAATAAAAGTGGTTTATATTGTGGGGCTTTTACCACCTTTTGGGCTGCTGGATGGAGAGAGAGAGAAAGAGAGAGGGAGAAAGAGAGACTATTTATGAGGTTCTTTTATAAGTAAACTATTTATATGTTATGGCTCTGCCCGCGGCTCACCACGGGCAGCCCCTCCACCCACCTGTTCTCTTTGCGCGGCTGGATGCTGCCGACTCCGTCCTCTGCGGCCAGGAGGCCGCGACCATCTTCTGCCCTGCACGGCGGGGCTGACGCCATTGGGAGCTGTTCTTTGCAGTTGGAGCCGCTGCCAGTGTCCTCATATAGCAGGGAGGCTGTCCCTGCTTGTGCCCGTCTCTTCTCTGTCTTCTTCGTGGCCTAGTGCCCCTGCCAGGACATCTCTTGTGGCTAGGAAGCCGCCGAAGCTCCTGCCACTGCCTGTCCATCTTCGCGGCGGATGCTGCTGCCGAGCCTCACTCCCACATGGCAGGGACACCGCCGACATGCCCGTCTTCTCTTCTGCCTGTCTCTAGGTGCTGCCATGCGCCTCTTCACAGTATTTAAAGGGCCAATAGCAGGAAGTGCTCATGGCCCCACCTGATAACATTTTCCTGCCTTAGCCCTATAAAGGGGTTCCTCTTCAGTCACTCCAGGCCTTTGGATTGGGTTCCACAGTCGTCTGTGTCTTCTGACCAGTCCAGGTCCTCCGTGGTCTTCTCCTGTTTTGACAGCTTCGTCTTCTTGTTCCTGATGTCCTTCATCCAGGTCTCCAGTCGTCTTCATGTTCCTGATGTTCTTCATTCATACCTCCTGATGTCCGATGTCCTTCCTGATGCCTTTGTCTTCACCTCTGCCTCCATGCCTTGGTTCCCTGATGTCCACTTTCCTGGCGTGCCGTTGTCGTGGTCTGCGACCAGTCCCACGGGTGGGCTGTGTAGGGCTCCTCATGATACAAAGGCCATCCTCATCTCCGCAGTCCAACCCTCCGGAAGACTTCTGCTTCAGTCCTAAGTTTTACTCCTTGAGAATCGAATCCTGTGCTTGAGTCTTGTCCCGGTCTTCGGAGCCTATTGCAAATTGTGTCTGTCCATGTCAAGACTCTGTTCGAACCTGCTCCACACCAGCGTGGTCCGCGACCAGTCCCGCAGGTGGACTGTGTAGGGCGCGCCCCGGTGCAGGCCTCTTCAGTATCTTTGTCATGTTCCGGTGTCAGCTTCCACTATTCCTCCTAGAATCTGCTTCGAGCCCAGCGTGGTGTGCGACCAGTCCTGCGGGTGGACTGTGTAGGGCGTGCTGCGTTGCAGTCTCGACCCAGCACTTTGCTCCCATGCCTTCAGTCCTCAACTACAGTGTCCTCGCTTCAGTCTTCGTCTACAGTGTCCTCGCCTGAGTCTTCGTCTACAGTGTCCTCGCTTCAGAATTCGTCCAAAGTCTTCTGTGTTCTAAGGACTCCGTCTGCCCTCGTCCTCTGTCCAGCCTGCTGCCTCTTGCCGTACCCAGCGGCAGGTCTGAAAGGGCTTGGAACGGTCGGAGGACTGTTCATCGATCAACATTGCGTTGTTGCTCATCCTAGGGCGTTCAGGTCTGGTAGAGGGTCAGCCTTGTCCTGCTCTTCATTACCTGTGCTCGCACCGGCTCACCTCCCGCGGTGTGTCTTGGGGCTCCTCCTGAGTCATGCTGTGGCCCAAGGGCTCACAACACCCACTTCAGAAATGACCGTGCCTCTGCACTCGTAATAGTAGCCGAAGGTCCCAAGCCCTCAGTTTGTAACAGCTGCCGGAGGCCGCGCTTGCAACATTATACTACTATAAGAGAGGAAACTAGTAACTCGGGTGAGGGTTTGGTGGTGGCCTAGGTTTTGAGGGGCAGTTTTACATGCCAGAGGTACGAACAGCACTGTACACATCAATGAAGATCTTATGTGATTTGGAGTGATGACAGGGTCAGAAGGATGAGATTTGTACATTGTACTCTCAATCTAGCTTGATAGCAGCTAGATAAAGAGTTCATTAAACTAGGTCGAGAGTACATTGGACAAATCTCATCTTTGTGTATCTTTCATCACTTCAAATCACATCAAATCTTTACTGATGTGTACTGTGCTTTTGTACCTCTGGCTGTGCATGTAAAACTGCCCCCCAAAACCTAAGCCACCACAAAAAAGTTAACTTCAAGTTACTAGTTGACCCTCTTACAGTGGTATAAAAAGTTGACTAATATGTATGCCTCATTAGAGGTTCTCTTTCTCTTTCATTCTCTCTTCCTCCTTCTCTCCCTCCTTCCTTCCCTCTCCCTTTCCCTCCCCCTCTCCCCTTTCCTGCCCAAAATGGGATTTGCAATTTTTAATCACAAATCCCATTTTGGGCATAATGCACAGCATAATGCCAGGAAAAAATGTGTAGTTATTTCCATCATTAAATTGTGTGATAGCATGCATTACGCTCTCGCACGCAACGTTATACACCTCTCATTTTCATAAACTCTGCCCAACTCCTCCCTTTTGACTACATTTTTAAAATTTGCTTACAAATCTCGCGATGCATTATTTATCGCATGTGTTATGGTATTATTGTGGGTGTTAGGGCGCTAATGCTCGTGATAAGGCCCTAACGTGATTTGATAAATGACCCGGTAAGCAAGATATAAACTTCATGATGCGTATACTCTCCTATCCAGATGCCACTCTTTCCACATTTCCCTAACTCTCTCCCATTTGATTGGTTGGCTCTATATTGTACAGATTAAAGATTTAAGTTCATAGCATCTCAATAGGAGTATAGACTCATAATTCTGAAAATCTATAATGTGTTATTGATGGAAAGAATGGTCCTCCTTAATGTATACTGCTACTGATAAGCAAGTGAATAACAGCATTGTGAACATATGGACTTTCATTTTTTTTCCCAGGAATTTATTAGGGTTTATTATGATAAGAAGAAAAATGGGAAAAAAATCAGTGGGAAAAATGACTCATTTTTCTGGATAAATAATGGAATTTATTTTGGTCGATCGAAGCCAGGACAGTAAAAAAATATTAAGCATATTGTTTTAATGAACAAAATTTACTGTTTACTATAGAACTAAGCATACAAGAAGGGCGGAGTTAAGGGCACACACATTTAGGTAAATCACAGCAAAATAATGTGCGGCAAGATTTAAATCAAATGAAGCGTAAACACGTTAACTACGTGTTTACGCTTCATTTGATTTAAATCTTATGCACGTAAACACGTTAACTACGTTAACTACGTGTTTACGCTTTATTTGATTTAAATCTTGTGCACTATTGGTGTGTGCACTTATTAAACTGTTTATGCTTCATTTATAGTGCTATTGTCCAGTTTAATTCATTGCCGCACATTATTTTGCTGTGCTATAGAACTAAAACATACCGATAAACACTTATGTCATCATGCATGATTTAATTTTGGAGGGAGGTTAATATCATCTCCCCACAAATGTTTTTTCAGGTGAACCTTTTCCCCTTCTCCTCACTAATTCCCCCTTTCCTCCTAATCCCCTTCCACTCTTTCAACATCTCCCTTCTTTTCAAATTTCTCTTCATTTCTCCTCCATATCTCTCCTTCCTCCTCACCTAATATCCTCCTCTCTCATCTTCCCTCCTTCCAGCAGGCTGCTGATCCAGATATCCTTTACATAATTTCAACTCCAGCATGGCATCCCCATTCCTCTCCCCAACTGCTGCCTAACATCTTCTCTCTCCCCAGCCATCTCTTTTTCAACTTACCCACTCAACACTATCCCCCTCTCTACCTCATCCATTCCCTGTCTAGCATATCTCTCTCTTTCTCCTTTCTCCTACCCAGTCATCGAGCAGTATCCCCCTCTGTACCCTCATCTCTTGCTTAGCATTTCCACAAGCAGCATGCTTGTGTTAGGCGTCCCAGCCACAGATGGCAGCGTCCGGCTCCTCCTGCCTTCCCCTCTGGCGCTGGGAGCTCCACCAGGACCCGCGTGGCCATGGGGAGGCCTCCTCTTTACTCGCGCTGAGCCCCATCTACCTTTGCGGCTTCCTCCGCCAGGCCTGCACCGCCCCCTGCGGCAGGGGGATCACTACTGACAGCCTCTTCATGGTACAAGGCTGCAGGCCGTCACCACCTGAAACCCACTCTAGGCTGGGCCCTCCCTAGGCGCACGGATGCGCCTCCTGCGATCTTTTAAAGGGCCAGCCACACAAAGTATAGTTTAGCCTCCCGGATGATGTCTGAGGCCTGGGACTACTTCAGGGAGCTTCCTCTTCCAGTTCCTTGTCTTGGCAATGAGTCTGCTTCACTTCTGTGGCGTTCTCTGTGCTTCTTTGTGCCTTCGTTCCTGTTCCTGCCTTCCGAGTCCTGTTCCTGCTCCGGTTCCTCCTCCCATCCTTGGTTCCTGTGGTCGGATCTTCTGGCTTATGACCTTGGACTGGCTTTTGGTGACTCTCTGGCTTCTGATCTTGGACTGGCTATCGACAATCCTCTGGCTTCTGATCTTGGACTGGCTATCAGTGATCCTTCCGGCTGTTATCCAACCACCTACACAGAGGTCCACCTAAGACCAGCCGGCCCCCGGCATCCAAAGGCTCAACCCACGGGGAACGGGATTGGTATTGGCGAAGCTCCTGCCAGCCCCTGCACCAGCTCAGTCTCGCCTCCCAATGGTGGGGACCTGTGGAGGTTCGCCCTCTCAGGTAGTGCCAACTCCTCCTCGGGCAAGGGGTCCACATTCTTGTCCATTACCCTAACAGATTGCCAAGTCCATGGACCCAACAGAGGCTTCTGCCCTCCGTCATTCCAGACCTAGCTCAAAGGATCCTCGAGCAGCAGAAAGCCCTGGAAACGCTTGCCACAGCAGTGGAAAACCTAAATCGACTTTTGGACTCCACAGCTCCCACGATTCCCCTCACACTGCCGATGCCTACCGCCTCACCTCCGATGCCAGGTAGCCGCCCGGTGATTCCCCTATCTGCTCCTCCCCGGTTCGCTGGGGACCCGCAGTCCTGTAGGAACTTCATTAACCAGAAGACATCACGAAGACAACTTACATCTTGTTTCTTCTTGATGGGAAAGCCCTGGCCTAGGAATCTCCCCTGTGGGAACGTGCTGACCCTGTTCTATGGGACTTGAACGGTTTCCTGGCTCTCTTCCGCACCGTGTTCAAAGACCCCACTCGGCTGGCGATCTCTGGGGTGACTCTTCTTCACTTGCGCCAAGGTTCCCGGATGCTATCCAAGTATGTGATCGAGTTTCGAACCCTATCCTCCGAGCTCCACTGGGACACTAGTTGTCTGAGGGCCATCTTCCTGGAAGGTTTACTTTCCAGAATCAAGGATGAGCTGGCAGCCCACCAGCTGCCAGAGTCATTAGACGCTTTAATTGACTTAACCAGGAGAATTGACAGACGCCTCCAAGAATGCTCTTGGGAGGTCCAATTCTCAAGGAAACCTTTCACCGTCTTCAGACGCCCTCGGCATTCACCTTCCCCGAAGGTCGACTCGAGCTCCCTGGGAACCACAGCAGAAGAACCCATGCAACTGGGTCGGGGTAAACTATCCCCTCAAGAACTCCTCAGATGCCGGCAAGACAGCCTCTGCCGCTACCGCGGCGGTGCAGGGCATGTCTTGGCGTCATGCCTGGTGCATCCGGGAAACTCCCGGGCCTAGGTCCTGAAGAAGGACTCTTCCTAGACCTTTCTTCTCCAACTCTTCCATAGACATTACCTGTTATCTTGAAGATGGAATCTCTCGACTTCCACATCTTGGCCCTGGTGGACTCAGGGGCCGGGGGCAACTTTATTATGAAGAGTTTGGTGGAACATCTCTGACTTCCCCTCCATCACTCCCCGGTTCTGTTGGATCTCTCATCTATCCAGGGTGAACCCTTACTGGGCAGAGTCACCCATATTACCGCACCTATTCTAATCCGCACTTGGGTGGTTCACGAAGAGTATCTAGCTTTTCATGTACTGGATCGGACCATACACCCCATTGTGCTAGGGCTCCCCTGGTTGCAAGCACACTCTCCCCAATTCAACTGGAAGACTTTGCAATTGATCCGCTGGGGTCCCGCCTGTCAAGACACCTGTCTCGAACTTGTCTCTCCCCAACGATGCTTGGCTGCGACTACCCTTCCAGTCGGTTTGCTGTCACAATATGCATCATTTGCAGATGTGTTCTCTAAGAAAGGGGCAGAGACCCTACCCCCTCATCAGTCGTTTGACTGCGCAATCAATTTGCTATCTGGCACTAAGCCACCCCGGGGGCGTACCTACCCTCTCTCACCTACTGAGACCCAGGCCATGTCCAACTACATCCGAGGAAACCTGGACAAAGGATTCATCTGGAGGTTCTCCTCTCCAGCTGGTGCTGGGTTCTTTTTTGTGGGCAAAAAGGATGGGACACTCCACCCCTGTATCGACTACCACGGCCTCAATGCTATAACAATCAAGGATCTCTATCCACTCCCATTAATTTCAGAGCTGTTCGACCATCTCCAGGGGGTGCAGGTCTTTACCAAGCTGGAACTTAGGGGAGCCTATAACTTGATCCGGACTAAAGAAGGTGATGAGTGGAAGACGGCCTTCAACACCAGAGACAGGCACTATGAATACATAGTTATGCCTTTCGGACTTTGTAATGCCCCGGTCATCTTTCAAAATCTAATGAATGAAATCTTCCGAGATTTATTGTACCAGTCCGTCATCATTTACCTTGATGATATTTTGATATTCTCTCGATCTCTGCAGACTCACCGCCGTGAAGTCTCCTGGGTACTCCAATGTCTCCAGGAGAACCAGCTGTTCGCTAAACTCGAAAAATGCATCCTCGAGCAAGAAGCTCTTCCCTTCTTAGGGTATATCATCTCTAATCAGGGGTTCATCATGGATCCTGAAAAACTCAAAACCATCCAAGACAGGCCCTAGCCTTCCAGATTACGACCCCTACAGTGATTTTTGGGCTTCGCAAACCATTACAGTTCATTTATCCTCAACTACGCCTCCCTGGTGGCTCCCCTGACTGCCCTAACCTGTAAGGGAGCCAACCCCAAGCATTGGCCGCCCGATGCGGTCTCTGCCTTTCTCCACTTGAAGGAAGCATTTCTCCATAAGCCCTGCCTCCGTCACCCAGACCCCCGACATCCTTTTATTGTTGAGGTGGATGCTTCCACTGAAGGAGTCGGAGCTGTCCTCAGTCAATACTCTGTCAACAATACCCTCCATCACTGTTCTTTCCTCTCCCACCAATTCTCTGCAAATACGTCATTGGCGATAAAGAACACCTCGCCATCATAATGGCCTTTGAAGAATGGCGCCCCTGGTTGGAAGGGGCCCAGCACCAGATTATGGTCTATACTGACCATAAGAATCTAGAGTATCTGCACCGGGCCCAACGTCTCAACCCACAGCAGGCCCGTTGGGCCTTGTTCTTATGAGATTCGATTTAGTCCTACGGTATTGTCCAGCTGCTAAGAACTTGAAGGCGGACGCTCTCTCTCGAGCCTTCGACCTCACAGATGCATTGGAACCCCCTAGCTTCATCATCGACCTGACTCGGGTTCTGCTGGCCGCTACCACAATGATTCCCCCAGGGAAGACTTTCATTCTGCCATGTCTGTGGAATCAAGTGTTGACCTGGGCACACGAGTCTCGCAGTGCGGGCCATCCGAGACAACACGGTCGCGCTCCGCTGGTTTTACTGGTGGCCAGGGATGGCCAAGGATACCCGGTCTTAAGTTGAATCATGCCACACGTGGGCCCGGCACAAAAATCCCACAGGTCCACCTTGGGGCCTACTCCAACCTCTACCTATTCCCAGCGAACCGTGAACAAACACCTCGACCGACTTTATTGTTGACTTGCCGCCATCCAAAGGCAACACTGCTATCTGGGTCGTCAACTGTTTCTCAAAAATGATCCACTTTGTGGCTTTGCCAGGATTAACCTCTGCTCCTCAATTAGCCCAGCTGTTCATCCACCACATCTTCTGCCTTCACAGTCTGCCTAAGGTCACCCTATCAGACCACGGAGCCCAGTTCACTGCTAAATTTTGGAAGTCCCTTTGTCGGGATGTTACCCTGGAATTTACATCAACCTACCATCCACAGACCAACAGTCAAACAAAAAGAACTAACCGGACTCTCAAACAATTCCTGCGGGCATATATGAATAACAAACAGGACGACTGGGCGGATCTACTACCCTGGGCTGAATTTGCCCTCAACTCTCATCCATCTGCCGCCACCGGCTCTTCACCCTTTCAGATAGTATACAGCAAGAAACTTCTCCCACCTCTGCCCGTGCCTGTGACTGTCCATTCACCTGCCGCACAGCTATCCGCCAGGGAACTGCACTGACTCTGGACTTTCACCCAACAAACCCTGCACAAAGCCAGCCAGGCAGCCAAAAATTTTCAGACCTTCATCGAAGACTTGGCCCACCTCTTAGACCCGGCCAGAAGGTGTGGTTGAGTATGCAGTTTATCCGCCTGAAACTCCCATCTATGCATCTCGCTCCCTGCTTCATCAGTTCATTTCTGATTCTCTGCCGTGTAGGCTCTGTATCTTACCAAATTCAACTCCTGTCCTCCCTTAAAATCCACAACACCTTCCATGTGTCACTCTTAAAACCGGTGGTGTTGACATGGCCGTCCAGAATTCTACCCGAACTGCAGCCTCTCTCCTCCAAAGACGATTCCACCTATCATGTCTGGGAGGATCTAGACATTCGAAAACGCAAGAGAAAGTGGGAACACCTGCTGGCTTGGGAAGGGTTCAGACCTGAGGAAAATACTTGGGAGCTGATCACCAATATCCTGGACAAGGGTTTCCTCGTTTAGTTCCACCTGACCCATCCATCCAAACCGATACCCCCGGGGAGGCGCCCTAAAAGGGGGGTATTGTTAGACATCCCAGCACGGATGGCTACATCCGGCTCCTTCTACCTTCCCCTCCAGTGCCGGGAGCTCCATCGGGATCCGCGTGGCCGCAGGGAGGCCTCCTTCGTGGCTTCCGCCACCGTGCCCCGCAGCAGGGGGGATGACCCCTGACAGCCTCTTCACGGCACAAGGACACAGGCCATCGCCACCTGCAACCCTCTCTGGGCTGGGCCCTCCCTAGGCACGCAGCCGTGCCTACTGCGTTCTTTTAAAGGGCCAGCCACCAAAGTATAGTCCAGCCTCCCGGATGATGTCTGAGGTCTGGGACTACTTCAGGGAGATTTCTCTTCCTGTTCCTTGACTTGGCAATGAGTCTGCTTCGCTTCTGTGGAGTTCTCTGTGCTTCTTTGTGCCTTTGTTCCTGTTCCTGCCTTCTGAGTCCTGTTCCTACCTTCTGAGTCCTGTTCCTGCTCCGGTTCCTCCTCCCATCTTTGATTCCTGTGGATGGATCTCCTGGCTTCTGACCTCGGACTGGCTTTCGGTGACTCTTCTGGCTTCTGACTTCGGACTGGCTTTCTGTGACTCTCTGGCTTCTGACTCTGGACTGGCTATCGGCGATCCTCTGGCTTCTGACTCTGGACTGGCTATCGGTAATCCTCTGGCTTCTGATCTTGGACTGGCTATCGGCGATCCTCCGGCTTCTGATCTTGGACTAGCTATCGGCAATCCTTCCGGCTGTTATCCAACCACCTATACAGGAGCCCACCTAAGACCAGCCGGTAGAGATGTGAATCGTGTGATCGATCGTCTTAACGATCGATTTCGGCTGGGAGGGGGAGGGAATCGGATCGTCGCCGTTTGGGTTTTTTAAATATCGTGAAAATCGTGAAAATCGTGTAAATCGAAAACCGGCACACTAAAACATCCCTAAAACCCACCCCGACCCTTTAAAATAAATCCCCCACCCTCCAGAAACCCCCCAAAATGCCTTAAATTACCTGGGGTCCAGTGGGGGGGAGGGTGGGAAAACCGGCACACTAAAACAACCCTAAAACCCACCCCGAACCTTTAAAATAAATCCCCCACCCTCCCGAACCCCCCCAAAATGCCTTAATTTACCTGGGGTCCAGAGGAAGGGTCCCGGTGTGATCTTTTACTCTCGGACCTCCGGTGCTTGTAGAAATGGCGCCGGCGCTACCTTTGCCTTGTCATATGACAGGTCAAAGGTAGCACCGGCGCCATTTTGTTTTTTGTCCCCCGAGGTCAGGAGCGTAGGAGATCGCTCCCGGACCCCCGCTGGACCCCCAGGGACTTTTGGCCAGCTTGGGGGGGCCTCCTGACCCCCACAAAACTTGCCAAAAGTCCAGCGGGGGTCTGGGAACGACTTCCTGCATGCGAATCGTTTTTCCGTACGGAAAAACGATTCGCGGCAGGAGATCGCTCCCGGACCCCCGCTGGACCCCCAGGGACATTTGGCCAGCTTGGGGGGGCCTCCTGACCCCCACAAGACTTGCCAAAAGTCCAGCGGGGGTCCGGAACGACCTCCTGCAGTCGAATAGTGTTGTCTACGGCCGGCGCCATTTTGTGCCGCCATTTTGCGCAAGTCTTGGCAAGTCTTGCGCAAGTCTTGGCAAGTCTTGTGGGGGTCAGGAGGCCCTCCCACGCTGGCCAAATGTCCCTGGGGGTCCAGCGGGGGTCCGGGAACGACTTCCTGCATGCGAATCGTTTTTCCATACGGAAAAACCAAAGGTAGCGCCGGCGCCATTTCTACAAGCACCGGAGGTCCGAGAGTAAAAGATCACACTGGGACCCTTCCTCTGGACCCCAGGTAATTTAAGGCATTTTGGGGGGGTTCGGGAGGGTGGGGGATTTATTTTAAAGGGTCGGGGGGGGGTTTTAGGGTTGTTTTAGTGTGCCGGTTTTCCCGCCCTCCCCCTTCCCCCCCTTCCCCCGATTTACGATTTTTTGACGATAAATTGGGGGAATTGTTATTGTATCGCGGCTCTAATGATTTTTGACGATTTAAAATATATCAGACGATATTTTAAATCGTCAAAAAACGATTCACATCCCTACCAGCCGGCCCCCGGCACCCAAAGGCTCAACCCGTGGGGAACGGGGTTGGTATTGGCGAAGCTCCAGCCAGCCCCTGCACCAGCTCAGCCTCACCTCCCAATGGTGGGGACCTGCGGGGGTTCACCATCTCAGGTAGTGCCAACTCCCCCTCGGGCAAGGGGTCCTCAGTCTCGTCCATCACCCTAACAGCTTGTTGTGGTTTCTGTGATTTGAAGAGCTGCACTTCTGAGTCTGTGTGGTGCAAGAGTGCTTTCTGGGAAGTGCTTTCGATGCTGGGCCACTTCAAATGCTACGTCAGAGGCACTGGACAGCTGGCTCTTTTTTTTTTGGTGGGTGGGGGGAGTAGACTTGCACTGACAGCAAGCACTTTGACTGCTTCAGAGGGAAGCAGGATTTGAAATGCCTTGGCATCAGCAGCATCAGACAGATTCGTTTATTCACTTTCTTATTCGCCTTCTTAATTTTGTCAAAGCAATGTACAACAAAATGTTTTAAAACAGTGTCAATAACATAATTAAAACAAAAAAAAATAGAAAATTAAGTCAAAAGTACATAATTGAAAATATAATATAAACAAATCATAAATACATACAACTACATAAATCTAAGACTACACTCACAGGAGATCTAAAATTATTTAAAGCATGGGATAAAATAAGGAAATTAAAAAAAAACAAAAGACTCCATAACAAAGCCAAAGGAAATACTGATAAGAGCAGAAAATCAGTAATACAACCCCTGCTTAATTAAAAGCAAAATAAAAAAGCCATGTCTTGAGTGATTTTTTTTCAACTTAGCTTGGCCTTTTTCCAGACACAAGACAAGTGGCAAAGAGTTACGAAGACTGGGTGCTTGGAAGGAAAAACACAGATACTTTGGCTGTCTGTAGGAGACAGGCAAAACTTGAAACACTGCATCTGATGCTCTGGAGGATGACCGCTTTCACAAGGGGGTGGGACCTGGAACACAGCTACTTTGGCCTAGAGAGTTGGGAGGCCTTGAAATGCTGTATCTGCAGCTCTGAAGTTGCTCTTTAATTGGCCTATAATTAGAGTGAAAATCAGTTTAAATTAATTTTCACTTTTGGAAAAATCTGGAAATTAAAACTGAAGATGAAGGACCCTATTTGGATAATATGAACAAACATTTTTTTCAGACTTGTACGTGAGCCTTCCCTTACCTCATGATAATGATCTTAGTTACCTTATAAATATAAAAGGTATTTTTCTAGCATAAATATATCGCCCCCTCCCCCCCAGATCCAGACTATGAATTACCCCTATGCTTGGGGTGGAAATACCACATGGGAAATTATATTTACTAATAAGATTTATTTTCAGGTTTGTACCCTGAGTGGGTGATGACACAAGGTCCTGATCTCCTTGATACCACAAGTCTGTGCTCTTCCCAAATAACCTCTCACTTGTGGCACCACAGACCAGATAAAATCATCACACCAGAATAAAACAGCAATTAACTATTTTATGAGTATTGTGTAAGTAGAGAGTAAATCCAACCAGAACATTAAATGGGAAAAGTACATCAGTGAAGTATAACATAAACTTGCAGTTTTCTTATTTTATATCAAGCAATGCAAAAAGAACACTGAGTATGGCCTGTTAACCAGGGCAACCAACATGCTCATATGGATAATAAAAAAATGTAAGTACTGCTAATAGAGAAAGGTGGAGGGGAAAGCAGCGTAGTACACAGCTTTCAAAAATTGTCTTTAGCCCTGAGTACTCAAAAAAAACAGGTGTCACCAGTTTGTAATGGGTGCACCCTGTTCCAAACACAAAATTGTGTGGAAAAACTAAAGCAATCAAGAAAATGAAGAAATTCATTTTGATAGTAGAGCTGGCTAGATGACAAACCAAATAGATGAGCGCTGCAGTATGTGAAAGGTCTTTCTCACCTGAGGAGCTTCTCCAAATGGCTTACTAAACAGAAAGGGGCCTGGTTTTAGTCTCTCACAGAAAGACCACGATCCAATAGTTTTTCTTTCCCAGTACGTGTCAGCAAGGCTTTATGCTTTACTTCAGCTGAAAGGCTGAAGCAGTTAAGATGAGATACTGAATTTGTGACAAAAGACAGTGAAAAAAACCTTCTCCCTCCATTGCTAATATACTCTCTGTGCAAAGTTTAGATTATTTAACTCAATATCTTAGGAGAGTAATCCAGTCATATGTTCCTGGGCCTGGATATCTCTGGAAAGGAAGTCTCTCAGTCTCTTAGCTCCTGATTCCTCTGTACCTTGTTGGGATTTTACATGTAGCTTGGCTAAGAAGCAAGAAGAAATGTCTGTCTATTTCCTCAGAGCACAGACTTCTGTCTCTTCCTTTTGATAATTATTTCTTCAGGAGAAGAACTGCTTGCAGGGCTCTCTTGATAACTTCTGGTTCCAACTCCTGGCTACTTCTGCCCTGCACATACAGACAGAGCCAGTCAGTTGTGCCTTTTCTACCTTAAATGGTCTCCCAGCAGTCCTTTGACTTCCTCCTCTATTGGCTTTGTAGTGCTGCTCTCTGAGCAGGCTAAACAGTACTGCCTTTTTCCCAGTTTGTTAATACTGTGAGTGTTGGATGCTGATTCTTGCAGAACATTTGTCATTCACAGGAGAGCATACAGGTGTTTTTTGACCTTGGATGCAGTGGCTGGCAATCTCTGCAGGATTGAAACCCCCTTTTTGACAGGTCCAAAACACATTACTCAGATACCAACGCAGCTCGGTCTACCCTGTATAGCTCTATTTCATGATAAGCTCATAGAGGCAAGAACCTGGTTTGCACTAGCTTGCTACAAATGAAAGAATTATTATTTTTATTATTTTGTCCTTTTTCTACTTGTAGTATGCTTGGCTCTAGCTCACCCCTAGATTCATCATTCTGCTATAAATATTCGTGAATGTTCGCCCGCTGCCAAAAAAAGGTTGGAGGGGTGAAAGTATGCAGACAGCTGCATTACAGAGGTGTGGTAATGTACGCAATGGTTGCAGCCACACTGAACCCTTTTTCCCCATAGCGCCAGCAGAAAAGCTGTAGTTATTTCTGTTGATAATGTGTGAAACATTATTGCCCACAGCACTACCAGCCCCTCATTATTCAAAACCCTGCCCAAACTCCCCCCTCTTTTATTTAAATTTAAAATTTAAATATTCAAAGCGCAATGCAGTAATTATCGCATGTGTTACCATGGTAACGCACGCAATAAAGCCCTATTGCAATTTGATGAATGACCCTCTCAGTCAGGAAATGGTCTGTTTCAGAATTCAGACTTCTTTATGCCACGAAGAGTTTTAAAATTATTTGTTTTTGGAAATTAACACACAAAAGGGGAGAAATGTGAAGAAAAACCATGCTCTCTTCCAACTCTATCTAAACCAAGGTTTTCCAAACCTGTCCTCAAGACTCACCACTGGTCAGGCTTTCCAGATATCCACAATGAATATGCATGAGAAAAAAACTGCACACACTGGAGACTCAACATATGGATAGTAATTTCATGCAGATCCACTGTCGATATCCTGAGGACCTGTCTGGCTGGGGAAATACCAGTACAGGTTTGGGAAACCCTGATGTAAACATACGGGAACTAATTCTACATAGCTTGTGCAAGTAAGGATATTTTCCAGAAAACACCATTTTATTTTTTACACTTTTGATTGCAGTAGCTCCAAACCTCAGGGCTCGACACTTTTCTTAGGTCCAAAGGCTTTTTTTTTTCTCTAATAAGGACTTCTTCAGGAGCAATTTCACATCATCTGGTTATAGCAGTTAAAGTTTCAAGGGCAAAACATTCCTCCATTCAATATTTTTAATAAATTGGCTTATCCCTGTACCTTCTCCAGTACTGCATGGCCTCAACGTAGCCAACATTTCCATGAAGCTTTACATAAGAACATAAGAAATTGCCATGCTGGGTAAGACCAAGGGTGCATCAAGCCCAGCATCCTGTTTCCAACAGAGGCCAAACCAGGCCACAAGAACCTGGCAATTACCCAAACACTAAGAAGATCCCATGCTACTGATGCAATTAATAGCAGTGGCTATTCCCTAAGTCAACTTGATTAATAGCCGTTAATGGACTTCTCCTCCAAGAACTTATCCAAACCTTTTTTGAACCCAGCTACACTAACTGCACTAACCACATCCTCTGACAACAAATTCCAGAGCTTTATTGTGCGTTGAGTGAAAAAGAATTTTCTCCGATTCATCTTAAATGTGCTACTTGCTAACTTCATGAATGCTCCCTAGTCCTTCTATTATTCGAAAGTGTAAATAACTGATTCACATCTACTCGTTCAAGACCTCTCATGATCTTAATTACAAATAATGCTCACCTCTGTAGCCTCTCAAATTCAGCAAGGTCCCATCTCAGTCAATAATACTAATTTCATGGTTTCATCCTACAGGCTCTTACCCACCATAGGGTCTCAATGCTGCCAAGTTCATCCCAGGCCTTCTCTAACATCTGTCTGCTCATGCTCCTCTTCTCTTAGGTTATTGCTCAACTCAGGGTGATTCAGTAAAATTCTCAGCCCGGATGCTACACTAGACCTAGAGCGGGCTCCTTAGGGTTCTCATGCTAAGATTTTCAGTTTCTTTATGCCCCCATTGACTTCTATACAGGGCCGGTGCTAGCGATAATGCTGCTTTATGCAAAAACTTTCCGTGCTGCCCCCCCCCCCCCCCTCCCGACACACACACACATTCAGGGCCAATGTGAGGGGCTCAGCCCTAGGAAAACCATCATGCTGAGCGTCCTTCTCCTGCCTCCCCCCCCCCCCCCCCCACCACCATCTTTCTCTCGTGGGCCTTCCTGATTGGGGAGGTGGGGAGAGCAGAAACTGTGCACATGTGGGCATGCATGCACATGCAAACAGAAGCGGGCCTCTCCGACTGCTGCCAGGAGTTGAATGCATTGCTGGTGGCTTGAACCTCTCTCCTCTTTCAGCTGCCGGTGGCCCCATGCCTCTCCTGCTGCTGCTGCCAGCTCTCCGCCTCCCCCAGGTGTGCCACCCTGTGCAAATGCATGGTATGCATACCTGGGCACGCCGGACCTGCTTCTGTAGCATAAGATTGTATACGGGTGATGGACATATTTAACTGAGGCAGTTTTGTGATTAAACTGTGCACAAGTGTTTGGAGTTCTTGTCCTTAGTTTGAGCTTGAATCACTCTAAGGAAACTCATGGAACTTCTATCCCAATTCAATATGCTGGAGACATCAGGAGAATGATTCTGCATGTCTAGAAAGAGATAATGAGGATCACGTGTACTGTAATGAAGCTGAAAATACAATCCACAATTTGGAGAAGGAAGTTTAATAGAAGTTTTACATATGCAGGCACTTTGAGTTGCTTTTTTAACATAAGATACAATTATTTTTATTTGTTAAATTTGGCAAATAACTTTTGGACATACATTTTATCAATGCTCCAATTTTGAGTGAATCCTTTGAATCTAATGAACAGTACTTTTTATGTTTGAGGTCTGCTGATGAATTGGTTTTGCTACGCATACCGAACTGTAATATCTTTGCTTGGTTTCTCTTATCACAGTAAAAATATTACTTATCAAAACCCATACATAGTCTGTTTTCTAAAAGGTTTCATTCATTTGGTACTAGTCTATTGACGAGCACATCCAGTCCAGACTTCATGTCTTATTACATACAAATTAGCGTTTTTCAAAGGAATCTGATTAATATTTTAAAATGGTGTTAGAAGTGGTAATGGAGATTACATTACCTCTTTAAAAGCAAAGGCTAAACTAACTGTTAACATCCAGCTTCTTCTGAATCTGCCAAAACAAGCATGATCTCACTTCCGGTGTGCCTGTACTAAAGTTTGCAACAAGGACATTAAGAACAGAGAAAGCCAGACATGCCACAAAGAAAGAGAGGGAAAGAAAATGTTTATTTACAAGTCATGAATTCAGATTTTTTTTTTCCTGTTTTATTTTTCAATTCCAACAAGTTTTTATCACTTTTATTTAAGTTCTGCAAAGTGTAGAGTTCATTTTTCTTTAGCAGGAATGTAAATGTACTGAGTTCTCCTTTCCCTTACTACTTATATTTCCCTTCTTTTAGATCAATTTTAATTTTCCCTTGCCTGGTTTGTTGACATTTCAGGCTCTACCTACAGGGCGGATTGCAGGAAATTATCAGCCCCGGGGTATTTTTTCAAAACCGCCCATGGGATATCTGACGCCCTCAGACACTTTCCCTGCAGCATATGTGTCAACAGCTCCCAAAAGCATGCCTGGAACCCTGGAACCAGGCAGAATTGATCCAAAATATCTCCAAAATAAACGTTATCTTTCCTAAATAACTAAGACGTTGAGCACATTCTAGTAGAGATGTGAATCGTGTGATCGATCGTCTTAACGATCGATTTCGGCTGGGAGGGGGAGGGAATCGGATCGTCGCAGTTTGGGTTTTTTAAATATCGTGTAAATCATGTAAATCGAAAACCGGCACACTAAAACATCCCTAAAACCCAAAGATTTAGATGATACTGACGCCGTTGCTGGGCAACCTGGACTTCCTGCTGGGGCGTGATTGCCGAGGCAGCTTTCAGTTTTGGGCTTCCAATGGGGCGGAATATTTGTACCACCTGTTTGACCCAGATACTCATGAGATTTTGGATTTTCCAACATTTAGCAGGACTTACCGACTACCGAATAAGCATTTTTTTGGATTTCTACAGACGCGACATTATATCCAGACGATTCACTAGTCCAAGGCGGAGGTGGCTGCGGAGCTCTCCTTCGCCGCCAAACTGGCTGACACTATCAGCATCGCTAACTCCATTACGCGATGGAAACGACTGTGTGTGGATTACAAAAAGATGGACCATCTCACTGGGCTAGCATAGTGATGTGACGACAGAGCAATTGCGGCACTGGTTTCAGTCCCTGCACACTCAAAACCCGGATATGAGCCTTCGGGAGTTACAATACCGAATCTTACATTTCTCCTATTTTGATGATGTACGGCGGTTTCGCATGGGATTTACTGATACCCCGCTGTGTATAAAATGCGGCGTGGAGGAAGGCACCCTGCTACATCGGCTCCTCTTTTGTTCAACTGTTACTTTATTCTGGTCTCAGGTGTGGAACAGCATTGCTCAATGTACTGGCCTTCCAGCCCGCTGTGGGGGACTTGAATTGCTCACTCATCCGCTGCGCAAAAAGGCGCCGGCCATACGGCAACACGATTCGACTGCAGGAGGTCTTTCCGGACCCCGCTGGACTTTTGGCAAGTCTTGTGGGGGTCAAGAGGCCCCCCCAAGCTGGCCAAAAGTCCCTGGAGGTCCAGCGGGGGTCCAGGAGCGATCTCCTGCAGCGAATCGTTTTTCCGTATGGAAAAACGATTCGCGTGCAGGAAGTCGTTCCCGGACCCCGCTGGACTTTTGGCAAGTCTTGTGGGGGTCAAGAGGCCCCCCCAAGCTGGCCAAAAGTCCCTGGAGGTCCAGCGGGGGTCCGGGAGCGATCTCCTGCCGCGAATCGTTTTTCCGTATGGAAAAACGATTTGCGTGCAGGAAGTCATTCCCGGACCCCCGCTGGACTTTTGGCAAGTCTTGTGGGGGTCAGGAGGCCCCCCCAAGCTGGCCAAAAGTCCCTGGGGGTCCAGCGGGGGTCCGGGAGCGATCTCCTACGCTCCTGCCATCGGGGGACAAAAAAACAAAATGGCGCCGGCGCTACCTTTGCCCTGTCATATGACAGGGCAAAGGTAGCGCCGGCGCCATTTCTACAATGCACAGGAGGTCCGAGAGTAAAAGATCACACCGGGACCCTTCCTCTGGACCCTGTGGGAAATATGCGCTTGCCAGCAAGCCATTTCATCAGGGTTTAAACACTAACTTCCCTTCTCCCTGACATTTGCCTGAATAAAAGCATCACTTGTGCTTAAGCCTCTCTGCCTAGGAAAGGATACCTGACATCATGTATTTCTCTGGCTTGTGCTTAGCCCTGAATTCCTAGGGGAGGGGCTGGGTGTTCCCTAGTCAGAGGCAGGACAAAGTCAGGAGGTATAGATTTCAGCAGCCAATGAGATGAGCCGTGCACACCCCCTGAGCCAAAGCCAATAGTGTAGGGACTCGTCTGTTGCTATGGGAAAGTAGCCAATCATGTAATGATACATCATCTGCCTTTGTATGAATGTACAATAAAAGGAAGAGCCTCATGAGGGCTCGCCCCTTCTCTTCCTGCCTGCGATGAAAGCTGCCTCAAGTGTCTTCTTTGCCTCCATACTCAACATCTGGTGAGCCCGACCGTGATACTCCATGCTTATTTCGGCTGGACATAGCTTAAGGTACGTACCGTTCAACAGATTTGTAATTGTAATATTTTTTTAAAAAAAGTACTTCTTAGTAATTTTTAAAGTATTTCTCAGCAAGTTTGTTCCCCACACTCGTGAGCATGGGCAATGATTTGACTGTACAGCAGAGGCTACATGCCAGGGAGCTGCAGCAAATCATCAATAATCATTATTTCATCACCAGAAGAAAAATAGCGGAAGTCAGCCTGGGGGACTTAGAAAAATTAATAAGTGAAATAGCTTGCCATTGCCCTTGGTATTCCATGGAGGCGGGAACTCTAAATACCCAGGAATGGATTTCAATCGGCAATTGTCTTCATACGGCTCCCAGAGCTCCCATAAAGCAAAGATTAATCTGGCAAAAATGCACAGAGGCCATCGAACACATAGAAAAAAAAAGTTTAAAGACAGCAGTTTCAAACCATGTGCTTTTAGAAGCAGGCAAACTCAATCAGAATACCCTTCCCCCATCTTATGCTCAGTCTCCCTCAGAGACAGCAAATTCTTTGTATCAGCTCTCCATACCCACAACCAAGCCCATTCACACTTCTTTAGAAAAGCAACCCTTGAGAACAATAGAGCCACAACCTGGCCTGGGTGGGGCGATTAGCATTGAACTTCAGCAGAAAGAAAACCTTACAGAAAAAGAATTGTTGGAAGGACTTCAAGCCTTCCTCATCACAGAAAAGAACCATGAACAAAGGGGGACAGAAAATGAAATAGAACATCTGGGGACACACACTCACATGGCTCCTGTGGCTTCCTCTGCGTCCACCTCAGAGAAAAGGCCCCAGGAAATAAAAAACACTGAGGTCAGAAAAACTAGCCTTCCTCCATCTTGCCTGCAACACCCTTCCCCCACCAACCACTCCCTGTACCCTCATTTGCCATTGCCTGAGACAGTCATTGATTCTGCATCACCAATTTGTCCAGGTAAATTACCATCTCAAACCACTGCTCCCGGTAACAATTTATGTGCCGCGGTCAGCATGGGATTTCATCTAGAACATGGAAATCTCACAAGAGAGGAATTATTGAAAGGGATTCAAACCTCTCCTATTACAAAAGGGATTAAAGAGCTGGGTGTGGCAGCAATAGAGTTGAGTGCAGCCTGGAATGCCATGAGCAGTGGCTATGCCCCCAGGTCTTCAAAGAAATCAGCGTATAAGACCTTGGGCCAGGCAGCTGCACTCCTGCGTTACAAGCAAAGAAAATATCAATATGAAAAAAAGGTTTTAATTAGACTCCTGCGTTACAAGCAAAGAAAATATCAATATGAAAAAAAGGATTTAATTAGACTCCTGCGTTACAAGCAAAGAAAATATCACTATGAAAAAAAAAATGGTTTCTCTTTACAAACAGTACAGATTTGGAAAAAAAATTGTTTCTCTTAACAAACAGTACAGATTTGGAAAAAATGGTTTCTATTAGTCTTTGAATTCAGTTACAGAAAATCTGCATACTTTGAGAGTATTTTCCCCCACAAAGTGTATGCACAGCCTTATGTTAAAACTGTACTGAAATTTGAATAATATTCTGTGTAAATTACATGTGAAAGTTTCCCTTTTGCAAAGTTTATTTGGCTCACATTTAAAATGACTCCATTTCTCTGAGCTTTAAGTTTATAGTTTGAATTGCTAGCGTACAGAACTTATATTTTTACTGTGATTCTCCCTTTCAGGACAAAGGTAAATAAAAATAGTATCTGTCTGCAAGGAATCAGCAAGTCCTTGCCAAGCCATTGTCTATGGTCGATGTTATCAATTGTTAAACAATGCTATCCTTAAGTTCCTATTGACTGAAGGATTAACTCCTTGGGTGCAGTTCTTTTCTTTTGAGAAACACTGCTCCTCCCCCCCTTTACTGTAACTCTTGCTTGCCACTCATGGGGGAGGGAGGGAGAACTTTTGAAAAGAAAAAAAAAACTGGACTTAGTACTGCAGTTTCTCTCTCTAGTTTATATATGTTATAACTCAGACAGATTAATAGTAGTTACAGTCACTTTAGCGTGCAGCAGACAGAGCAGCGCGAACAGCGTGTTTAATTTCCTATTCTAATAATTATAAGAAGAAATTCTATTCTGATATTCCACATTGAAAGTAAGCTCAGAGTATTATTGATTGCAACTTGGCACAATAGTTGCATTCTATAAAGTAATGATGGTGTCTCCACTAGGAGGCGCTATGTTATTCTACAAGTTATAATATATTATTGTTTTAATAATTCTGTTGTATAATAGTTTTTATTTTTCAGGCCTACAGACCTTCTGTATTAAGGACACTTCAGTTTTATTTTCTTTTTCACAAAATTTATACAGAATTCTGAACCTTAAAATTTTTACTGACAGAGGTTGCTACATCTAAAGCAATCCCTCCCAAACCTTTTCTTGCAAATCCAAATTGATTTTATTAAATTGAATGATAGAATTGATTTCTTCAAGGTTAAAAAAGTAAGAAGCTCACTTTAATCCTTACTAGGGATGTGAATCGTTTTAGGACGATTAAAATTATCGTCCGATAATTTTAATATCGTCTTAAACCGTTATGGAACACAATACAATACAGATTCTAACGATTTATCGTTATAAATCGTTAGAATCGTGAGCCGGCACACTAAAACCCCCTAAAACACACCCCCGACCCTTTAAATTAAATCCCCCACCCTCCCGAACCCCCCCCAAATAACTTAAATAACCTGCGGGTCCAGCGGCGGTCCGGAAAGGCAGCGGTCCGGAACGGGCTCCTGCTCTGAATCTTGTCGTCTTCAGCCGGCGCCATTTTCCAAAATGGCGCCGAAAAATGGCGGCGGCCATAGACGAAAAAGATTGGACGGCAGGAGGTCCTTCCGGACCCCCGCTGGACTTTTGGCAAGTCTCGTGGGGGTCAGGAGGCCCCCACAAGCTGGCCAAAAGTTCCTGGAGGTCCAGCGGGGGTCAGGGAGCGATTTCCCGCCGCGAATCGTTTTCGTACGGAAAATGGCGCCGGCAGGAGATCGACTGCAGGAGGTCGTTCAGCGAGGCACCGGAACCCTCGCTGAACGACCTCCTGCAGTCGATCTCCTGCCGGCGCCATTTTCCGTACGAAAACGATTCGCGGTGGGAAATCGCTCCCTGACCCCCGCTGGACCTCCAGGAACTTTTGGCCAGCTTGTGGGGGGCCTCCTGACCCCCACGAGACTTGCCAAAAGTCCAGCGGGGGTCCGGAAGGACCTCCTGCCGTCCAATCTTTTTCGTCTATGGCCGCCGCCATTTTTCGGCGCCATTTTGGAAAATGGCGCCGGCTGAAGACGACAAGATTCAGAGCAGGAGCCCGTTCCGGACCGCTGCCGTTCCGGACCGCCGCTGGACCCGCCGGAACCCTCGCTGAACGACCTCCTGCAGTCGATCTCCTGCCGGCGCCATTTTCCGTACGAAAACGATTCGCGGCGGGAAATCGCTCCCTGACCCCCGCTGGACCTCCAGGAACTTTTGGCCAGCTTGTGGGGGGCCTCCTGACCCCCACGAGACTTGCCAAAAGTCCAGCGGGGGTCCGGAAGGACCTCCTGCCGTCCAATCTTTTTCGTCTATGGCCGCCGCCATTTTTCGGCGCCATTTTGGAAAATGGCGCCGGCTGAAGACGACAAGATTCAGAGCAGGAGCCCGTTCCGGACCGCTGCCGTTCCGGACCGCCGCTGGACCCGCAGGTTATTTAAGTTATTTGGGGGGGGGTTCGGGAGGGTGGGGGATTTAATTTAAAGGGTCGGGGTGTGTTTTAGGGGGTTTTAGTGTGCCGGTTTTTCGATTTTTCGATTTTTCACGATTTTTAACGATTTTTCACGATATTTTACCCCCCCAAACGGCAACAATACGATTCCCTCCCCCTCCCAGCCGAAATCGATCGTTAAGACGATCGAGGACAACGATTCACATCCCTAATCCTTACCTTAGTAATTTTTTGCAGTATGCCAGTTTTTAATATTTTCCAGATTTACAGCCTTCCTGCCATGAGGAGATGTGAAGGTGAACACTTTGCAGTTTATTTTAACATTTTTCTAACACCTTTTGACTTTTGACTTTTGATCCTTGATCTAATTTTGTTTTTGATAACTTTTTGATAAGATTTTTAGCTCAAATTATGTGTTATCTGTTGTCTGTCTTGATGCCAAGAAGACTATGAATGAATATTTGCAGAATGAATATGAATATGTGTCAGTTTTGTGTAAATGCATAATGAATATGAATATGTGTCAGTTTTGTGTAAATGAATATTTGCAGGATGCATGAATATGAATATATGTCAGTCTTGTGTAACATATGTTTAATATAATGTCTGACATACTTGTCATTTGTGATCCAGCTTACTGCAAATGACTTTTCCTTTAAACGATTAATTTACATTTATTGCTATTTTACTGAATGAAAATTGATCACTGCATAAAAACTTTCTTGATAATGGGGCTACCCTCTGTCCTGAAAACTGATAATGGCTCTATTTACTGCAGCCATTCCTTTACATGAATTTTGTCAATCATTGAACATTAAATACGTATTTGGCATCCCCTACAAAACCACAGGGCAAGCCATTGTGGAGAGAGCAATCATACCCTTAAGAGCTCTGGACCACACAAAAAGAAAAAGGAGGGACTTCCCCCTAAGAAGGACTGGCTGAACAAGAACAAAGTATTGTTTTAAATCACTTTAAATCATCTAAACATATCAAATTTAAGACCACAGCCATGAGTAATCATTATGGGACTAGGGTTAGTCACCCACAGCCATCAGTTTTGTATAGAATATTTAATGTCTGGTACGGTCCCGTTCCCTTAAAATGGGGAACGAGGATATGTTTCTCTGCTTGCTTCCACAGGTATCAAGCCGTGGAAAGATGGAAAGGTGTCCAGGTCTACAGGACCCGATCCCCAACTTCTCCATGAGCCTCCACAGCCCTCAGAAGGACAGAGACCGGACTCCTTGCAAAAAGCAGCACCACATGACCTGGGGACAGATCAAGGCCCTATCCAACCAATCTGCACAACTCTTAGAACAGCAAGGCCTTGAGTAAACTCCAGAGAACTTATTAGCCGTCTTTTCTTGCCTGAATGCCAACTCATTAACAATTGTGTTCTGCATCCTCCTCCTTTGCCTTATTTCTCCAGCTATGGCGATTTCAGAACAAGGACTCTGACAGAACTTTTCACACCTGTTGAATCGAACAGACTGTTAGATCTGCACACACATGCCAACCCAAGCCTGCGGAGAACAACTGATGCATGCTGTACCATTTAACCTTACAGTATGGACTAATTATCCTTTACAGAGAGGTTTTCATTAACTCTCCAGTTAATAATACCATACTACACATTGGTAACTGTATTCAAGAGACTGCCGCTCTTTGTTGGGACTATGATACAGGGGATGGGAAAGGGACTTCAGGTGGGAAATATCCATATTGTAACCGAACATTTGATTTAATCACTGAACACTTGCATAATTATACCACATATATGTATGCAATTGGCAGATTTCAGGATGTGCAGTGGGAGACCCAAGCAGGTACAGAAAGTATAGAGGGGATGAAGGATTTACCCTTTGTAGTTATATAGCCCAAATGATAACCAATGACATGTCCACTAATCTGTTAGGAAACATATGGATGTTATGTGGGCATAGAGCATATATGTACATTTCCCCAAGATGGAGAGACAGATGCACTTTAGGCTACATCCTCCCCTCATACTATGCAGTCAAAAATTTACCCAAAGCAAGGCTCTGTAACAAAAGGGAGGCGATAAATAATCCCATAGAAAAGTATACAGAAACTCAGATAGCTAGAAGCCTGTTTCCCCCAATGGGGACAGCTATGAATTACAGAGATTTACACATCCTAGCTAACTGGACGACTGCCATATTTAATCAGACAGTCCATGCATTAAAACTACTCACAACAGAAGTTTCTCAGATTAGAGAAGTAGCATTTCAGAACAGCTATACCTTAGAAACCATTTTAGCCTTAAAGGGTGGTGTTTGTGCATTAATTGGATCTCATTGCTGTGTATACATATCAGACTATAAAGCAAACCTCACACATACCATAGAGCAGATGCACCATTTTCAGGCAGAATACCTACTTCTCCATGGGACTGGCTATGGTCCTGGCTCCCTGATATTTCTGGTCTCAAAAAGGGTGATTTCTATTATAATTACTGTAATTGTCTTAATTATCTGCCTGTGATGCTGTATTCAGTGCATACCCAACCTCATATCCATATTGAAACCTTGCTCTCAGCCCGGATACAAAGATGTCTTGTAAGATGCCTAATAGGGAATCATGAGCCCTGCAGCGTTGGCACACCACCTGCACCAGCTCTGGGTGATATGGAGATTCAGGAGCTCATCGGCAGCTGGCACACCACGTCGAATCAGCTTTCTTCTCTCCATAATCCCCCTTCCCCTATTTCCAGCCCATACCAAGACATAACAGATTTCAGTAAGGGTCTAAAGCTTTACTGAGCTCCCTAAACAAAAACAGAAAGGGTGCGATGTGGGAAATATGTGCTTGCCAGCAAGCCATTTCATCAGGGTTTAAACACTAACTTCCCTTCTCCCTGACATTTGCCTGAATAAAAGCATCACTTGTGCTTAAGCCTCTCTGCCTAGGAAAGGATTCCTGACATCATGTATTTCTCTGGCTTGTGCTTAGCCCTGAATTCCTAGGGGAGGGGCTGGGTGTTCCCTAGTCAGAGGCAGGACAAAGTCAGGAGGTATAGATTTCAGCAGCCAATGAGATGATCCGTGCACACCCCCTGAGCCAAAGCCAATAGTGTAGGGACTCGTCTGTTGCTATGGGAAAGTAGCCAATCATGTAATGATACATCATCTGCCTTTGTATGAATGTACAATAAAAGGAAGAGCCTCATGAGGGCTCGCCCCTTCTCTTCCTGCCTGCGATGAAAGCTGCCTCAAGTGTCTTCTTTGCCTCCATACTCTACATCGACCCCATGTAATTTAAGGCATTTTGGGGGGGTTCGGGAGGGTGGGGGATTTATTTTAAAGGGTCGGGGTGGGTTTTAGGGTTGTTTTAGTGTGCCAGTTTTCCCGCCCTCCCCCTTCCCCTTCCCCTCCCCCTTCCCCCGATTTACAATTTTTTGACGATAAATCGGGGGAATTGTTATTGTATCGCGGCTCTAACGATTTTTGACAATTTAAAATATATCGGACGATATTTTAAATCGTCAAAAAACGATTCACATCCCTACATTCTAGACCAGCGGTGAGCAAAGCTGCAGCTTCTGTTCCATCCATGCAAACTGGTTGGGCCCCTTACCTATCTGCTTATATCTCTTACAGAGATATATCCTGGATTCCCGGACTGGCTCTTGAACCAGTTGCAAGTAAGAACACTGCCAGCTAGTGTCAGACACACACGCTCAGTCACAACAAGATTTTAGATTTGAGAAACTTTATTGGCACATTCACAAGTACCAGTGGATTGGCCACTGTTGGAAACAGCATACTGGGTTTGATGGACCTTTGGTCTGACCCAGTATGGCAAGTCTTATGTTAAAAGTATCAAAAAACAAGGGAGAACTTCCAGAGTTAAAAAATATCTAACAATTCACATAGATTGTGTAGAACTCGGCATCAGAAAAAAATGGTGTTTTGTAGTTTACATCCACTGCCTCTCGCCACACAATGGGCCTCAAGTGGTATCCGCGGAATACACCTCCGTTTTCATTCATATGCCGGTTCTTTACACTCCTTACAATGAACTGCTTTATTGAAAAAATTACCAATGGGTATTGCCCTTAATCACATCTGTGTTCAACTAACTGTTGGTACAAGCTTTAAACTCTAAAGTCACAATAAAAGGAAAAAATATATTAAAAAACTCATCTTATATAAACGCACTGGGCAACCTCACAAATAACCACAGGAACACGAACCCGACATGAGCTCATGTTTCGGTGGTCATCACTACCTGTCTCAGGGGTAGTAGCTCTTGGCCGTTGATGCTGATATATCGTTGTGAGCAGCCATACAATTCATGCTGATATACAGTCTTCGGATGAATACTTGAATACATTCCACGTTCATTACAATTTTGAGCTATTATTCCTGAGGCAGGTGGCGGTGGTCACCGAAACATGAGCCCATGTTGGGTTCGTGTTCCTGTGGAGTCATTAGTGAGGTTGCCCAGCGTGTCTAACTCTATATAAGATACGTTTTTAAAAATATTTTTTCCTTTTGTTGTTACTTTAGAGTGTAAAGCTTGTACCAACTGTTAGTTGAACACAGACGTGACTGAGGGCATTGCCCATAGGTAATTTTTTCAATAAAGTAGTTCATTGTAAGGAGAGTAAAGAACCGGCATATGAATGAAAACTAAGGTGTATACCACTGATACCACTTGAGGCCCATTGTGTGGCGAGAGGCGGTGGATGTAAACCACAAAACATCATTTTTTCTGATGCCGAGTTTGACTCAATCTATGTGAATTGTTCGTTAGAGTTTTTTAACTCTGGAAGTTCCCCTCTGTTTTTTTATACTTTTAAGGTTATTTGGCAGGGGTTTTTGCTTTTGGTTTATTGAAGTCTTATGTTAAGACACATACTCTTTCTCAGACAAAAAGATACACTCACACACTGAAAGTGTGTGTGTCTATATCAGAGAGAAAATACCAACACACATACTCTCTCTCACAGACAAAGCATGTATGGGTGTGTGTCTCTCTCTCTCACTCTTTTTGACACAGACACACAAGCTAATTTTGCGCTGCTGCTTATGTGCTCATTCCGTCAGTGCCCCCAGTTCAGCACTGCTGCATCATGGTGTAAAGTTCTTGTTTGCTGCCAGCCCTTCCCCATTCTGCTTGCTGCCAGCCCTTCCCCATTCTGCAACAGCCCCCTCCCTTTCCCAATTCCATTCTCTAGGACAGTGGTTCTCAATTTTTTTCCCTTCATGACACAGCTGATGGACAAAGGTCACATGTGTCACACTAATTATAATCCATGGCAAAAATAAAAGTAATATTTACTGGGCCTTTATATTTAATTATTTATTTATTTATTTATTTTAAAAGATTTATTAACTGCACCCTCCAATGTTCAGGGCAGTTTACATGAGAACAGACATAATAAAATGTGTAACTAAACTATAATAAAGTCGTATTAAAAAACTGAGTTAAAAACAAACTAACTTGAAAACAAAACGAACATGATCAACAAAAGTGAGGTCTTAAGTTTCACAAAAATCTTTAAAAGCTTGTTTAAATAGGTGATTTTTTAAAGCTTTCTTAAATTCTTTTTTAGTGCATAAAACTCTCAAGGAAGCAGGCATAGAATTCCAAATGATAAGGCCGGGGATGGAAAAGGCCTGATCTCTAGTCATTGCAAGCCTGGTAACTTTGGGGAAGGGAACTTGCAAGAGGATTTGGTTTTTTGATCTAAGATTACGTGATGGAGTATAAAGGTGGAGGATAGCTGAAAGCCAAGGGCTTTTATTATTATTGTTTTAAGAACAACACGAGGGAAGGATTTCTTTTTCTGAACAGAAATTACATAAATAGTAAACCAGCCCTCAAACAGTAACCATCTTACCTAAGAAAAGCAACACTGAAAATATTACACCAGGCCTTAAAACTCCAATACTCTTCCTATTAGGAAAACTGACCAAGCCAGGCTGCTATAGAGCCCTACACAAACTACATGCCAGCAGAATACCTCACCTCAGTCACACATTCAGATCCTCACCTAACAAAGAATAAAGAGACCATAAAGCATAAATAGAAACACGCAGTCAAAAACTGAACTGGAAACTGCAACAAGCCAGAGAGACTGTATGCAGTGTAACAAAGGAAAAAGAGAAATCACCAGTCCGCAAAACAAATCAAGAAATATAAAATCAATATCAAACCATACTAATAAAAAGAACAGATTATTTCAAAATAGCTGATAAATGGAATATCCAACAATTAAAAATTCATATAAAAAAATTTCCTTACACCAATAAAATATTTCAAAACAGCAGACGCAAAGACCCAATAATTAAAACTACTAAGGATAAAAAAAAAATTCTCTGCTCTCCATACCTGGAAACGTTCGATTTCCAGGTGCCCTGAGATTGTGACTTGGGGAGGGTGGATAGCTCACACAAGTTTTCTCTCTCTCACAAGCTCTCAATCACACAGTTACACACATGTTCTCTCTCTCTGTACACACAGGCTCTTAATCATACATATATATGCGCTCTCTCTCTTACACATACAGGCTCTCAATTATACACTTACATACATGCTATCTCTCACACACAAAGGATCTCAATCACACACAGGCTCTCCATCACATACACATGCTGTCTTTCACACATACAGGCTCTCAATCACTCACTAATATACCTGCTGTCCGAGACACACACACACACAGGATCTCAAATGCATATACCCGCTCACTCGCTCACACTCTCTTTCTCTCCCCTCACTGAACTAACGACAGCAACAGCCTCCTCCCCTTCCAGCCCTCGCGGCCTCGAGAAAGGAGTCCCATTGGCCACAGGGATTGACGTTGCTCCGGGCCGCACTGCATTTTCTGCTTTGGGCTGCACACTCGTACTTTAGCATGGTCTCTTCTTCCCGTGCATGCAGCCTTTGCTCACCACTTCCTCTTCTGGTCCGCATCGAGAGCGGGAAGAAGAGAAGTGTGCTGCAAGTGCCGCTGATTGCCAGTTCTCCTGCTGCGTTCTGCCTGGGCCATCAGCATTTCAAGCCCAGGTGGAGGAACCGTTCTCATCTCGCTGGGCAGGGGGAGCAGCTGGGCCAGCGGGGGGACCGTAAAGTGTGGCAACACACCTGCTTTTGGTTGGCGACACAGTGGTGTGTCATAACACACCAGTTGAGAACCGCTGCTCTAGGAGACTTGCTGGTGGTAACACAGTCACCTCAGACAGAAGCTTCCCCAACACTGCACAGGCACATCTTCCTGGCTTACCCCCTTCCTTCCTGTGCTTGTAGCTTGCCCCCACTTCTCTGCAGTCCCGTCTCTCCCCCCCCCACCACCACCACCACTCTAGTGCATTCCCATTGTGACTGCAGGCCACACTGTCTGCTGATCTGATGGTTCACCTGGTTCTGTTCTCTGCCTACAGATTTCAGGAGAGGGGGAGACCAGAAGTGACCCATACTGTTTCCTGGGCTTATAAAAAAAAGAAAATTAAGCCCTGGCCGAGACTGGGGAGAGCCACTAAGCCAAAGTAGCACAGCTCCATATAGAATCCTGCTTTCTCTTCTGGAGCCAGTGCAGTGAGGGCTGGTGCAAGGATATTAGGTGTCATAGGCAAACCTTACAGCCTTGCACAAACTCCTGGCCCCACCCTTCCCACAAATAATTAAGAAAAATATGCATTTATAGTAATATATTTTACCTTAGAACATTCAGTGTTCTAAGGTAAAATACCTCGCCTTGGTCACATATGCAGAAACCAACCAAACCTTCACCACACATGCAATAAAGAGATGATAATGTATAAACAGAAACATGCAGACGAAAGCTAAATTGGAAAGCGCAACAAGCCACACTCTATATGCAGTGCAACAATGGAAAACCCGAATCACCACCATGCCATATAAAACATCAAACTATAAAATCAAGAAATATAAAATTTCATGAGAGTAAAACCATACTTATGGAACAAATATTTCAAAATAGCTGACAAAAAAATCCAATTATTAAAATTTTCCAAACAACAATAAAATATTTCAAAACAGCAAATACATCAATAACAAGCAATAATCAAAATAAGGATAAAAAAAAAAATCACCCACTCTCCATACCTGGGAACGTTTCATTTCCAGTCATCCTGAGATTGTTGTGGATTAATTGGGGAAGTGGGAGGGAGGCATGCAGACTTTCTCCTCCTATGCATTAACACGCTTGTCTACTCACACATTCTCTCCTTCTCTCTTGCATGCTCACTCTCATATGCTCTTTTTCTCTCACACACACATGCACAAACAGATGCTCTCTCTTCTTCTAATATAGAGGAGCAGCTGCTTCCTCCTTGGGCCTGTGTAGCATCTCTCACACACACACGCTATCTTTTATACACACCCACAGGCTCTCAAATGCTCTCTTTCTCTCACACACACCACACACACACACACACACACACACACACATGCTCTCTCTGCTTGGAATGCATAGGCAACAGCAGCCTCCTTGGGCCCACATAACATACACATACAAGCTTTCACACATGCTAATATTCACACTCAAGCTCTCACACATGCACTTGCTCACTGACACACACACAAATTCTCAAGCATGCTATTGCTCACACACACATATACAAGCTCTTATACATGCTATTACACACACGCATACTTTTGCTCACTCACACACAAGCTCTCATACATGCTATGCTATTGCTTACATACACACACATATGCTCTCACCCTCTTGATCTGTTCCTGGAATGTGTACAATACACCAGTAGCAGTCTCGTCCTCTCTTCAGCCGCAGGGCCAAGCCCAATGTAGCAGCCTTCTCCCTTAAGCAGCATAGACCAGACTGAAGCGGCAGCCTCCTCTCTTACTTGCAGGAGTCGAACTGATGCCAGTCTCTCTGACTTACTCACTGAATTTCTTTATTGGCTGCCAACAGCACAAAGGAAGCCCCTTCTTCTGCCGCTGCAGGGGAAACACTGCAACACCACTGGGCTTCCTCTTCTGTTGGCTGCAGGAGAAATGCCAGTCGCCCTGCTGGATCTTCTTATTGCCGGCAAGGAGTACGGACCCCACCAGGATGTCATTTCGCATGGGCCGCCTCAGGGCCTTCTCTAGTGCTGGCGGGGAGTGGGAACCTTGCCAGCAAGTCGTTTCACAGGACTGCAGATTTTCTTGCCAGCAGGATGTGGGAACTCTGCTGGCTTTAGAAAACAAAAAACATAGTGAAGCGACCACTGCAGGTTTGTTTTTTGAGGGGGGGATACCTTCCGCACCCAAAAGTTTGCCACCTGAGGTGGCCGGCAGCCTCGCAGAGAGTGTTACATAAACAATTGCGTTTTATGGAGAATTAAGAGGAGGGAGTCTGGGAAGTTTAATCTATTGCAAATGTAGCCATATTTATCTATTTATTTATTTATTTATTTATTTATTTATTTATTTTATTTTTTAAAAAGGGATTTATATCCCATGTCCACCAAGGTGTGGGGTGGGTTACAAGGAAACATTCATAATTAATAAATATCACAAATACAGAATCAATTAAGACAAATTAATAAAAGTGACATAAAAAGTATTAGATACAATGAAATAAAAGAAAATCCAGTAGCATAAAAAGAAAAGAATTAACAGCAAAAGGAATAGTCTCTACTTTGGATCCCATAAGTCTGCGAAAGCCTGATTAAATAGGTACTCTTTTAAGGCTTTTTTTAAAATTCTTTTGGATTGCTTAGAGTTCTCAATGTAAGTGGTATTGAATTCCAGAGGATCAGACCTGGCAATGGAAAATGTCCATTCACGAGATGTTAGTCTTGGTGAAGGAATTTGCAATAGCAATTGATTCTTTGACCTTAGATTTCTAATAGATGTGTATAAATGAAGGCTAGCCGATGGCTACACTGTTATTATTATAGATGAGGTTTTGTATAATAGAATTTTATACTTTATCCATCTTTTGACTGGTAACCAGTCTAGATTGAATAGGATAGGGGATATATGGTCGTATATTTTGGTATTGGATAGTAATCGGGCTGTGACATTTTGTATTAATTGTAAAGGCCAATGGTGGATAAAGGGAGTCCATCATACAGTGAGTTACAATAACTGATACCAGTTAGTATTAATGATTGAAGGACTGTATGGAAATCAGGTGTGTCAAATAGTGGTTTAATTTAGTCAATGAAAGTGTTTTGGGAGTTTGTAGGGTGAATAAAGGCCTACTGACATGACACATAAAGAGCGGTCAGTCACAACTTCAAAGCTGGTCAGGAGACTTTAGCAAACATTTCAAACTACATCCACTGAAATCGCATCAATACTTAAAAAGATGAAACCTGCAACACACCCCTCAGATACCATCCCTACCAAAGCCCTCCTCACCATTCCTGACACTATCTCGAAAACCATTGCTGATATCATCAATTGCTCCCTCTCCTCAGACATCGTCCCCGACTCACTCAAGCACGCCGTGGTCAAACCACTGCTCAAAAAAAAAAAAAAGAATAGAGTACAAAGTCATCACAATTCTACATAAGACAATTCACAAAGCAGACTTCACTGCCCTGGACAATATTATACATCTGCATAAATCATCACGTACAACAAGATCTACATATAAAATTCAGCTGGATGTCCCTTCATTACCACAAGCCAAACTTTCCTCCACCAGAAATAGAGCCATCTCTATAGTCGGCCCAAAATTATGGAACTCTTTACCTCTACACCTCAATTCACAGAAAATCTTAAATCCTTTAAAAAGGAACTTAAAGAATGGCTACTCTCACAGTCTTACAATGACTGTTCACCCAATGATAACAGAGCATAAACCTTTTTCATATCCACCTCTCGCCCCTTTTTATTCCAACAATCCTTCTGACTCTCGCCCGACTTGCAGAAAACCTTCTTTCTCATTAACGGCTTCAACCGTCAACTTCAAGCACTGCATACATTCTTATCTAATGTTCAATGTACTTGTTAACTTTTACTAAGTTAATACTCTGTTTCAATCTGTTTTAACAGATTTTTAACAGATCTGTTTTAACAGATTTCCATACTGTGTTCAGTTCTGGAGACCGTATCTACAAAAAGACAAAGACAAGATGGAAGCGGTACAGAGAAGGGCGACCAGGAAGGTGGAGGATCTTCATCGCATGACGTACGAGGAGAGATTGAAGAATCTAAATATGTACACCCTGGAGGAAAGGAGGAGCAGAGGTGATATGATACAGACTTTCAGATACTTGAAAGGTTTTAATGATCCAAAGGCAACAACAAACCTTTACCATAAGAAAAAAATCAGCAGAACCAGGGGTCACGATTTGAAGCTCCAGGGAGGAAGATTCAGAACCAATGTCAGGAAGTATTTCTTCACGGAAAGGGTGGTGGATGCCTGGAATGCCCTTCCGGAGGAAGTGGTGAAGACCAGAACTGTGAAGGACTTCAAAGGGGCATGGGATAAACACTGTGGATCCATAAAGTCAAGAGGCCGCCAATGAAGAGTGGGTGACTCGCCAGAATGATGGCTACTGCCTGGAGACAATACCCTTATTCAATAAACATACACATGGTTACTGTGACTCCAACATCACTCTAAGCTTCAACAGCAAGAGGAAATGTGGAAAAAAGGATTTGCATTCACAAAGACGGGAAGTAGCTGGCTTGTTACGGCGGGTTACTACCCCAACCAAATGTACCTGATACTTCACTCTCGACGCATATCCAGCATGGCTCTCTGCTTCAACGGCATGGGAGAAAGACTGATACATCACGAATTTCCAGCATAGCTCTCTGCAGGGAAAAAGAAAAACTGATACTTCACGCATATCCAGCATAAACTTCAACGGCAGGGGAGAAGAAAAAGGATTCACACTCATAAAGCGGGGAGTAGCTGGCTTGTTACGGCGGTTACTACCCCCAAACCAAATGTGGCCTGATACTTCACTTTCGATGCATATCCAGCATAGCTCTCTGCTTCAACGGCAGGGGAGAAGAAAAAAACTGATACCTCACGCATATCCAGCATAGCTCCCTGCTTCAACGGCAGGGGAGAAGATAAACAACCAATAAGGGCTGTATAACATAATCTGGGTAAAAACAAATAAGCATGGGTGTAGCTTGCTTATTGCAGCGGTTACTACCCCTACTACCTCTAACTAATCAAGCTAGATATTTCACTTGGATGCAGCTCCATCACCGCTCTCTACATTAATGGCGGGGGTGGAAGGGAATTAGAACCAAGAGCTAAGAGAAACAGATAAGTATGAGAGAAGAAATGAGGGAAGCTTGCTGGGCAGACTGGATGGGCCATTTGGTCTTCTTCTGCCGTCATTTCTATGTTTCTATGTTTCTATGTTTCTATGTAATGTTATGAATTCAAATGTAACTGGTTCGTTGTAATGTAAACCGGAGTGAAGGCATTGTCAGCTGTACCTCGGTATATAAACAAATGCTAAATAAATAAATAAAAAACCCTCACTAGACCCCAAGAACCCTGCCAATTTTCATCCCATCTCCAATCTCCCATTCATCTCAAAAGTCATAGAGAAGGTTGTCAACTCGCAACTTACAGAATTCCTCGAAACCAACAACCTACTCCACTCCTCCCAATTCGGCTTCCGCAAATATCTCAACACTGAGACCCTCTTACTTTCATTGACTGACCACCTACTCAGGGGAATGGATCAAGGTCACAGCTACATTCTTGCTCTGCTGGACATTTCGGCGGCATTTGATACTATAAATCACAACCACCTTCTTTCCCGCCTTCGTGAGCTACAGCAACACATCTTTCACAGAATTGTTATATCACCTGCCAGAGTGAAAAAGATGGGCCTGATCGCTACGGATTCTTGTCTCAAATGTAACCAATCACCAGTGACCTTGATCCACTGCTTATGGTGTGTCCATTGATCCAGACATTTTAAGAACATAAGAACATAAGAAAATGCCATACTGGGTCAGACCAAGGGTCCATCAAGCCCAGCATCCTGTTTCCAACAGTGGCCAATCCAGGCCATAAGAACCTGGCAAGTACCCAAAAACTAAGTCTATTCCATGTAACCATTGCTATTGGCAGTGGCTATTCTCTAAGTGAACTTAATAGCAGGTAATGGACTTCTCCTCCAAGAACTTATCCAATCCTTTTTTAAACACAGCTATACTAACTGCACGAACCACATTCTCTGGCAACAAATTCCAGAGTTTAATTGTGCGTTGAGTAAAAAAGAACTTTCTCCGATTAGTTTTAATGTGCCCCATGCTAACTTCATGGAGTGTCCCCTAGTCTTTCTACTATCCGAAAGAGTAAATAACCGATTCACATCTACCCGTTCTAGACCTCTCATGATTTTAAACACCTCTATCATATCCCCCCTCAGTCGTCTCTTCTCCAAGCTGAAAAGTCCTAACCTCTTTAGTCTTTCCTCATAGGGGAGTTGTTCCATTCCCCTTATCATTTTGGTAGCCCTTCTCTGTACCTTCTCCATCGCAATTATATCTTTTTTAAGATGCGGCGACCAGAATTGTACACAGTATTCAAGGTGCGGTCTCACCATGGAGCGATACAGAGGCATTATTTATTTATTTATTTTCAGGTTTTTATATACCGGCATTCGAGAACGCAGTCCCATCATGCTGGTTCACATAAAACAGGGGTGTAATGACATTTTCCGTTTTATTCATCATTCCTTTTCTAATAATTCCCAACATTCTGTTTGCTTTTTTGACTGCCACAGCACACTGAACCAACGATTTCAATGTGTTATCCACTATGACACCTAGATCTCTTTCTTGGGTTGTAGCACCTAATATGGAACCCAACATCGTGTAATTATAGCATGGGTTATTTTTCCCTATATGCATCACCTTGCACTTATCCACATTAAATTTCATCTGCCATTTGGGAGAACATTCAACATCATTGCTGTACATTGCTGGGCACCGAACTACTCTAGTCATGCTCCTTTTGTATTCTCAATAATGATGTGGGGGATGCTAGCCTTAATATAGACAATGTAACATTTATCTCAAAAGTTTGCCTCATTGCTAAAAAATGCATTTTATTGCACTGGATTGAGCCCATCCCTCCAACGTGGAGTTAGTGGGTTGCTTTACTGACTGAGCTCTATCAATTGGAATATGGTTCCATGTTTCAACGCTTTCCTCCCAACAAAAAAGTGTCTTTTCATGACATCTGGATGGCTTACTACAACTCTCTGCAACCTTCTATCAGGGCTTTGGCCCCATTGGATGGCCATTAAGTCTTTTAGGACATTTACCTTGGCAGTAAGAGATGTCTTACCAATGCTCTTATATGTATATATTTTTGCCTGTTCCTTAGCATATCTCTCTATATTTCTATTTATCTACCCCATGGTGGGGAATTCTCTGTACCAGGGTGTGGGAGGGATGGGTGGGAGAGGAAGAGTAATGGTTCAAATTAATGAAACCTTTTGAGATTATGGTATGTTCTTGGTTATCGTGTATCAATCTGGTTTCTGCCTCAATAAAAGATAATTACAAAAAAAAAAAGATATAGTTGCACTGGAGAAAGTACAGAGATAGAGGTCTTTAAGATCATGAGAAGTCTTGAATGAGTAGATGTGAATTGGTTCTGAAATCATTGGTGGAGGAGGCATCCGTGAAGGTTTTGGAGCCATAGGAGTATGAGGTGGCATCAAACCTGGTGTTGGACACACAGGGGAAGCCTCCCACAATTCTGGAAGAACTACAGGTGGCAGAAGAACAAACCATGGGGATGGTGGTGAATTTCAGGGGCCCTGTGGCTGCCAAGGAGCATTCTATGCTGACTGCGGCTGGCATGGAGGCATCTGCTGAAGCATCTTCCTCCAGACAGAAGTTATGGACTGCAGTTCCTCCCACAGATCCATCAAGACCCTGCATCTACTGTCTTACACCCTGCAGCTCTTCCTGTACCATTTCCTTGAAGCCCTGTATGTCCTGCCTTATGCCTACAAGCAGGTTTGCAACACTATCATTTTGAAGCAACATGTGGTTCTTAGCTGGAGTACAAGGCACTTTATCATTAGCTCCTGGAGAAAAACTCCCCTCTTTCCTTTCTCTGCTTTTCCCCTCATTGACACCTTTTCCCAAAAGTGAGTCAATAACTAACACTTTCACAACAGAATGAAATATTTTTTATTTATTTATTTATTTAAGGTTTTTCTATACCGGCATTCATGATAAGATCATATCATTTATTTATTTATTTATTTATTTTTAATTTTTTTATACCGAAATTCCTGTATGAGATACAATCAGTCCGGTTACAGAGAAACGGGAAACTCGCCCTGGGCTTGTCTGGTTTACAGATACAGTGGGTGCAAAAAACTTTGTTCTTTTAACAAGTGCGGGAGGAAGCAAAGTTACAATAAACAGGGTTGTAGAACAGGGGGAGGAAGGAGACAGGATAGCGGAGTAAAAATATTTACAGAGGTAACTTATTTACATTGTGCAGTGATGTCTCTTTATGGATATTTACATTGGGCAGTAAGGTCTCCTCAATGGATATTTGACTCAGGAAAGGCTTGCTTAAATAGCCAAGTCTTAAGTCTTTTCCTGAATGTTAATAAGCAGGGTTCAAGTCTAAGATCAGGTGGTAAGGTATTCCAAAGAGAGGGGCCCGCTGTAGAGAAGGCCCGGTCTCTGAGTACTGTATGGTGTGTAGCTTTAGTTGGGGGAACAGTCAGGGAGCCTTTGTAGGCGTCTCTGATAGGTCTGGATGATGTGTGCATTCTGAGTGGGATTTGGAGATTGAGAGGGGCCTGTGAGTGGATGGATTTGTGGATGATGGTGATGGACTTGTGTAGGATTCTGTAGTGTATTGGCAGCCAGTGAAGATTAGTTAGAATTGGCGAGATGTGGTCTCTTCTTCTGGAATTTGTCAGGATTCTGGCTGCCCGCGTTCTGTAGCATCTGAAGTGGTTTGATTGGGATGAGGACGGGAGACCTCAGCAAGATAGAATTGCAATAATCCATCTTGGAGAAAATTACGGATTGTAAGACTGTTCTGAAGTCATGAAAGTGTAGTAGTGGTTTTATTCTCTTGATTACCTGCAGCTTGTAGAAGCAGTTCCTGGTTGTGTTGTTAATAAATGTTTCTAGATTCAAGTGTTTGTCTATTACTACCCCTAGGTCTCTTGCTTGTGTAGCAATGGTGTTAACTGGTGCAATTTGTGGGGAGTTGCTGTTTTCGGGGGTGATGAGGAGGAGTTCCGTTTTGGACGAGTTTAGAATCAAGTTTAGGTTAGCGAGGAATTGGTTGATCTCTTGGAGGCAGTTTTCCCAGTGTTTGAGGGTTTTAGTGATAGATTCTTTGATGGGTATCAGGATTTGTACATTGTCGGCGTATAAGAAATGTTTTAGTTGTAAGTTAGTTAACAGTTGGCATAGAGGAAGAAGGTATATGTTGAAAAGAGTTGGGGATAGTGAGGAACCTTGAGGAACTCCTTGTGAGGAATTGTAGCGGGGAGATTCTTTATTATTGATTTTAACTTTGTAGCCTCTGTTACAGAGGAAAGACTTGAATCAAGTGTAAGCAGAGCTTGTTATTTCAATGTCTGAAAGGCAGTTGAGGAGTGTGGCATCCCCCTTTCCAGTTTTCGTACTACAATGGTATACAAGGACCTCAATACTTCTACAAATGTGAGTCATAGAACATAAGAAATTGCCATGCTGGGTCAGACCAAGGGTCCATCAAGCACAGCATCCTATTTCCAACAGAGGCCAAACCAGGTCACAAGAACCTGGCAAGTACCCAGACACCAAGAAGATCCCATGCTACTGATGCAATTAATAGCAGTGGCTATTACCTAAGTAAACTTGATTAATAGCAGTTAATGGACTTCTCCTCCAAGAATTTATCCAAAACTTTTTTTAACCCAGTTACACTAACTGCACTAACCATATCCCCTGGCAACAAATTCCAGAGTTTAATTGTGCGTTGAGTGAAAAGAACTTTCTCCAATTAGCTTTAAATGTGCCCCATGCTAACTTCATGGAGTGCCCCCTAGTCCTTCTATTATCCAAAAGAGTAAATAACCGATTCACATTTACCTGTTCTAGACCTTTCATAATTGTAAACACATCTATCATATCCACCCTCAGCTGTCTCTTTTCCAAGCTGAAATGTCCTAACCTCTTTAGTCTTTCCTCATAGGGGAGCTGTTCCATTCCCTTTATCATTTTGGTCGCCCTTCTCTGTACCTTCTCTATCAGAACTATATTTTTCTTGAGATGCAGCGACCAGAATTTACACAGTATCAAGGTGCGGTCTCACCATGGAGTGATACAGAGGCATTATGACATTTTCCATTGTATTCACCATTCCCTTTCTAATAATTCCCAACATTCTAGAGATGTGCATTCGTTTTATCCGTTTCATACGTTTCCTATACAAGCATGTAATATGAAACGTATGAAACATATGAAACGAATGCACATCTAATTGACATAATCCCCTTTGGTGCACCCCTTCGTGCAACCCTTGTGCTTCTAAAATAAAAAAAAAAAAATCGTTTATATTTTTCTGTAATTTAACCTTTATTCCAATTCTTACCTTTTCTTTTCGCTTGTTAACAATTTTAATTAGAATTGTTCATTGTATTAGACTATGGAAATTTATTTCCTGCTATTTCTGTTTAATGTAAACCGGTATGATTTACATCGGATGTAAGAAGTCAGTATATAAAAATTAAAATAAATAAATAAATATAATGGGAAACATATGAAACGATGAAACGAATACACATCCCTACAACATTCTGTTTGTTCTTTTGACTGCCGCAGCACACTGAACCAACAATTTCAATGTGTTATCCACTTTGAAGCCTTAGATCTCTTCTTGGATGGTAGCTCTTAATATGGAACCTAACATTGTATAACTATAACATGGTTTTTTTCCCTATATGCATCACCTTGCACTTATCCACCTTAAATTTAAACTGCCACTTTACTACTGCTTACTGACTATTGAAAAACAAACACTATTTAAAAAACAAACACTGACTTCTGTTTATAAGCTGTCTTACTGACTATTTAAAAAACAAACACACAAACACACTAATTAATATACCCCAATAGTTTACTTCTCCCCAGTATTTTTAAAAAATTTTCCAAGCAGAACCTACTGATTCCTTTCAGCCACCAGCAAGGTGATCCTCGCCTCTCAGTGCTCAAGAAAGACACTTCATAGTCTGACCCAACCAGAATAAAACATTGAATGTCATCAGCATATATATAATGTACATAATGCAAAGAAAGAAACTTACTTAGTATTTGCATATACACATTAAAAAACATTATTGAAATGGCCAAGCCCTGCAGTACTCCTGAATGTATCTGATACCTTCGGGAGACAGCGTCATCTATCCTAATTTGCTGATATCTGTTGGTTAAGAATGACTGAAACCATTGATAAAGTATCATACCCACCAAATAACATTGATCATACAACTATGTTACCGTAACTTGATGGCACCTGTGTAGTTGATATAATTTAATACATTTAGCAACATTAATTTATGTGCCTTATTGTAAACCGTTGTAATGGTATATATCTTAATGACGGTATAGAAAATATTTTAAATTAAATTAAATTAAATTAAATTAAATATCCTTAACCCCCATCTCAGATAATCTTTCAATTAGAATAGTATGTGACAAAGTATCAAAAGCTTAGGAAATATCAATCACAATTAAGCAAACCTGAATGACCCACATGCAGTTCCCTCAATATGATATTCTGCAAAGCAACTAACAAAGTTTCAGTTCCAAAACCTCTTCAAAAGCCACTCTGAAATCTATTCAACAAGTTATTATCATCCAAAAAATCTCAATGAGTTTCTTCAGCACACATTTTTCTAATAACTTACTCAAGTAAGACAAACTGGAGATTGAACGGGAGCTAGCTGTTTTGCTAGCATCAAGAATACATTTCTTAAGAATAGTTCCAACAACAACCTTGGTCAGTAAATCAATGTTTTTTGGTATGCACAAATATCACCTGCCTGTTGTAAATAAATGCACCTTCACCTTTGAAAGTGTTTTTGTATGAGAGTGTTCCTTTCCTCTATAGCCTGCTGGTGAGTCTGGTGACATAATGTACATAATTTTGTGTACACCGGGACAGGGCAATCAGAACACTTTGATTCAGCAAAAGATTTTAAAATATAATTTATTCAGCTGTTTATAAGAAAGTCCAAGACAAGTGTTCTGGGAGATGCAATATAACTGCCCTCTATCTGTAATAACTTGCATCTCAGTGAATCTCTGACATGCCCTGACTTATATAATCAAAATACAACATTCCCGAAAGCTTCCAGAATGAATGACGTAACTTGCCCAAAGATTTCCTTACAAAAAATACCTTATGCTGTTGTCATGACAATCTATCATGTATAGGAAATGCTTGTGATGACACCCCCCATTCAATTGTAAAAATCATTCTATACTAGTCTTCCTGAACCATCCTCCCATCATACAAGTTCCTGTATCACTCTGGCTTTGATGCAATGTATTCTCTTCTGTTCTTCTTTTGTTGTGTAAACAAAATCAACAGGTCTGGGGCTTGAATAGGAGCTAGGCTTGAATTCCATTTCTTGGCACCAGGGTTTAATTAAAAACTGTCACCGTCACAGGATCTCCTTTTCAAATTGGTTTCTGTCCGTTTGACACCATGCATCTGCAAGACAAAAGATTGCATCCTGGACCCAGTTTCTCTGTATTGTAAAGTAAATGTAGCCATTAAATAGGCCTCTCTCCTGTTGTTGCCAGCAAATCTGTCTCAGAGATTTTCTGCAAGTCATGCTCAGAAAAGCACTCAAGTTCATTCACCTATGACAGGCCACAGTACAGCAGAGGCATCTGGGAATTCTTGGTTATCTGCTCGGCCTATTCCTTCAATAAACTCCTGCAATTCTTCCTCATTCCGATCATATACCTCTTCTTCCTTCTCCTCTTCATCACTGGGCCCTGTAGATGAGGATCTTGGCCCTCTGGAGGAGGCAGGCCTTGGCTTTTGGCAAGGTAAGAAGCATGCAGCAGACCTTTGTCGGTGGAAGAGGAAGACATCCTTCCGATCTGCTAGGGTGGCCTTTGAACCCCGTTGTAGCAGGCATCTGATGCAGTCTGTGGGTATGCCAGTGGGATCATGAGCCAGACTTTGAGTTGATATTCTCTGTCATCAGTAGGGGAGAAGGCAGAGAAGAGGAGAGTGAGATATCCCAAGCTGGTAGGCAGTGAGACTCTCCCTTGGTAGAGACTGGAATAGACCTCCTAGGCCAAAGTGGTAAGAACAGCTAGAGACTCAGAGAGAGAAAAGGGCAGAGGTTAGTTGCTGCGCCATTGTAGTGAAAGCAGCATACCTACCTAGAAGCTAATCCCCAATGATGAGAACTTCCTAGAGCAATCATGAATTCCTGACTGTGAGAGAATGTAGGAATCATGACAGGATCCTGAAAACCTGGGCACTAGGTCCATGATTATGGCCTTAGCATCGCTGACCATCTGCATGTTAAGCGAGTGAAAGCACTTGCGTTTGCCAAAGGTGGCATTTGCATCTGCAAGTGGCCTTATAGGGATGAGAGTTCAATCGATAGCCCCCAAACATAGGGTAAACATGCAGTTTGGTACAAATCCATCATAATTTGTTGTTGTTGCTGTTTACTCCAAGGGAAAGATATATAGTGATGTGTTTTCCAGAGAAATGCAGCCAGAAACTGATCAATACATATGAAGGTGGCAAACTGTCTTAGTCTAGCCGTGATCCTAAAGGTATGTGTAAGGTGTCAGTGGCCAAAAAAGTCAGGGCTGAAGTAATCTTGAGGTGTACCGGCAAGGTGTGGCCTCTCTGAGTAGAAGGGCACAGGTCCTGCTTTAACTGCTGGCAGAGGTATAGTATGATTTCCTTGTTGAACCTGAACTTGTGCAAGACTTGCTTCTCAGACAGATCCAGAAACTGTACCCTGGTCCTATATAGTCTCTCTAAGGGGGTACCTCCTCCTCTTCTGCTGTTTTCTCTGCCTCCTCAAACGTAGTGCCCTGGGTATCCATAATTTAGTAATACTCATGTCCATCACTTCATCATCACTCACACACACCCTCAGTTAGCCCCTGTGACACTAACATACTCCCCCGGTTAGCCCCAGTCACACTCATACCCCCCATTAGCCCTAGCTACTAGCTACCACCAGTGACACACTCACCCCCCCAATCAGCCCCACTCAACCCAAGCAAACATGCTCTCCCCCCAGTCAGTCCCAGTGACATCCCTCGAGTAACAACCAGTCAGCCACAGTAACACACATCCCCCTAGTAAGCCACAGTTAGCCCTAGTGATATACATATATATATAGAAACATAGAAACATAGAAGTGACGGCAGAAAAGGCCACTGTGACCCATCCAGACAGCCCAGCAAGCTCCCATAGTTATCAGTTTCCCATACTTATCAGTTACTCAGACCATCAAGGTCAGGGCTCTTGTTGGTTACTGTTTGAGTCTAATTTCCTTTCCCCCCCCCAAGCCGTTGAAGTGGAGAGCAATGTTAGAGTTGAATCAGAAGTGTAGCATCAGGTTTTTTGGTTAAGGGTAGTAAAACCACAGCATCAAGCAAGTTACCCCTATGTTCCTGTTGGTTCCTGTTTGAGTTCAGTTTCCTTACACACACACACACACACACCGCCCCCTGCAGTTGAAGCAGAGAGCAATATTGGAGTTGCATCAGAAGTGTAGCATCAGGCTTTTTGGTTAAGGGTAATGGATGAGATGGAAGGACAGACATGCAAAACAGATAAATAGAGACTCCAAGGAAACTTATGAGCAAGGATAAAGGATAATGATTTCCCTGTTAGCCCCCCCCCCCCAAATACCCTGTTCCTAAATTTCTACTTAGCTGTCCTTTCCACTCACCACAAGCAGCCAGCATGCCAAATGCCAGGTCATAAAAGACAAAGACGTTTGAATTTGGCATGTTAAATTGCTGTGAATGCATTCATGCATTCATGATGATATTCGTGTGTATGTTCATTACAAAGTATGCATGGAATTCCTTTGAATATTTTTGCTCAAAAAATAGTTCCTAAGGCATTGGAGAATGAAGTGCTCAAGATCATAAGGAACAGGAATGGGATTTAAACTCTCACTTCCTTGTTTCATAATCCACTGCTTTAACCACTAAGCCATTCCTCCATTCTGCTGATGTCTGAGTAAAGGAACTAGAAATGTATTTATTTATTTATGTATTCATTCATTCCAGTTTGATAACCCACCTTTCCCAATAGCATCAAAGCAGCTTACAAGCGAAATATTCACAATCATAAAATCTAATCAAGCACCATAAAGTCCCTATCTTCCTCAATCAAAGTTTAATATAAAATGTACTAATTGCCTAACCAGCACCCTACCCTTCCCTGCAAGCAGATGCTCCAAGTACCACACCAGAATCACCTTTCTAAAGGCTGAGGCAAATAGCCTGTCTTTGCTAATTTCCTAACTTTCACATAGTTATGCTTACTGCAGAGCTAAAAAATAGATACTGGCCATAAAAGCATGTTTACAAACACTCTCCTACCATACCACCAAAAGGCTGCACTAAGATTAATTGATGATTTACAGCCATAGTTTCCCACCCCCCAGCCCCCCCCCCCCCCACAAAAAAAAAAAGAGGGCCAGTCATTAGTGAGCACATATTCTATTTGGTCTTGTTATCTATACATGCACAGAGTACTTCACCACCCATAACCAGCTGATAAAAGGGAAATGCTCATGGAAAGCAGTAGGCAGCCTGACAAATTTCCACTTGTACCTGCCAATTTTTAGCCATCAGTGTTACACATGCTGTTGAACATAAATATAAAAAGAGAATGCATAATGGTTGCCCGCAATATAAAGAGCATTTTTAAGGATGGGAGAATTAGTTCCATAGCACTGGCTAATGTTCCACACAAACAAAGAGCTTAAGTGCTATTTAAAACTTGATGTAATGTTTACTGTATGTTTATTTAATGACTGTTCAAATCAAGATTTTTAACAAGGATGTTATGAGTCCTGCAACACCTTATGGCATTGTATAGATGTTTCATTGTGTGTTGTGTGTGTATGTGTTGGGCGAGTGTGTGTGTTACTCCTGGAAGAGAAGTTTGTCTTTCATTTCTTAAAATGGAAAATGGCATGAAGGGTGGGTCTGGTAACTTATCTCAAAAATCATAGATGTAATTTCCCTGATGTCATGGGGTTGAATTCATAAGCATTTTAAATTTCCATATAAACCATGCCCATTCAATTAAAAACCTGCTGAGCTGGTAAGATGTATTCATTTATTAAAAAATGATTGTATGTCACCTCCTTGATCAGCTAGATTATCCGAAGCAATTTAGAGGCATAGCCTACTGGTTACGACCGCAGGTTAAGAACTAGGAAAGCCAGAGAGGTAAAAAGTCTTTCACAGATATTCCTTATGACCTTGGGCAAGTCGAGTCACTCTCGATTGCCTCAGATACAACTAAAAGGTGAATTTTCAAAACATTATCAGGTCGATTTTAAAAGCGTTGCTCGCTGAAAAATGCCCATTTACTTTCATATGTGGACTGTGCGCGAGCATTACAGATTTTAAAAAGCCACAAAATACCCATGCACACATGAGGAATAAGGGGGTGGAAAAGGGGAGGGAAACAGGAGGGTATGGATGTTCCAGGGCGGGGCCAAGACTTACGCATGTAACTCAGAATTTTAAAACCGTAGTCTGCGATGCGTGTCGGCTTGTTAGCCATGTAAATTTACCACTGTTCCAGATAAGGAGCACGTCTGTAGATCTTGAGTTTTAGGGCTTACAGGACAGGGTGAGAGGTCCAGATCAACCGGGAGTCATGCAGAATGAAGAACCAGAGGACTCCAGAAGACCTCAATATTAACTGGGCAAACTGATGGACTAATAGGAAAAACTGCATTGTCCTTGGCGCGGGCATGTATTAGAATTTTCTGACATACGTGCATAAAAACTGACACGGTCCTATTGAAGACACACCCTGCTAGCTATGCTCTGTTAACCTCTTAAAATTAGGAACATACTTATGCACAGTTGGTGCATTTTAAAACTTACACAAGTAAGTGCGAACATAATTTAAAATTCTAGCTGTCCTCGCTCGTGCACTGATATGCGTGTGTATGGGTGCACGTGTGCTCATTTTAAAATCAACCTGTACATGTGTAAAAATTTGGCATATATGCCCATAAGTAGCCTGTACTCCATATTTTATAAACGTTGAAAATACATGTGTATTATTACTTTAGCATGCACATATACATGTGTAGAAAAGGGGCAGTCTGGTATTTTAAAAGACACTTACATGTGTATATTTTCCAACTTCCTTGCATATTTATACACCTGCTAATTATCTGGTGGAAGTGATATGAAACACGTTTATTGTGTAGTACTGACTGGATGAGAGGTATGAGTAGATTGGGAGGGGGGGGGGGGGGGAGAACAGACTGAAGAATCCGGAAGGTATTGATGACCTGGAGAAGTATTGGGTGAACTGGTGGACTAATTGGTAAACTGGTTACATTTCTCAATGCGTGCATATTTTAAAATTGGTCAACTTAAGCATGCAAATTGGGATTTATGCGAGGAAGCCCTAGTTTACTTTCATGAGTAAAATATACACATATATATTTTAAAACTAGGTGGATAAAGGAGTGCATCCAATGCATTGGAATACATGGTTTCAACTCATTGCATGTTTTTGTGTGTTGGCCTACATGTACGCATATGTTGGTGGGTAAATATACGTCTATTTTATAAATGCATGTATGTGATACACACGTTATAAAATTCTATTGTAAAACTATGCATAGCCACATACATGTATATATGCCACCACATGCAATTGTTTGAAAGTTATTCTCCTAGATTGTGAATCCTTTTAGGTAGGAAAACAATGACAGTATCTGAATTGTAATTTGCCTTAAGCTTGAATTTAGAAAAGGCAAATAGTTCATCTCAAAATCAATAAATACACACATTTAATTATATATTAACATAACAAATAAAAACCAAAAATAATTTAACTTGCCCTTTTAAATAGAAAATCAACAAAAAAATAAAATAGTAAAAAACATATAAACAAAAACATCAGCAAAGTCTAACTACAAAAACCCAGAATCCATAATGATCTCATTAATTCATCTAGACAAAAGCCAGGTCTTCACTTTTTAGTGAAAGGTGAAAACTTTATGCTATTGTCTAATCTGTAGTGGGAGCTTATTGCATGATGTGGGAGAAACAACAAAAACAGCCCTCAGATTACTCTAAATGATGGAACATGAAGTAATGCTCTTTGACTTCCTTAGGGGCCAATTTCCAAAGTAAATAAAGCAGTCCATTGCCCCTCATTATCTTAAATTTAAGAGCTACAAACTTAAATTTAAGGTGGAAGCTATCATGACCTAGAGTCAGGGAGCACCCTTGCAGAAGCAGGACAGGACTGCAGGGCCAGACTGGAGTTGTTGGTCTTCTGCCTAACATTTTTCACTGGGAAGAAATCAGTAGAGCTTGGGGTGACAAAATAAAACTCCAGGGAGGATAACTCAGAACTGTCAGGAAATATTTCTTCACGGAGAGGGTGGCAGATGCCTGGAATGCCTTTCCGGAGGATGAAGATGAAAACAGTGAAAGAATTCAAAGGGGCATGGGATAATGTGGATCCCTAAAGGCTAGAGGTCAGAAAAGAAGAAAAGAGTGCATGGGGGTAACTTGCTGGTGGGCGGTTACTACCCTTAACCAATAAGATTTGATACGTCTGATGCAGCTCTTTGCTCTTTGCTTCAACAGCAGGGGAAAAGGGGAATTGGATTCAGTCAGCAATCAATGAGGGTCCCGACTTTTACAGTCTGGGGAACTGATAAGCACAGGAATAACCTGCACAAAGCCGCAGTTACTACTCTTAACAGAAGTCATGGGATTATTACCGTTAATTAAAGAGAGTGCAAAAATCCCAATCTTAGCCCCAAAACCAACATAAACAAAATATGGGATCAAACCAAAGTTATTTCAAACTCCGGTAGCAAATTGTAGACTTGTGAAAAAGGTGTCAGCAAGCCTGGCAGCGTGTCCTGCACCACAGTGCTAGGACCACCCGGACATATCAATCATCTACCTTTTCAGATATAAGTGAAGGGATTTTTTAAAGTCTATTTTGAAGCAGATAAAATCAAAAAACAGTCCCAAGTGTTAACAAATCATACAGCCCATGGCCGATGTTTCGCTGTGCAGCTCCCTCAGGGGTAAATTAAACTTGAAAATCCACAGACTGTTAGCATTTTGTAGTAGGACATCTCATCTCACCAGGAATTCCTTAACCAATAAGCCTTGATGCTTATTGGTTAAGCATCAAGGCATCCCCCACTCCCCTCTGCTTTGACAGAGGGGAGTGGGGGATGACTGGAATGAGGAGTTTAAATTCAGAGACAACCAACACAAGACATGATTTTTTTTTTTTTTACAGTCTGGGGTACTGATGTGCAGACATTAGGGAAAAAACACAGGACTGCTTCTATGGTCAAGTCCATAAGCAAAGCACATCAAAAGGCACTGACTGATACATGGGGGTAAACCTGCACAGCATGGCAGATACTACCTTGGGAAGCTTGCTGAGCAGACTAGATGGACCATCACTTCTATCTTTTCTGCCATCATTTCTATCTTTCTATGTAACCAGCCCCCTTCCCCACAGGTTGAGTCCTTGGGTTCTGGGGGTTGCTAGGACTTGTCTTCTTGAAAACATCATGGTGCCAGAGCGGAGTAGGAGCTGTGTACAGGCTGGAAGCTGGGGTCAGGGTCAGGCACAGGCTGAAAGCTAAGGGCAGGCACAGGCTGGAAGCTGGAACCAGGTACTGATTGGGAGCTGGATCCAGGCACTGAGAGAGAACTGGGTTCAAATACAGACAGGGGATGGATACTAGGGATGTGCATCATTTTCTTGATGGATGAAAATATCCTATGATATTTTCTAATCCGTCGATCCCCGAAAATGATAGGAAAACCCCACAAAATTTTCATGTGGTTTTCTTATCGTTTTGGGGGAGGGGGAGAAAGAGCAGACAGAAAAAAAACCCAAACCCACCCCAACCCTTTAGATCTAATTATTTACAATCCCCCCCCCCCCAAACTTGCCTAAATTCCCTGGTGGTCCAGCGAGGGTCCCAGGAGCAATGTCCCCCTCTCGGGCCGTCGGCTGCCATTAATCAAAATGGCGCCGATGGCCCTTTGCTCTTACCATGTGACAGGGGCTATCAGTGCCATTGGCCGGCGCCATCACATGCTAGGAGCAATGGATGGCTTGCGCCCTTAGTGCCCTCCTTGGTAACGAGAAGTAAGCCATCAATTGGATATTTATTTAATTTTCTGCAAGTCAAAGTTTCTTTTGAATACCCACATAGTGTCCTGCCCTGTTTCTTACAGTTATAACATCACTAAAGGGATACTACCACACCTCAGGGAGGATTCACATTCGTCGCCTAGGCCTAAAAGGTTAGTCTTTCCCCCATAGAAAGAATCCACTCCTTGGGGACTTGTTAAAAATTGGGGAAGTGGGCAAACAGGAGATAGCCCCAAGAGGAATTCTTTTGTGTGCCCTTGGACTATCATAAAATCCAAAAAAGGGTTACACTGAATTCTTACAAGAAGATACGCTGATGTGAGAAATGTACAATATACTGTTATGAAATTTGGCATTAGTCTTTCTCTCGTGTCCTGTGTTTACTCTTTGGAAGAACCCACCAGACATTTTCAGACATGTAGTCTTGCTAATATTGTTCATGTTTCATCTTTTGATGTGAGCTTGTTACATGATCTTAGTTTGTGAGGAGTAAAGCTCAGAAAAAAAGTGTCGTGTGTACTTTGTATCAAGATCGGTGTGCATATGTAGTGAGAGGTGTAGAGTGAATGAGGAAGAGATGCCAATAGACCAGTAAGTTGATGAGCAAAAATTAAGAGCAGAGAATGGGTAGAAAGCCAAAAATCTATTTTAGGAATGCTAAGTGGAAGACATGGGAGTGCAGGAGTGTTTTCAGCACAGCTATCGATGGGACCTGTCAAATGATTAATGAGAGGTCATTCCAGAGGAAAGGGGATGAGGACAGGAAAGGATCTGAATCTGGATTTGGCAAATGTAAGTGTGGGGTTACAAGCACTGAGTGGAATGCTGAGGAGAGACGACAAAGTAATATTTTAGAATGCACAGCTGAATCATAAAATAGAGAAAAAAACAGAATAATACTTCAGAGCATAGAAGAAGTGAAACCAGCATATAGTCTTTGAAGGAGAGATGCAAAAAATACAAAGTAAACAGCAGAGATTAGGAGAAATCTACAGAGGATAGGTTTAATGCAGGGCAAGCTGATGTGTAAAATACTTCAGTATTGAGAGAATGAGAGCAATGACTAGAAGGAGAACAATGTAAGAGGAATAAAAGGCCAGATTCAACAAAGAACGAATAAATGAAAATAACTAGATTTACTCAGAGGCGAAATAAAGAGGCAGAAGGATAGGGAACAGCCAAGGATTTTATCAAACATGCTGAAGTTGGGAGAAGAAATACAAGGTGAAGAGAGAGGTGTATATATATATGAGGAACAGTGTGGGAAGTGTGAATGTGGAAAGGAAAGACCCTTGGTTTTGTCAGAATGTATCTTCAGTCGATGGGTGAGCTATTGGGATGAAACAGCAGTGACACTATTTAAGCTGCATCTGAGGAAATACAAAAGGGAAAAATGAGAGTTTCGTCAGTGAACAAGTGGCATAAGAAATTGAAAAAGGAAATGAAGTGTTCCAGAGACTGGGTACAGAGAGAGTATAGGAGAGGGCGGAGCTTGGAAGGGTGCTAACCAATATTGGACACAAGGAAGATTTTACTGGGAGTAGATACCTGAAAACAGCCAAGAGAGAAGTTAGATTCAAATCTTGTATAGGGAAGGGGGGGGGGGGGGCTGCAAAATCCAGAGAGACAAGAAAAGAGAAAGACCTTTTGCTCTCTCAAATTGGTCAGTTAGTACCAGTTAGCACAAGGATGGGATTTAGAATCGGTGGTAAATGGTAATAAGAAAGCTAAGTACTTGTAGCACAGGCTTAATGGAATTTGATGGAGCGTGAATGGCTTTTTAAGTAATTCTGAAAAGGGAGAAAGGAAAGAGAATGACCGCTGGATGATATAGCAGAGTGGAAGGAAGGTTGCCTTGGAAGTGATGTGATCATAGGCTGTTTAAAATTAGATGGGGGAACAAAAGCCTAAAACATGCAAGCCAAGCAGCTTACCTGTGGTAACTGTAAACAGTCGCATACTCTAAAACCTTGCAAGAGGCTTAGTGAAGGACACCTAATACTTTTATGTTTTAATCCTGTTAAACGCTCCTTATTTGTAAGCAGTACAAAGACAGCAGGCTGAAAAGCTGGCATGTTTATCTGGTATTGAATGCAATTTGAGTCTTGATGAAACTGTGGCAGCAATAAAACCCTGGCTGTTCATCCTTCTGTTTGCACTACGAGCAAATAAAAGCTTTCAAGAGGATTTTCAGAAACATTGAGTATTCTTTGAAAAATACTGACAAAGCTTTTGAATGTGGCGGTTTATGGTTATCAAATAGTTTGTTCTGTGAGCTAATTCATTGTCTTAACATTCCTGCCTTTCATATTTAAAAATAGATTTTTTTCTTAATACAGCCTCTAGTGGCAAGAAGCAAGAACTGCAGTTGTAAAGCCTGGCTGGGCCATGGGGCTGAGCAAGCTCACTAAGCAGATCTAATGCCTACAGGCAATGCAGTGAGCACAGAAAACACAACCAGTGATTGGATGGTTACTTTGACAACCTTTTTAAAAGAACTGAACATTTCTGATGAGTCTGGCGTCCTGTCTTGCATCAGACTTGAAGACGGAAACAGTGTTGTGGGTATGAAGCAGCCTTTAGCACTCTCTGGTGCCAAAACTCAAGCAATAGATAGGAAGCAAACCCACACCATGGAGTATAATAACAATCATTTTTCAAACAATCATTTCTTAGTATTTTTTAATATGATACTACTACAAATACATTTGCAAAAAGCTAATGATATTGCCAATAGGAGCGTGAATGCTGACATTTTTAATTTAGGTTTTTTTGTTTCATTTTTGTTTTGGGTTTTATTTTTTTCATTTGGTTTTGTTTCCTCATATTTTTCTTTTATTTCATTTCATTTAATAGAAAAGTTTTAGATTTATGAAATGTTCATACTACCAATGCCTAAAACAACTTGAAATAAGAAAATGAAGCATACAGGAGAGAAAATAACATGAAGAAGGGAAAATATTCACTTTGCATGTGAAATCTTAAAAGTGAATTTTAAAAGGCGTGCACATGCCAAAATCGGGAGATGTGCACATCCACCTGATTATATATAAGGCGCCCAGATGTGCGCACAAGTGGTGATGTGCAAATATCTCACATTGGAGGGAAAAGGGGCGAGGTGTGGATGTAGTGTGGGCAGGGCATGGGCGTTCCGGAGCAGGGTCAAGAGATGTGCGTGCGAGTGCATACACACCTGGGCGTGTGCCCCGGTCCAGTGCCGTGTGGAGGAGGTATAAGTAAAAGAATAAAAAATTGCAGGCATCTGTGAGGGGTTTGAAGAGTCTGGGGTAACTGGGTGAAGCACAAGATAAAGAACCAGGGAGGTTTAAAGGACTTAAGCTGTAGACTGGGTGAACTGGTGGACGAACTGGTCAAACTGGTCATGGCATGGACACGCACCTATTAAAAAATTCCCTTATTTATGTGGCTCAAACCAGACTTTATGCTGCTGGGTGCACACAAACTTAAAATTAGGAGCACATATATGTGCACCTAGGCTAGTTTATAACATATGTGTCTATGTGTGTGCATGGTATATAATGGCCACGTGCCAACACACATGAATATATGTGTGCCTGCGCACCTGTTTGAAAGTTACCATTCCTACAACATTTAGCTTTCTCTATAACCCTCAGCATATGTGAGGAAAGATGCAAATAAACTAAGGAACTCTGACTGTAGAGCGCAGACATAAAAGGGAAACTGCTGACTTGCTGGCATTATATTGTCAGAGTGCAATCAGGATGTACTGCCTCACACTTCACCTTCTCCAGCCCCAGCAGAACTTTGAGAGGTCAGAAAAACTCTTACGGATGGATTTTGAAAGCCGCCCATGTGCCAAAGTCGGGAGATATGCAAAGAAGTCGGGCAGGCGCATGCCACGCAGATTTTGAAAAGCATGCATGTACGCGCATATGTCCTGATACAGGCACAAAGCGTTTTGCTGAAAAAAGGGGCAGGGCAAGGACATAGTCTGGGTGGGGCATGGGCATTTCAGGATTTCTCAGTGAATCCAGAGTGTAACTTTACTTCTGCTACGGGTAGCGAGAAAGTCAGAAAACAAAAAAAAATTAAAGAGGTCAGGGGGGTTTTAAGGATCGGGGCTAACAGGGTAAAAGAGAGGCTAATTAACATCATCCCTTAACTGGGCAAACTGGGAATGAACTGGTTTAAATGGTAGTTGCGTCGGTGCGTGTATCTACTGAAATCCCTCCATTTACACGGTAGAGGTGGCATTTGCGGGGATATGTACGTGTCCAAATAAAATTGCGTGCACATGTATGCACATGTAGCCTACTTTATACCATGCATGCATATATTCTCATAGGTTATAAAAAATGGCCCCATCCTTTGGCCTCAGCCGGCATACGTGCGTACATGTGCACCCACGTGGCTGTTTGTAAGTTACCGTCTTATCTGATTGGGCTCATAAAAAAATACAAAGTCCATATTCAGCATATTTGTCCAGTTAAATTTAGCCAGACAAATGTTGGGATCAGAAAATCCTGTTGGTCTGAAAATGTAGCCGGCTATGTCAAGGGTGGTCTGGGGGTATTCCAGGGCAGAGGAGTGTTATCCAACTAAATTAAATGTATCTGGTTAATCAGAATGTGAGCTGTTATCATTCAAACTCTTGGTTTTTGTTGATGTTATGTTTTAAAAACTCTTTTAGTAAATATTTCATTCCAAACGCCCCCCCCCCCCCCCCCCCCGATGGCTTGGAATATTAAGGGATGTGCCCATGCTGCTGAATATCCAGCTAATTGGGTCATTCATCAAGCCATGTTATTTTGATTCTCCCTGCCCAGATACCCTCTCCTATTACAATAACCTTCTTTGCATGCGATTTGCATGTATGAATAATGCAAATGCATGCAAAGAAGCTATTGCTAGTCATTTTGATGCAAATATTTTACCGCGGCTGATCGAGAAAGTGGTCAGTCACTATAAAGTATCAACACCTCCTTGACTAACTTTAGATGTACAGCAGGAGGCCCAGGACCCTAATGCGCGTCCCGAGCCTCCCGCCTCACATTAAGGAGCCGATGCAATAAATGTGCGTAGAAAGCGGGCGCTGAACAGTCAGCGCCCGCTTTCTTAATGTGCCCCAGGTGCCCCCAAGGGGGCTGCCATGCAATATTTAAATTAGGTTAGCCTCCTTGCTAACGAGAACCCGATCGGTTTTCTTAACTCGGTCATCTACCGGTTAGGAAAACTGACACCAAGTTTAACGGCATCGGTTTTCCTAACTTGGCCATCCACTGGTTAGGAAAACGACGCCGGGGGTTCAGGAAACAGATGCTTGTCAGTTGAGTGTCCGTTTCCTACACTCGATTGTCAAGTGTTTGGTTTTTTTTTTAAACTTTTTTCTTTAAGTTTTTCCTCCTACTTAATATCGCAATGGTATTGAGTAGGAGGAAGTACAGAAAAGCATTTTTTTCTGCTTTTCTGTACTTGTTTTAAATACGCTCAGCTATTAACGCCTGCTTCTTATTGCATTAGGGGATTGATTAGTGCCTATTCAACCGGTGTCCGACTGCGGGTTATACAGTACGCTTGGCTCAGCGCAGTGTATTGCATCGGCCCCTTAAAGCAGCAAAAATATTAAAAAAATTGCGGCCAAACAGGGAGGTTGAGCGGAGGATCAGTGCTGATCCTCGTTTCAACCTGAGTTCACCGGTTGAGGCAGCCCTGACTCTCCCGACGCAGGAGGCAGTGGTGGCTCCCCCAAAGTCAAAGCCCCACTTCCCCTTGCCCCCCCCCCATGTCATTCATTACCCCACCCCCCAGGCCCCCCAAAATAAAGCTGCCCAGCCCCTAACATCATTCACTACTCAACCTCCACACAAGCCCTCTCTGAAGTAAAGCCATCCTACCCCCAACCCCCATGGCCCCCAGTCATCAATCACTACCCCCCCCCCCCCATTGGGGGGTCGAGGGGTGGGAGGACTTCACTTCGGGGGGCTTGAGGGGTGGGAGTGCACGCAACCCTGACCCAGGATCCATTTTAAGGTATGGGGGACGTCTGGTGTGGGGCAGGGGGAGGAGAGGGTGCAGAAGGTTGTGGGAGGTAGTAAATGATGTCAGGGGCCAGGGCTAGGTCAGCTTCACTTTGGGGGGCCCTTTTTCAATTTTGGGGGAGTCGAGGCCACCTTGACCGGCAGTCCCAGATTGAAAAAGGGGGTCAGCACTGACTCACACTCAACCTCCCTGTTTGACTGCAAGGTTTTTTTGGGTTTTTTTGCCAGTGGCCTTTTAAGGCGATGGTGGTACCTTGAGGTTGGGGCTGCCACTGCATTAAAGGGCCACTCACCACATTCTTTTGTGTCATGGTGTTTGGCTGTGAGAAAAAAGAACGCGCCATACAGTCACGATGTGTTTTTGGGGGTAGGGCCCCATTATCGTGGCAACACCCTAGATATAGTGAAATCTCGCCTGTTAAAATACATCACAGCTTGATTAATCTAGGGATAAGTTAGGCAGATAAGTGTAACCAGCTAACTTTTCCATCTGGCCAACAACTGAACATAGGCCTCAAAATCTATTACTAACACTTTTACAGGTGTCTAAGAAAACAATTTAGCACCAAGGGCTAAAACCTTTTGGCACAGCACAAGAAATTGTTGCCTCTTATTGTTACTTTACAGAAATCTAGATAAACCCAAATCAGAAATCAAGATAAACCCAAATCTTATGGTCCATGAACAATTTATCTTTATTTCTAAAGAGTTTGAGTATCCAGTCTTGGTCTGGTTCAAGGGTAAAAGTGACCAGCAGCGCACCACGCTTCAAAGTTTCCTACATTTCGTATTTTTAAATAATTCACACAACAAAAGTGAAAACACTCTAGAGAGGGAAATAGTTTTCAACTATTTACCATTAATCAAAAGACTAGACTAGAGACAATATCATAGGCAAAAAACGCTCACACTGAACTCTCAATCCGCTGTCTCTCGCCCACATAGGGCCGCAGGCAGTAATCAGCCTGTGAGCTCAAAAAGTTTTTTAATCATTTATTGTCTCTTGTCTACCCACCCCATACTCCAAAAAACTTTTTTCAATATTGACCATTTAAAGTGCAATTTATACAAGCAATTAATCTAATGTGTTATAACCGGCTGGTAACCCACAGTTATCAATCCAAAAAATATACTTAGCCACTACGTGGTCAAACAATTGTCAAGAATCGATCACTTGTTCAGCCCCGACATGGTCCATGTTTCGACTCACAACGAGTCTTTCTCAAGGGGAATGAAGATAACGGATCACTGTATCACCGGTAAGCTAATTTCATTATTTAGTTCCTGTAAAATAACATAAAAACATATCTAAATTCGAAAAAAACACACAAACACACACTGCAAGAGAATTACTCAAATAACATTTGTTCCAACTGCGCATAGCGGCTACAAATTGAAAATTAACCACAAGTACTCCCTACCAATCTAACAGGTCGCCCAGCATGAAAACTCACCAAGCCGCCGGACTCATATTACTCCAATTTTCAACATGGCGAATCACGCCTTCGTTAGGTCTGTCTGACTTAGACGAAGTTTAAATAGACCGCTAAGCTCTGAAAACCGGAAAGAAACATAACTGTTTTCCGGTTGACTACATTGTTTGCTAGAAACTACAAGTCCCGGCATGCCTAGTAAAACCATAGCCGCCATTAATCTACATAATGCACAGCCCAATTGTGACTCAAACAGTTAGAAAACTGACCAATCAATTTCTTTGTTGAGCCCTTTCGGAATCACTGAATCAAAAAAGTATATCCATTTTTGTTCTCTTTGTGTTAAGAAGAGATCAAAATTACCTCCCCGATTGCTCGGCACAGGCTGTTCAATACCCGCAAATCTCAAATCTGCAAACGTGTGATTGTTCTCAATACAATGCTGAACACATGGTGCCTCCAACCTGCTCCTAGTAATAGCACTACGGTGTTCAATCATTCTTGTCTTGAGACATCGCTTGGTTTTCCCAATGTATAATAACGGGCAGGGGCACCATAAAGCATAAACCACCCCCCTGGATTCACAAGTTGTAGAAGCTGTCAGTTTGAAGTTACCTTTAATAAAAAATGGCAACTTGTCCCCATCAAATGATTGATCACAAACAGAACATTTCATACAGGGTCGATGCCCCACGCTGAGCTCAGTGCTCAAGATGTTGTTACTTATCTCATCAGAAAAATCTGAATGTACAATCAAATCACGAATGTTTTTACCCCGTTTGAACGCAAAAATTGGAAAACATTGGAAACCTTCATGCAAACTCAATACATGCCAAAATTTTTTAATCACATTTTGTACTCTGTAAATTTGATTTGAAAAAGGTAATACACATATCATCCTGCTAGTGTCTTGGCTTTCTCGAGTAGGTTGAAGCAATAGATCCCTATTGATCCAGCGGGCACGCTTGTATGCTTTTTTAATGATTCCTAATGGGTAACCCCGTTGAGCAAAGTTTTCCATCATGACTCGTGCCTTCATTTTATAGTCAAATATATCTGAGCAAAGACGTCTAAGTCTCAAAAATTGGCCGTAAGGTAAGTTGGAACGTAAATGAAGAGGATGACAACTATCAAACCGGAGAATCGTGTTCTTATCTGTCGGTTTTCGATAGATCGAAAATTGGAATCCTGACTGTTGAATGCTAATAGAAATGTCAAGATATGAAACATTCTTTTTGTCAAAAACAAAAGTGAAACTCAAATTGGCATCACAATTCTGAAGCCACTCCATAAAGGCTCTGAATGTCTGTTCGTCCCCTTCCCATACCACCAGGATATCATCGATGTATCGCCGCCATAGTTCGCTTGATTTGATGTTGGCGATCATAGAACAAGCAAAAATTACTGGTGACACTATTAAAGGAGAGATCAGTCAGTTGTTGGATACTGCTAAATCAGACATGTCTGCTTCTGATTTTGAACAGAAGTCGATTGAGGTTAATGATATTATGACACCGTTTTCCAAACAGCTGAAGGAGTCAAAAATGGAGAAATTCGTGAGAGACGAAAGGGATTATCAGAAGGGTCCTGTATATTTTTGGATGCAGCCTAATTATATCAGGAACCGTAATCGCAAAGCTCGGACCTTTGAGAATTCAAGTTCTTCCTCAGATTCTTCGGGGGAAGAAAAGGATAATGGTGATCATCCTAAAAAATCTGCTGGTTTCAAACAAAATAGAAAAGTAAGATTCCAGAATCAAAAAAACCAGAACCCTACGGGATGGAGTTCAGGGACGGGAAACACGACGTCCCGCACACGTCCAATAACTCGGTCCCAGCAGGAGCAGAATCCACGGTAATAAATCTATCAAATATTCAGTTGTCTATGGAACAAACGGCCATGTTAGAAAAAGGACTTTCATTTGTGCCCACAATCAGATGTGACCTGTTCGAGATTGAAAAGTTTTTTCATAAATTTATTCGGAGTTTGTCGCTTAAGGTTTTCTTTTCAAAGAACAAGATTTGTACATTAGACACATCGATTGTAACGCCACAATCCAAGTGGTGCCCCCCGGGCCCTATGGAGCCGTCTATTATGACTTTTCGAGATTTGGTATTGAATGAGCTGAGGAAGAAAAAATTTTTTTCTTGTGATACAGATTATAATTGTTCTTCTACTGAAATGTTAGCTTTGAAAACACTAGCTAAAGACGCCTCAGTTATTGTCAAATCAGCCGATAAGGGCGGGGGAGTTGTACTTATGAATACTGCAGACTATTGCGCAGAAGTTATGAGACAGCTAGGAGACACCACATATTACACCCAATTAGATATAGATCCAACCTCTGAATTGAAGTCCATTATAGATTTTTTTATTGATATGGCTTTCACAAAATTCTGGATTACAATGCGAGAGAAACGATTTTTGATTGTAGATTTCCCTAAGACACCTGTATTATATGTATTACCTAAAATACATAAGTCCCTTGATAAACCACCAGGGAGACCGATAGTATCAACGAGAGGGTCTTTATTAGAACCCCTGTCAATTTTTGTTGACAAATTCTTGGCTCCCTTGGTAAAACAGTTACCGAGCTATGTTAGAGATTCTACAGATTTGATGACACAACTAGATAACATCACAGGTGATTTATTTCCTAATGAGTTGTTAGCGTTAGCTACCATTGACGTAGTATCACTTTATACTAACATACCGCAACTTGAGGCTATTAATATTATCAAGAGTACACTTCACACAGCCAATTATTATAATCGTATTCCAGCAGAATTTGTGAGCACTTTAGCAGAATTGGCCTTAAGGAATAATTTTTTCATGTTTAACAAAGTTTTCTACCATCAAACCAAAGGAGTAGCGATGGGTGCCACTATGGCGCCAGATGTCGCAAACTTGTACATGGGAGACTTTGAAAATAAACACTTGGGAAACAATCCTTTTAGCCAACATGTGAAACTATGGCGGCGATACATCGATGATATCCTGGTGGTATGGGAAGGGGACGAACAGACATTCAGAGCCTTTATGGAGTGGCTTCAGAATTGTGATGCCAATTTGAGTTTCACTTTTGTTTTTGACAAAAAGAATGTTTCATATCTTGACATTTCTATTAGCATTCAACAGTCAGGATTCCAATTTTCGATCTATCGAAAACCGACAGATAAGAACACGATTCTCCGGTTTGATAGTTGTCATCCTCTTCATTTACGTTCCAACTTACCTTACGGCCAATTTTTGAGACTTAGACGTCTTTGCTCAGATATATTTGACTATAAAATGAAGGCACGAGTCATGATGGAAAACTTTGCTCAACGGGGTTACCCATTAGGAATCATTAAAAAAGCATACAAGCGTGCCCGCTGGATCAATAGGGATCTATTGCTTCAACCTACTCGAGAAAGCCAAGACACTAGCAGGATGATATGTGTATTACCTTTTTCAAATCAAATTTACAGAGTACAAAATGTGATTAAAAAATTTTGGCATGTATTGAGTTTGCATGAAGGTTTCCAATGTTTTCCAATTTTTGCGTTCAAACGGGGTAAAAACATTCGTGATTTGATTGTACATTCAGATTTTTCTGATGAGATAAGTAACAACATCTTGAGCACTGAGCTCAGCGTGGGGCATCGACCCTGTATGAAATGTTCTGTTTGTGATCAATCATTTGATGGGGACAAGTTGCCATTTTTTATTAAAGGTAACTTCAAACTGACAGCTTCTACAACTTGTGAATCCAGGGGGGTGGTTTATGCTTTATGGTGCCCCTGCCCGTTATTATACATTGGGAAAACCAAGCGATGTCTCAAGACAAGAATGATTGAACACCGTAGTGCTATTACTAGGAGCAGGTTGGAGGCACCATGTGTTCAGCATTGTATTGAGAACAATCACACGTTTGCAGATTTGAGATTTGCGGGTATTGAACAGCCTGTGCCGAGCAATCGGGGAGGTAATTTTGATCTCTTCTTAACACAAAGAGAACAAAAATGGATATACTTTTTTGATTCAGTGATTCCGAAAGGGCTCAACAAAGAAATTGATTGGTCAGTTTTCTAACTGTTTGAGTCACAATTGGGCTGTGCATTATGTAGATTAATGGCGGCTATGGTTTTACTAGGCATGCCGGGACTTGTAGTTTCTAGCAAACAATGTAGTCAACCGGAAAACAGTTATGTTTCTTTCCGGTTTTCAGAGCTTAGCGGTCTATTTAAACTTCGTCTAAGTCAGACAGACCTAACGAAGGCGTGATTCGCCATGTTGAAAATTGGAGTAATATGAGTCCGGCGGCTTGGTGAGTTTTCATGCTGGGCGACCTGTTAGATTGGTAGGGAGTACTTGTGGTTAATTTTCAATTTGTAGCCGCTATGCGCAGTTGGAACAAATGTTATTTGAGTAATTCTCTTGCAGTGTGTGTTTGTGTGTTTTTTTCGAATTTAGATATGTTTTTATGTTATTTTACAGGAACTAAATAATGAAATTAGCTTACCGGTGATACAGTGATCCGTTATCTTCATTCCCCTTGAGAAAGACTCGTTGTGAGTCGAAACATGGACCATGTCGGGGCTGAACAAGTGATCGATTCTTGACAATTGTTTGACCACGTAGTGGCTAAGTATATTTTTTGGATTGATAACTGTGGGTTACCAGCCGGTTATAACACATTAGATTAATTGCTTGTATAAATTGCACTTTAAATGGTCAATATTGAAAAAAGTTTTTTGGAGTATGGGGTGGGTAGACAAGAGACAATAAATGATTAAAAAACTTTTTGAGCTCACAGGCTGATTACTGCCTGCGGCCCTATGTGGGCGAGAGACAGCGGATTGAGAGTTCAGTGTGAGCGTTTTTTGCCTATGATATTGTCTCTAGTCTAGTCTTTTGATTAATGGTAAATAGTTGAAAACTATTTCCCTCTCTAGAGTGTTTTCACTTTTGTTGTGTGAATAACTTACTGAGAGGTGGTTGCTTCTGTTTAGTGATTAAATATCAATATCTGTTTTGAAGCTCTTTTAACTTCAGACCATGGCATCTAACTGGCAGGATGTTTTTAGTTTTACGCATACACATTTGCAAGAGGTTTTGGATACTCCTTCATTTTTTTCTATACCGGAGGGGGTGACAACTTCTGTAGATGTGTGGACACAGATTTTGAATTTGAAAAAACGGTTAGTTAGAACAGAGATGCATGGCAGTACACTTATTGAATATTGTAGAATACAACGTATACCGCGGGGGCTCCGTATAAATAAAGAACCTTTGCTATATACTGAAGACAGTATGTTTTTACATAAATGGAACCAGATATTAAATAAGTGTTCGCTTGATTTGATGTTGGCGATCATAGAACAAGCAAAAATTACTGGTGACACTATTAAAGGAGAGATCAGTCAGTTGTTGGATACTGCTAAATCAGACATGTCTGCTTCTGATTTTGAACAGAAGTCGATTGAGGTTAATGATATTATGACACCGTTTTCCAAACAGCTGAAGGAGTCAAAAATGGAGAAATTCGTGAGAGACGAAAGGGATTATCAGAAGGGTCCTGTATATTTTTGGATGCAGCCTAATTATATCAGGAACCGTAATCGCAAAGCTCGGACCTTTGAGAATTCAAGTTCTTCCTCAGATTCTTCGGGGGAAGAAAAGGATAATGGTGATCATCCTAAAAAATCTGCTGGTTTCAAACAAAATAGAAAAGTAAGATTCCAGAATCAAAAAAACCAGAACCCTACGGGATGGAGTTCAGGGACGGGAAACACGACATCCCGCACACGTCCAATAACTCGGTCCCAGCAGGAGCAGAATCCACGGTAATAAATCTATCAAATATTCAGTTGTCTATGGAACAAACGGCCATGTTAGAAAAAGGACTTTCATTTGTGCCCACAATCAGATGTGACCTGTTCGAGATTGAAAAGTTTTTTCATAAATTTATTCGGAGTTTGTCGCTTAAGGTTTTCTTTTCAAAGAACAAGATTTGTACATTAGACACATCGATTGTAACGCCACAATCCAAGTGGTGCCCCCCGGGCCCTATGGAGCCGTCTATTATGACTTTTCGAGATTTGGTATTGAATGAGCTGAGGAAGAAAAAATTTTTTTCTTGTGATACAGATTATAATTGTTCTTCTACTGAAATGTTAGCTTTGAAAACACTAGCTAAAGACGCCTCAGTTATTGTCAAATCAGCCGATAAGGGCGGGGGAGTTGTACTTATGAATACTGCAGACTATTGCGCAGAAGTTATGAGACAGCTAGGAGACACCACATATTACACCCAATTAGATATAGATCCAACCTCTGAATTGAAGTCCATTATAGATTTTTTTATTGATATGGCCTTCACAAAATTCTGGATTACAATGCGAGAGAAACGATTTTTGATTGTAGATTTCCCTAAGACACCTGTATTATATGTATTACCTAAAATACATAAGTCCCTTGATAAACCACCAGGGAGACCGATAGTATCAACGAGAGGGTCTTTATTAGAACCCCTGTCAATTTTTGTTGACAAATTCTTGGCTCCCTTGGTAAAACAGTTACCGAGCTATGTTAGAGATTCTACAGATTTGATGACACAACTAGATAACATCACAGGTGATTTATTTCCTAATGAGTTGTTAGCGTTAGCTACCATTGACGTAGTATCACTTTATACTAACATACCGCAACTTGAGGCTATTAATATTATCAAGAGTACACTTCACACAGCCAATTATTATAATCGTATTCCAGCAGAATTTGTGAGCACTTTAGCAGAATTGGCCTTAAGGAATAATTTTTTCATGTTTAACAAAGTTTTCTACCATCAAACCAAAGGAGTAGCGATGGGTGCCACTATGGCGCCAGATGTCGCAAACTTGTACATGGGAGACTTTGAAAATAAACACTTGGGAAACAATCCTTTTAGCCAACATGTGAAACTATGGCGGCGATACATCGATGATATCCTGGTGGTATGGGAAGGGGACGAACAGACATTCAGAGCCTTTATGGAGTGGCTTCAGAATTGTGATGCCAATTTGAGTTTCACTTTTGTTTTTGACAAAAAGAATGTTTCATATCTTGACATTTCTATTAGCATTCAACAGTCAGGATTCCAATTTTCGATCTATCGAAAACCGACAGATAAGAACACGATTCTCCGGTTTGATAGTTGTCATCCTCTTCATTTACGTTCCAACTTACCTTACGGCCAATTTTTGAGACTTAGACGTCTTTGCTCAGATATATTTGACTATAAAATGAAGGCACGAGTCATGATGGAAAACTTTGCTCAACGGGGTTACCCATTAGGAATCATTAAAAAAGCATACAAGCGTGCCCGCTGGATCAATAGGGATCTATTGCTTCAACCTACTCGAGAAAGCCAAGACACTAGCAGGATGATATGTGTATTACCTTTTTCAAATCAAATTTACAGAGTACAAAATGTGATTAAAAAATTTTGGCATGTATTGAGTTTGCATGAAGGTTTCCAATGTTTTCCAATTTTTGCGTTCAAACGGGGTAAAAACATTCGTGATTTGATTGTACATTCAGATTTTTCTGATGAGATAAGTAACAACATCTTGAGCACTGAGCTCAGCGTGGGGCATCGACCCTGTATGAAATGTTCTGTTTGTGATCAATCATTTGATGGGGACAAGTTGCCATTTTTTATTAAAGGTAACTTCAAACTGACAGCTTCTACAACTTGTGAATCCAGGGGGGTGGTTTATGCTTTATGGTGCCCCTGCCCGTTATTATACATTGGGAAAACCAAGCGATGTCTCAAGACAAGAATGATTGAACACCGTAGTGCTATTACTAGGAGCAGGTTGGAGGCACCATGTGTTCAGCATTGTATTGAGAACAATCACACGTTTGCAGATTTGAGATTTGCGGGTATTGAACAGCCTGTGCCGAGCAATCGGGGAGGTAATTTTGATCTCTTCTTAACACAAAGAGAACAAAAATGGATATACTTTTTTGATTCAGTGATTCCGAAAGGGCTCAACAAAGAAATTGATTGGTCAGTTTTCTAACTGTTTGAGTCACAATTGGGCTGTGCATTATGTAGATTAATGGCGGCTATGGTTTTACTAGGCATGCCGGGACTTGTAGTTTCTAGCAAACAATGTAGTCAACCGGAAAACAGTTATGTTTCTTTCCGGTTTTCAGAGCTTAGCGGTCTATTTAAACTTCGTCTAAGTCAGACAGACCTAACGAAGGCGTGATTCGCCATGTTGAAAATTGGAGTAATATGAGTCCGGCGGCTTGGTGAGTTTTCATGCTGGGCGACCTGTTAGATTGGTAGGGAGTACTTGTGGTTAATTTTCAATTTGTAGCCGCTATGCGCAGTTGGAACAAATGTTATTTGAGTAATTCTCTTGCAGTGTGTGTTTGTGTGTTTTTTTTCGAATTTAGATATGTTTTTATGTTATTTTACAGGAACTAAATAATGAAATTAGCTTACCGGTGATACAGTGATCCGTTATCTTCATTCCCCTTGAGAAAGACTCGTTGTGAGTCGAAACATGGACCATGTCGGGGCTGAACAAGTGATCGATTCTTGACAATTGTTTGACCACGTAGTGGCTAAGTATATTTTTTGGATTGATAACTGTGGGTTACCAGCCGGTTATAACACATTAGATTAATTGCTTGTATAAATTGCACTTTAAATGGTCAATATTGAAAAAAGTTTTTTGGAGTATGGGGTGGGTAGACAAGAGACAATAAATGATTAAAAAACTTTTTGAGCTCACAGGCTGATTACTGCCTGCGGCCCTATGTGGGCGAGAGACAGCGGATTGAGAGTTCAGTGTGAGCGTTTTTTGCCTATGATATTGTCTCTAGTCTAGTCTTTTGATTAATGGTAAATAGTTGAAAACTATTTCCCTCTCTAGAGTGTTTTCACTTTTGTTGTGTGAATAACTTACTGAGAGGTGGTTGCTTCTGTTTAGTGATTAAATATCAGTATTTTTAAATAATACATGCCATTTGCAACTTTCGGTGCTGAAACGTTTTAATTCACGCTACTTCCAAATAGTATATGCTAAATGACAAACAATAAAAACATATTCAAGATGTTTGTATTGTTTCATTTTAGATATGCTAGCTGTCAGGTGGCCTGTACATTGCCTTGGTCAGCAGCCCCATAAAGGTGATTCATGCATTTTTTAAATTGAATAAAAAAATAAATTAAGAAATATTATTGATGTTTATGTTATTTCAAAGGACTACACATCTCAAACTGCTATATTCAGCACAAGGCCCCAGCTGGAGCCATCTGCAGATTCCCTCGGATTAAGTAAGTGGTGGCTGGGGAGGATCTTGTCCCCGGCACAGGTGGGAGGTATGGGGGTCATGCACGAGAAGCCCCGTTTCTTTTTTTTTTTTTTTTTTTTTGGGTTTAATTTTTCCATGTTTATTTTTGCTTTTTTAAACTAAGGAAAAGAAATAAACATGAAAAGAAATTTGTTGGGGGAAAATCCCCCCAAAAATGAAACAAAAAAACAAAATTAAATTTTCCCTCTTTCCACCCTAATAACAAGTACTCCAACACAAGTATACTGACCAGGAGTAGTCTACCCCATATGATGACAGCAAGTACGTTCAAACAGTAGCTCTCTACCAAGCCCAGTATAGTTCATAAATCTGATCATAGCATTCTTATTTCTCTTTCAGGAGATATGTAACTTGTTCCATGAATGCGACTTCAGCTAACATATTTTTCCAGTGATCCAGACAAAGTGCAGATTTCCAGCACAAGGCTATAGTCAGATGGGCTGCTTGCAGTATATGAAAGACATAAGTATGCATTCTGACATCACCTCTGTCTTGCCCCCACCTGTTCAACAAGCATAATTCAGCTGTAAACTGTAAGGATTAATCAGTGATGCCTTGAGTACCATTATGGACTTCTGACCAAACTCTACAACAAATCTACAGTCCCACCACATGTGGAGGTATAAAGTGTCTGTTCCACAGCTCCTCCAATTTATAGAACTAGATACACTCAATACAGCAAAGAACTTGATAACTTGTGAATTATCCTGTTGTGTTTGAGGCATTATGGACCCTTGGTCGCAATGGAGATGGCTCCGCCCACGGGGAGGAGCCCCGTGGGAAAACACTGCGATAGGCTGACACAGATAGCAGACACAGAATGGACAGAGTCTTTATTGTACTGCTGTAAATAGATGGTAAAGCAGGAAGGTAAGGCACTGATCCATGAAGTGCCAATACGCTCAACAGGCTCAGAAGTATAATCTCACCCAGATGTTCACAATAGGCAGGAGCCTGCAGTGCGGGTAATGCCGTGGCTGGTGGGTGGAGTTGGAGCGCTGGATCGAAGAGGTACTCACAGAGTGAAGGTGTCTTCCTGATGGTAGAATGGTGGAACCGAAGGTCTGTGGTGCAGGATATGAAGTAGAAAGGCCCTCGAGGAGCGAGTACCCAATGGTCCAATATCCAGGAAATGAATAGAGAGAAAAGACCCCCAAGGAGCGGTTGTCTTGGTTAGTGAGGACCCTGAAGGGAAGTTGGAAGCGAGAGACCCCCGAGGAGCGGGTGTCTAGAGCTTCTGCTGGAGCAAGGCCCTTAGTATGAAAGTGGCATCTAAGCGTATAGCTTAGAGCAGGCAGAGCAGCAAAGCAAAGTCTTTGCTAACTCAAATTGGTAGCGGAAGCTAGATATACCTGGAGGTACTGACGTCATGCGGTGGGGCCGCCCCCAAGGTTCCCGCCATGACATGTATTTGAGCGTCGAAGATGTGCGCACTCACGCCGTAGGAGGCCACGGGAGTGAGCATAGCGGATGGGGGCACCCATGCTGGTCTGGAAACGCCGAGGCCCTCGGCACCGGAGACAGCCATCTTGCCGAAAGAGAGAGAAAGGGGAGAAAAAGAGGTAAGGCAGAGCAGTCGCAGCCATCTGCGACCGATGGATGCAACATATTCATTGAAATGGCTTTTGATTGTTGACCTCTATGTTTTTTTCCGGCTCACAGTCTATAGTTTCCAGATCTCCCCTGGAGCCCTTTTTAAAGATCGTCATTCTATTAACCACCCTCCAATCTTCAGGTATAATAAATAGATAATTTTAATGCTAGGTTACAAACAATTTCATTTTTTAGTTCTTCCAGAACTCTAAAGTGTAAACCATCTGGTTCAGGTGATATGCTACTTTTTAGTTTATCAATCTGCTCTATTATATCATCCAGGTTCACCGTGATTTGTTTCAGTTCTTCTAAATCATCAGCATTAGATACCATTTCCAGTTTCTCCGCAACATCCTCTTCAGTAAATATAGAAGCAAAGAATTCATTTAATCTTTCCGCTATGGCCTTGTCTTCCAAAGTGCCTCTTTAACCCTTCGATCATCTAACAGTCCAACTGACTTCCTCACTGGCTTCCTGCTGTGGATATATTTAAAAAAGGTGATGGTAGGCACATATATTGCTTATGCTTTTACCTATTTTCTTCAGTTGGATCCTTTTTCCAATTTTTGAAAGAAATTCTTTTGGTTAAAACAGCCTCTTTCACTTTACCTTTTAACCATGCTGGTGGTTGTTTGGCCATCCTTCCATCTTTTCTAATGCATGGAATACCTCTAGTCTGGGATCCCAAGATGGTATTTTTAAACATTATCCATGCTTGATATATATTCTTTACCTTTGTAGCTGCACCTTTTAGGTTTTTTTTATATTTTCCTCAGTTTATCTGTCTCCCTTTTGAAATTTAAATGCTAGCACAATAGATTTACTTAATGTTTAGCCCTTCCATTCATTAACTAAAATTTGATTGCATTATGATCTCTGTCACCGAGTGGCCTCACCTCTTGCACCAAATCCTATGTAGCTGCAAAATTAGGTGACAGCTGAAAGTTGCAAAATAGCATTCATTGAGAAAACAGCTCAGATTTCAGTAAGCTATGGGACAATTATACAGTATAATAGATTTAATAAGGCTCTAATTTAATCTAGATGAGTTTCAATTAAAATATGAAATAGTTATAGAAACTGTTCTATCATGTTAAAAGTTGTTTATGGCCTACTGTAAGAGCCAAGAGGCAGACATGAGGGGAAATATCAAAAATTATCTTAAAACTGTCTTCATAAAATGGATTGGAGTACAAATCATTCTTAGAGCTCAAAATCAGAGCCTCTGTCTTGTTGAAATTAAGCAAACAGCTGTTCATGATGTAGCACAGCAGGACTTGATTACAGTTGTAAAGGAAAAAAAAGTCTGGTAGGATCAATACCTACTTCAGGTTAGAGAGATAAACTATAAGAGTGTCAGTATACCATGCAGATTATAATTAATATCAGATTTGAAAAAGATTTCAGCCATGAAAAGAATACATATATACATACATACACACACACATACCCACACAGAAATAAATCTAGCAATCCAGTTATGTAGCTATCCACGAGAATTTGCAACCTCTTAAATGACACAATAACTCCTTCACCAAAGTAAAATTAAGTGCCTGCCATGTGTGCTTGAAGGTACCATCCTCAAACACTGCATATGGGATCAACTTGTAATCCAAGAAATGTGTATGTTAGTAAATGTTAATTTAATGTCAAATTAGGACTTTTGTAGCAAATGTTATATATAGTATGCTAAGAATTAATAAAGAAAGAAAAAACTATGAAGCCCTGACATACAAGTCCCTGCCCCAGCACAGACACAACTTATCCTGCTCCAAATCCCCATGCAAAAACTAACCCCCTGCTATGGGCCCTTCCCCAGCAAGAGTACATTTGTATATCCTACCCCCAGTTCCTAACCACCTTCCTTCACCCAAATTGCAGCAAATGCAATCCTGGCCTGGCAAACCCCTCCTCAGACCTTCCCTACTACTGAAGGAGCCCCTGCATGGTGAAGGGGCAGGAGCGAGCTATCCCCATTCCCCAGCCTCTCTTGCCCCACCTGCATCATTATCCAAAATAGAGCTGACTGACCAGAGTTTCCCCTTTGCCTCACGTGTGTTATTGCAGCTTAGTAAATAGCTCCCTAATTTTGTTAGAAAAGTAAAATGGGTAATTTTGTGGGTTGCTAACACTCTGGGTTAATAGAGAGTTTCTCAAAACCACCTTTGTACTCCCACCCTCTTTCAAAGTTATAAAATGTCCCCATTAAACTAGACGTTTGTGGTAATTTTGTACCCTCCACTTTGGCCTAAGAGGAAGAGCAGCAACTAAGGTCTCACACAACATGATCAAGGCATCTCATTTTGCTGATCACTGAGAACCCGTTCTTTCAGAGGGAGCGGAATTTCTGTGGAATATTAACAAAAATACCCTAAAAAAAATTCTACGTACACCAGAGTATTATATAGACCTCCAGCACAGGGAAAGGAGATGGATTCAGACTTCATAAGAAGCATCACCAGGATGGTGTGGAAAGGGGAGATCCTACTTTTTTTTGGCAACTTCAGTCTACCAGATGTGGATTGGAACCTACCTGCTGCAACATCAGCTAGGAGTAGAGAAGTCCTGGTTGTCCTACAAGGAGAATTCATTAGACAACTAGTTGGAAAACCCACGCGAGGGAGGCATGGCTGGATCTAATGCTGACAAATGGAGACAGTGTTACTGACTTCACAGAAAATGTAAGGTCTAGTGATCACTGTATTATGTGTTTCAATATTAAACTCTGGCCTGAACTGAAATGCACTGATTTTTCAGGAGTGTTGCCTTCAAGAAGAGTGATAGTGTTCAGGAGACCCTATCAGGAATCAAGGAACTGAAGGATTTGGAGGAATTTTGGTCAGTAAAGAAAGGATGCTTTGAAAAGACAATAAATCTCCATGTATGTCAGCTTAACAAAGAAAACGGGGGAAAAAACAGCATGGGTATCTAAGGAAGTAGCAAAAATGGTAAGAGCAAAGCAATTGGCCATTAAAAATTATGTTTTTTTAAAAACCAGGCAGAGAGGGATAGGCAAAATTAATCAGGAAAAACAAAGGGAAGCAGGGAGGGAGGTTAGAAGATCAAAGATTCAAACCAAGAAGAACATTGACCCAAAGAGGAGATTAAACTTCTTTTAGGAGGAATATGTAAGATAAAGGGAGAGAACAGGATTTGCAGAAAGGAAGACTAGCAAAAGGCAGAAATGTTAAGTCATTTTGCCTAGTGTTTACAGAAGAAGGGAAAGGTGACTTAATGCAAGAAATGGCACTGATAATTGGGAAATGCTTACAATTCACGTTTTATAGTCAGATATATTTGAAGTACTTATACAAATGAGAGTGGATAAAGCCATTGGATCCAACAGTATACACCTGAGAATAAGGGGTAGACAATTTTCAAAACCCTTTAAGTGGGTAAATCATGATTTACGTGCATACATAGAAACATAGAAATGATGACAGAAGAAGACCAAACGGCCCATCCAGTCTGCCCAGCAAGCTTTCACATTTATTTTTTTTCTCATACTTATCTGTTACTCTTGGCCCTTAGTAACTTTTTGGTTCTATTTCACTTCCACCCCCACTACTGATGTAGAGAGCAGTGCTGGAGCTGTATCTAAGTGAAGTATCTAGCTTAATTGGTTAGGGGTAGTAACTGCTGCAATAAGCAAGCTACTCCCATGCTTATTTGTTTACCCAGCCTGTGCAATTCAGTCCTTGTTGATTGTCTGAATATAAATCCACTTTACTTCATTCCCCCCTGCCGTTGAAGCAGTGAGTTGCGCTGGATATGTATTCCAAGTGAAGTATCATGCTTAATTGATCCGGGGTAGTAACTGCCGTAACAAGCAAGCTACACCCATGCTTACTTGCTTATCCAGACTATGTAATTCAGTCCTTGTTGGTTGTTGTCTGAATATAAATCATCTTTTCTTCATTCCCCCCTGTCGATGAAGCAGTGAACTATGCTGGATATGCAGTGAAAGTGAAGTATCAGGCATTATTTAGTTTGGGGTAGTAACCGCCGTAACAAGCAAGCTACTCCCCTTTTTTGGGAATGCAAATCCCATTTTCCACATTTCCTCTTGCCGTTGAAGCATAGAGCAATGTTGGAGTTGCATTAACCGTGTATATGTTTATTGAATAAAGGTATTATCACCAGGTAGTAGCCGGCATTCCCGCAAGCCACCCCCATGCCTCTTCTCTTCATTCACATCGTCTAGACTTTATGGATTCACAGTGTTTATCCCACGCCCCTTTGAAATCCTTCACAGTTTTAGTCTTCACCACTTCCTCTGGAAGAGCATTCCAGGCATCCACCACCCTCTCCGTGAAGAAATACTTCCTGACATTGGTTCTGAGTCTTCCTCCCTGGAGTTTTAAATCGTGATCCCTGGTTCTGCTGATTTTTTTGCAACAGAAAAAGTTTGTCATTGACTTTGGATCATTAAAATCTTTCAAGTATCTGAAGGTCTGTATCATATCCTCCCTGCTCCTCCTTTCCTCTAGGGCAGTGGTTCTCAACCTTTTTTCTGTCGGGACACTCCTGACAGATGGTTCTCACATGCGTGACACACTGACCCATGATCGTCACGGGGCTAGATGTAAAAGCACAGTTTGCATCCACGGAAACCCCCCTGACCCACAATAATGGATGTAAAGCAGAATTACGACATTCCCCTTACAACTCACCCTACAAAAAAGATATTCTGGTTCTGGTGTCATCGCAGTAACAGCAACTCAAACTCCTTCTACTTCCAGGCTCAATAGCCCTACTTATGAAAAGACAGCAGTTTACCACCAATGCATGTCCTCTTGAGAAAACACAACAAATAAGACTGATAAAACGCTTACATGCTAGTAAAATATCTCATCTCCGTAACAGACACAGAACTGACCTAACATACTCCCAGGATCTGTAGTAATGCACATAAACTAATCCGCACACAGTTACACCTGTATTATGGAATACACTCAAACAGGAGCAACCCTATCTATGAAAAGGCAACACTACAAATATTAAATCAGGCCCTAAAAACCAATACACCTCTTATTAGGAAAACAGAACTAGCAAGCAGCTATAGATCCCCACACAGAAATAATTGTAAAACTATACTAATAAGCAGAATAAATGTTTCAAAACAGCTATGAACAGAATAACATCCAACAATTAAAAACTCATAAAAACTATTAAAAATTCTCCAAACACCAATAAAATATTTCAAAAAAAGCAGACACATCACATAATATTAAATAATTAAAATGGCAGTCAATCAAGAAAAATAAACTTAAAAAGCCACCTTTACTTACCCTCTCCAGCAGCTCTCCTACTCCTCTTCCATGCAGGCCATAGCACACAGCAGAAGCAGCAGTAGAGGCTAAGCTCTGTACTCATGGTCCTCTTCCTTAGTCCCATGTCTCTCACACACACACCATACCAGTCATGCCCCCATGATCAGTTTCTGTCTCTCACACACCAATTATCTCCCAAACAGTCTTTGACACACACACCAGTCACCTTCCTGAACAATTTCTCTCATGCCATACACACACATAGGCTTCCCACTCCCGTGTTCTACTTACATATACGGACTTCTCACTTTCATAATCACTTTCTCTGTCTCTCACACACACACTCACCAGTCTCTCACTCCCATGCTTGTTCTCTCCACATGCACAGGCTTCTCATTCCCATAATCACTTTGTTTCTCTCACAGACACACACAAACACACACTAGTCACCTGATCTCTCTCATGCATACACACACACAGGCTTCCCACTCCCATGTTCTCTTTCAGATATACAGGCTTCTCACTCCCATGCTGTGTCTCACACACACCCAGGTTTCTCACTCCCATGCTCACTCTTCACATGCACAGGCTTCTCATTCCCATAATCACTTTCTTTCTCTCTCTCTCTCTCTCACACACACACACACACATATATACACACAAACACACACCAGTCACCTGATCTCTCTCATGCTTACACACACACAGGCTTCCCATTTCCATGTTCTGTCTTTCATATACAGGCTTCTCCCTCCCATGCTGTCTCACACACACCTAGGTTTCTCACTCCCATGCTCACTCTCTTCACATGCACAGGCTTCTCATTCCCATAATTACTTTCTCTCTGTTACACACACACACAAACACACACACACCAGTCATCTGATCTCTCTCATGCATACACACACACACAGGCTTCCCACTCCCATGTTCTCTTTCAGATATACAGGCTTCTCACTCCCATACTGTGTCTCACACACATCCAGGTTTCTCACTCCTATGCTCGCTCTTCACATGCACAGGCTTCTCATTCCCATAATAACTTTCTCTCTGTTACACACACATACACACACACACACACACACACCAGTCTCTCTCATTTCCATGCTCGCTCTCCACTGCACAGGCTTCTCATTCCCTGAATCACATTCTTTCTCTCACATTCACACTCACCAGTCTCTTTCTCTCACACACACAGTCACCTTACCAACCAGTCTCTCGCTCATGCATGCACACACACACAGGCTTCCCACTCCCATGCTCTCTCTCACATAATCAGGCTTCTCACTCCCATGCTTTTTCACACACACCCCCACAACATCAGGCTTCTTACTCCCATGCTTTCTCACATACCCAGATTTCTCACTTCCATGCTTTTTCTCTCACACACACACACACATCAGTCACATCCCTGACTGTCTCACACTCTCACATACACATCAGTCATCTCCTTGAGCAGTCACTTTCATTGTCTCTCACATATACACACACATCAGCTCTCTGACCAGTTCTCTCAATCACACACATGCTCTCAATCAAATACATTCTCTCACTTACACACAGGCTGGCTGGCTGCTTCTCTCTCTTTCTCTCACTCACTTCCTCTACTCCCCCCCCCCCCCCCCCCCCCCGAGCAGAAATGGTAGCTGCAGCAGCCTCCTCCTCCAGCCCCCGCAGGCCAAAAAAGAAGAATCCCATCGGCCGCGGGAGGCTCATGCTGCTGTCTCCTTTCTCGATTACCTGCTGCTTCAATTGCTCGGGGGCCGATGCTGCAGCCGCCGCTGCTACTTTATCATGAGGCACGGTCTTTCTCCTTCCCGCGCACCGCGTATCACTTCCTGTTCCGGGTCACGGGGGGGGGGGGGGGGGGGCGCGGGAAGAAGAAAAGTCCAGCCAAAGGTGCCACTGCTTCTTCTACCATCGCTGCCGTTCCCACTGGGCTTGAACGTGCTGATAGCCCGGCGGCAACGGCAGCAGGGAAGGAAGAGCAGTGGGAGAACCCGGGAGCACGTGACTCACCTGCCGGTGCTTGGCGACACACCGGTTGAGAATCGCTGCTCTAGGGTATACATATTTAGATTCTTCAATCTCTCCTCATAAGGCATTCGATGAAGGCCATACACCTTTTTGCTCGCCCTTCTCTGGACCACCTCCATCCTGTCTCTGTCCCTTTGGACATACAGTCTCCAGAACTGAGCACAGTACGCCAGGTGAGGCCTCACTGAGGACCTATGTTGCCCAGCATTCTTCTGGCTTTAGCTATCGCCTTGTCGCATTGTTTCGCCGACTTCAGATCATTAGACATCATCACCCCAAGGTCTCTCTCCTGCTCCGTGCACATCAGCCCTTTATTTATTTATTTTGGATTTCCACACCCCATATGCATGACTCTGCACTTCTTGGCATTGAATTTCAGCTGCCATATCTTCGACCACTCTTCCAGCTTCCTTAAATCCCATCTCATTCTCTCCACTCCTTCTGACGTGTCCACTCTGTTGCAAATCTTAGTATCATCTGCAAATAGACAAACCTTACCTTCTATCCGATCCACTAGGTCCCTCATGAAGATATTGAACAAGACCGGTCCTAACACTGACTCTTGCGGCACTCCACTCATCACCGCTCTCTCTTCCGAGTAAGTTCCATTTACCATCACACATTTACCCGTTTACACATTTACACACATTTACACATTTACATTTACACATCACACATCATACATTGTTGTTTGGTTATCACAGCAGCACTAGTGACTATAGAGACTTTAGGATTTCAATCCACTGAGAGTAGTATTCAACTGCTAGTAAGAAATGTTTTCGTAATTTGCATAATAAGCTGCTAGTCTTTGCCATTAGGTTGGTTTCCATGGGTGGTTCCTTTCACTAATTTGGCTTGTTCTTGTTCAAGAATTCTTTCTGATATAGGCCAACAAATTGACGTTTTTGCTCTTTCTCAGCATTTTGTCTGTCCTTGGTGATCCTGCCCTTGGTGACCATACCATTACTATTTATTATTGATTTAGTAAAGAACATACTGGGTCAGACTAAGGGGGTCATTTTCCAAGGAGTTACTGCAGGAGATAATTCCGCAAATCACGCTAACAGCCGTTAACGCGATTTGCGAATGCATATTTTTAATTTTGTATTCAGGGGGCGGAGTTGGGGCGGAGCATATGTTAAGTAGGAAAGAGTTATCGTGTGCCGCGAAACAGCCGCAGTGTTAGCGCGGCTCCTAACGCTGCCAATAGCTACACCTCTTTCAACCTAGCTTGATGGACACTCTACCTGGGCAACAACAAGCTAGGTGGAGAGAACATTGTCCAAATCTCATCTTGGAGTGAGTTTCCTCACTCCGAAGGCCATCAAATCTTCACAAGAGACCACTGTTCTGTTCGTACGTCTCGCATTGAATGTGAAAGTGGCCCCCAACCCCCTACACTCATACCTAATCCCCACCTCGAGTTACTAGGCGAGCCTCTCATAGGGATACAAATACCTGTCTAGGGAAGAGACACTATAGCAAGTCTCTCTCTCTCTCTCTCTCTCTCTCTCTCTCTCTCTCTCTCTCTCTCTCTCTCTCTCTCTCTCTCTCTCTCTCTCTCTCTCTCTCTCTCTCTCTCTCTCTCTTATTGCGTCACGCAAAGTTTCCCCGCTGCACGAAAAAAGCCTCATTTGCATGGGAAACGCCCCTTAATGTGTTACCAATGCAATATTGGTAAATGAGGCCCTAAGGGTCCATCAAGCCCAGCATCCTGTTTCCAACAGTGGCCAATCCAGGCTACAAGTGCCAGTAATAGCAGTGGCTATTTATATACCGACATTCATGTACAAACATCACATCGGTTTACAGTTGCTATCAAATGTACAAATTAAGAACATTTGCATTTCCAAAGAATAAAAGAGTTGTAAATACATAAAATTCAAATAAAACTATAAAAGAATTAAGATAAAAATTCTAAAAAAATGTTTAAAAGTAGTAGGAAGAGATAAAAGTTATAAAAGAGAAACACTATCCAGCCATGTTTTAAGATTTTTTTTAAATGTCTTAATATTTGTTTTAAGCCTAAGGTCTTGAGGCATTGAGTTCCACAGTGGGCTCTTTCTCATACTGAGTTCAGATGGGCTGATTTAGGAGATGGAATTGGAAGAGTCCCATTTTCAGCTGATCTTGTTCTTCTTTGTGGTGTGTGGAAATGTAAAGCTGCGGTTAATCATTCAATTTTATCGTTGTACAGGGTCTTATGTATTAGGCATAATGCTTTAAATTGAGAGCGAAAAGTAATAGGTAACCAGTGCAGGTCTTTCAATATCGGTGTAATCCCTAAGTCAACTTGATTAGTAGCAGTTAATTGACTTCTCCAACAACTTATCCAAACCTTTTTTTAAACCCAGCTACACTAACTGCACTAACCACATCCTCTAGCAACAAATTCCAGAGCTTAATTGTGCGTTGAGTGAAAAAGAATTTTCTCCAATTAGTTTTAAATGTGCTACTTGCTAACTTCATTATATTTATGTGATTTACAGTACATAATTAATGTTCATAATAATAGAATTAATAAACAGAATTTAACAACATAAAATGATATTCACTAAAAATAATAAAAACAGTTTTATTTTAAAATAACAACAAACATTTTAAAACCATTACAATTGCACTCAAATAATTACCAGTGATATATTAGCCCAAACAATACAAAAACTAAACAGTATAACATATCCTAATGCCACATCCACTATATCTGGAGAAAATTAGGAGGAACAGCTAACCACCGACCTTGCCCTATGACAGTCTACAAAATTACAAAACCATGACCACTTAACTACATCAACAGATTGGCTGAATAATCAGGATTGAACTTCCTTTCTGAAATGAAGTTAATCTTTCTGGGCTCTGATAGGTGGTTGAAGCTTGCTCCAAAATGTTGGATCAGCAACAAAAAAAGGTATGTTTATTTATTTATTTATTTATTTATGTTTAGTTTTTTATATACCGATCTTCTTGCATTAGATACAAATCAAACCGGTTTACAAAGAACAAAGAACTTGCCAAAAAGGCGATACAAGGAACCATGAATGTAAAACGAAAAACTTAGGGTAACATAGTCAGATAGTTAACTGACCAGTTTAAAAACAATTAGAAATTACATATTGATAAAGGTCACAATAAGTGAAACAATCCAATACATTGTGCAAAGGATCCATTAGGAAGTGGGCAGTAAGAAGTTAAGAAGTGGATAAGGAATAGAGGAAAGATAAGCAAGATAAGATTAAAGGGTATCTGAGGGTCTCTTCGAGGGAACAAGAGTTAGAGAAAAAGAGAGAAAAATGAGAGAGGATTAATAACAAACTAAACCATGCTAGTGTTGTGTTGTGTCCTTCCTAAATGTGCCTCATAGATAACAGGAATAGTTGACTTATTTTGCAAGGATCTAAGAAAACGAACTGGGTTATATGCATCAATTTGTCACAAATATAAACAGATTCCATTTTGTTTAATGATTTGAAGATCATAATCAATAGTTTAAACCTAATTTGAAACTCTATCTGCAGCCATAACAAGGGGCGGGGTGGGGGGGGGGGGTGGACACTAGAAATCCAGTTTTCAAGTCTCCAACAATGCTTGCTGCTGTATTTTGAATAAATTGTAACAGTAGTCCAGCCTGGCAATACATAGGAGCCAGAAAAGGACTAATATGATGCCTTAATCTTAACTGGGTAGGACTCAAGAAACAAATCGGAAGCCGATCAATGATGCTGAAAAGCAGGAGACAAAATGATGATCGGTTGAATTAGGGATTCTTTATTGGTCTTAGCCTGACTCTGGCCGAGTTTCACTCAAAAGAGCTGCCTCAGGGGCTACTGTACCAATGGTGGCTTATATTATCTTACATGAATAATGTAAGACTTTCATGACTGAGATACTTAGATTTTCAAAACATTTACAACACACTGATTGGTAAATCGTTGATCTACCACCGAGCTAACTTTTTATTAATCTAACTAATGTGATGCGAAAGTCTTACATTATTCATGTAAGATAATATAAGCCACCATTGGTACAGTAGCCCCTGAGGCAGCTCTTTTGAGTGAAACTCGGCCAGAGTTAATCTTAACTGGGCCTGGAGGGAAAGTTCCCTATCCAGCAGTGCAACCGGATTGTGTACTAACTGGCAAACAGGTAATATTTGGTCATTTAGAATTAATGAATGGGGCGGTCCAGGACTGGGGCGGGGGTGGGGTCAGAGGCTCCAGGCATAGCCGCTGTGCCAGGGATCACGTGCCGGAGGTAGGGGAAGTGAAGGGAAGGTGGGATGGGGTGGGGTGGTAGGCAACGGGGGAAGGCGCGCGCCGACCCCGGATTTTATAACATGCGCGTGCCTGCATGCTCCTTTTTAAAATCTACCCCAAAGGGAGAGCAGGATCTGGGAATGATTGTATTTGATGATTTTAAAGTAGCCAAAAGGTGGATAAAGCAACAGCAAAAGCCAGAAAGACAGGGAAAGGAATGGTCAACTGAAAAAGGGAGGTGATATTGCCCCTGTATAGGTCTCTAGTGAGATATCATTTGTAATACTGTGTACAATCATGGAGCCTGCCCCTTCAATAGGATATAAACAGGATGGAGTCAGTCCAGAGGGTGGCTATTAAAATGGTCAGTGGTCTTTGTTCTAAAGCATGTGGGGACAGGCTTAAAATATCTAAACAGGTATACCCTAGAGGAAAGATGAGATAGGAGAGATGTGATAGAGACATTTAAATATCTAGAAAGATTCCATGCAATGGAAAGGAGGCTCTAGGTCATGGGATGAGTGTGAAAGGGGGTAGACATGAATAATCTTAAGAAATATTTCTTTACAGAGAGGGTGGTGGATGCATGGAACAGCCTCCCAGTGGAGACAAAAAGGTATCTGAATTCAAGAAAGTATAGGATGGATACTGGGGCTCTCTAAAAAAGTGATAGGAATTATAAATCTAAACTAATTGGGTGGATGGACAGACTAGATATTTCATACACTCTTTTTCTGCTGTCATGTTTCCATGTCTATGTTTCTAACTGAAACAGAGTCCTCAGGGGAAAGCCAAGTCTAAATCAAGGAGAGAAGATGATCAATATAAGAGACAGGTCATGAATTTAGGTAAGCTTGTTGAAAAGAGCAGGCATTCTACAGGGAACATGAGAAAGGAGGAGAAGAGGGAAAGAGGAGAGGAATAGAGATAAGATTGTAGGTAGATTGGCTTGAGGTGAATAAATGAGATGAAAGTTGTCTTGGATGGCAAAGATTGGGATTGATATTCCCAGCTCAGAGTAGGAGAAGGACAAGCAGGAAAATAAGGAGAAGAGAGGCGGAGATGAGACAACAGCAACATGGATGAGATTCTACCAGAAAGTGAATAAAAGGAAGAAAGGGCTGAAAGCATGGCAGTTGAGGTAAAGAATGTAAAGAATGAGAACAGGGGACATGGTGTTATTAGTGGTTTTCAGCAGAGAATAAAATTGGGGAGGATTAGCATCAGGAAGAACAGATGAAGGAACATCAGGAAAAGTAGATGTAGGGAAACCATAGAAAATACAAAGAGGGAAAATCCACTGACCTAAGGTAATGCTATGACATGGACCTTCTAGCCAGCTAGTCAAAGCCCAAGAGGGTTGACGCCCTCTGAAGCAGCTGAGCAATGTATGCAGATTTAATGCAACTTCCCCAGTACCTGGCTTGTTGCTTGAGAAGTTTGGGGTAAGAGCAGTTCAGCCATGCCCCAGTCAATAACTTAGAAGCCATAAAGAAGATGATGGATGGGTAGCAGCTAGATGGCAGTCAGGACTCTGTTGTTCTGGTGTGGGTTTTTGTTACACACAATGATGCAAAAATGAAAATGTTAGTGTAAGATGGGGGCTATGAGGGAACCATTGCTTTGCACCCTTTCTGTACCTGGCAGTAAAGGATGCCTTGGGGACCAATGCGGCAGCTTAGTCCTGAAGGAATAGAATGAGCAAAAGATGACATTAACAGAAAATAAATATTAATAGATCATAAAAGGCATTATAATGATAGTGTGTCGAGGAGGGAGGGCTGGGTGTTGCACAGGAGATGGACCCTTGAACCGAGGTGGGATTGACGCTATCCATAGGGGAGGCCCTACGGATCCCCACCGTCGGCTGGCGGAGCCGGCTGACTGATGGAGGCTGGCTGGAGCTTCGCCAATACCAGCCCTCGTTCCCTGCGGGTTCAGCCCTTGGGTGCCGGGGCCAGCTGGAGTTAGGTGGGCCTCCGTCTGAGGTCTTCAGGAGGATGATTAGGAGGTCAGCCAGGGACCAGCAACAGTAGAACAGGAGAGTCTGTACTGATGAGGTGGAGTCCCAGAACAAGAGTCAGATAGGAGGCACCCGAGCAACAACAGGCCAAAGTCTGAAAGGCCAAGTCCAGGACTAAGACTGTAGAGGCGTCATGGAACAGGCTGAAGTCAGGGCGGCAATCAAGGAACAGTGGTAAGGCAAGGCTGATGTCAAGTCTAAGAGATGATCAGAAATGAAGTCAAACAAAGCAGAGGTCAGGGCTAGGAGAAGATCAGTAGCGTGGTCAGGCGAAGCAGAGGTCTAGGCTAGGAGATGATCAGTAGTGTAGTTAGGCAAAGCAGAGGTCTGGACTAGGAGATGATCAGTAGCATAGTCAGGCGAAGCAGTGATCTGGATGAGGAGAAGATCAGTAATGTGGTCAGACGAAGCAGTGGTCGTGTCCAGGAGAAGGTCAATGGCATAGTCAGGCAAAGTAGTGGTCAGGTCCAGGAGAAGATCTGTCCATAAGAAAAGCTGAGTAGAATGAAACACAGGAAACAGGAGAAGACGAAACCAGGATCAGGAACATGGAAGGAACAGGAACCAGGAACATGAGGAAATAACCAAGGAGGCAGCGAAGAACACATCCAGCGTGGAGACCTGTTGCAAAGGCGACTAACAGGAGCTGAGTCCGGCCTTATATACCAGAGCTCAGTGACGTCATCATCCGGGGTCGCAGGTTAGGTTCCCACCACGGCCCCTTTAAAAGAACAGAGATGCGTGCGCGCCTAGGGAGGGGCACAGCACGGGATGGCAGCATCTCTCCACGGACCACACAGGGAGGCCCGCCGCGGAACACTGGAGTCAGCTGTAGAGACAGGAGCGCTGGGGACGGCCCGTGGACAGAGACGGTGGCCCACAGCCGCGAGGGAGGTGGAGCCAGACACTGGAGCAGGCAGAAGAGGATAAGAGGGCTTGGCTGCGGGCCTGCTGCGGCTGGCACACGCAACACTGGGGAGGAGGATTCGATGGGTGATCAGAATATGACAGGCAGTATAATTTTATGTCTTGTAATGAGTTAAGAAACTTAGATCTTTGGTGAGTCCTTTCTTGTCAGTTCTGAAGTATCTTATCATTTTAATTTCAAGGGGTTATCTGACTAAATGCCTAGTTTTGAATATTTCCCTTGCTTATCTGGCTAAAAGCTTCCAGCATAGCTCCTAGAAGCTTCGAGGAGCAAGGAGTGGGGGAAGGGGACAAGTACCTACCAACCCCTGGCTCATATATATTTTTTTAAATTGAGATGATGGGCACTTTGGGAAGGAGGAGGCAGGCATGGCCTGCTAGGCTGAGCCTTTGGAGCTCAGGTGGGAGGGAGGAGAAGGACTGTTTAAGCATGTAGGCCCGCAATCTTTTTCGAATATAGCCAGTTAAGTCTAAAGTTTTCCGGCTAACCATTTATCCCATTTTCTATCACAAATAACTAATCCAGCCAGCTTTAGCCAGATAGGTTAACCTTTTCCCCTCCAAAAGCTTAACCTTCCTGAATCATTTTAAACTTTCTTTTAATTATCCTGATCATGAGGTCATTGATACAGTGGTCTGATTCTAAAAAGTGCTCCTCCTCAAAAGTGTCACCTTAGTCATTCTATTCTGACCCGAGGAAGGGAGGAGTTAGCTCCCAAGAGCTAGTCAAGAAATGTATTACGTTGATTCGATAAGGTATCACCTTATTGTTTTGTTTTATTTCCGTGCATTCAAGAGGACTAACATGGCAACCACACTGCATCTGATGTGACAGAGCCCAGAAACAGGAAAACTAGGAGCTCCTGGACATGCTTTGTTCTGCATTTTTGGGCCTATTGTCCCGGAACACAGCATTTGTTATATCTCTGACCTTTGATTGAACATTTTTCTGCACTGTATGACTGCCCCCTCACCTGCCTCAATGGTTTGGTGCCTTACAGCTATATATATATATATATTTTGCCTGTAGGGATGCTTTTTTCAAGCCTTGGATAGCCCTGTTGTCAGAGTACCTAGCTCCCAGTTTTAAACCATCCACCCGCATAGCATGTATGACAGAGTTCTGCTGCTTAATCATCTCTGAATCCCTTGCCCTAAGCTGCATTTACAGCTGTTGAGAAATGTGTGTGACTTTAATCCCATGGTTGAATCTGTCTCTGCTTCTTTCTTCTTTATTTGTTCCAAAATCACAAATCTCTGCTAATTTATAAAGATGTCTCAGAAAATCTTCCACTGTCTTCCCCTCTGCCTGGCTACACTCATGGAATCTGGCCTTTTCATAGATGATATAATGTTTGGGGATAGCATAGCCTTCATATGTTGCCAGCACTATAGCACAATCGTCTTTCTCCATTTTCTCAAAAGGTAAAAGAGTGGAATACATGCTCTGCCTCTGGCCCCCTTAGCATAAATCTGAGAACTGACTTGTTTTTTCCTTGGTTCCTCAAAATTCTTTTGTTCAGTACCTGGCAGAATGCTGCTTCTATTCAGGTCACTTGGCGGGATATATACATTTCAGGGGTTCTGAAACTTTGAAGTTAAGCACTTTTTGTCATAAAGAGGCCTGCTTCTTTCCACAAGCTTAGCGCACTCAACTTCAGCACAAACTCACAAGAGGAAGGAGGGGGCTCTCTGTTTCAGTGTCCCCAGTTGTGCAGGATAAGCAAATACTTCTGATATCATATCAGGATTAGATTGGCACATGTTCACGCCTAATCAATAATACAGCAGAATAGTAGCTAATGATGGGGAAAAAAACAATTGGTCGATCCAGTCTGCTAAATACCTGCAAGAAGCTTCAGAGAACAGCACTAACACTATAGGCACTAGGAAAACTCCAGGGATGGTGATTCAGGGCAAAAAGGCTACAATTCTTAGCATTAAAATGTCATTGGCTGTGACAAGGTTTGGGCAAGTGGGTTTCAGCGGGCGGGTGGGTGGCCCCCAAAGCAGAACAGCACACATTGATATCAGAAGGGACAATGAAGAGCGACTGTTAGAATGAGTTAAAGGTTAGCTGACATGAATACAAATATACAACCAAAGAGAGGAAACAATTTGTTTGTTATCAAACCATCCTTATATTTTATTTAAACCAAGAGAACAACGTCATCAGACCTTAGTGCAGATATTTTAATCCACTGTCTCTCGCTACGCAATGGGCCACAAACAGTATCAGCCGTTTGTTCAGCACTTCACTGTAATCATTTGACGTTGTATCTCACAACTCACTCCCAAATTTATTTTATTACTTTAAAAAACCCATTTACCCTATACCCAAAAAGATTTTTATTAATTTTATTACTAATTGTTTAGAATTGTTTAGAATAAAAATACTTAGCTCCCACTGTAGCATTCAAAACACTGCCCCGGTGTTTTGAACGCTACAGTGGGAGCTAAGTATTTTTATTCTAAACAATTAGTAATAAAATTAATAAAAATCTTTTTGGGTATAGGGTAATTGGTTTTTTTAAATTAATAAAATAAATTTAGGAGTTCTGATGACGTTCTCTTGGTTTAAATAAAATATAAGGATAGTTTGATAACAAATGAATTGTTTCCTCTCTTTGGTTGTATATTGTTATTATCGAGGGGATTGAGGCTTCTGTGTGGTGATTACATATCGATATGAATACAAATATGCCATTGAGGATATCATAAAACCTGCATCCTACAACTACGAGCATTTTATTCCAATTTCTCATCTCTATAGATTGAGGACTTCAAAAAGAAGGCCATGGAGCTGCGCCACTTGGAGGAGAACTGGTTGCAGCAGCTGCATGCCAGACAGGAGGATGCCCGGAGCTAAGTTCCTAAAGCGCCCATCAGAGAGATATCAACATAGTTTTTCTTTCTGCTGCTTCTATCACAGGCCCCACTATTGTCTTGCCATTTAGCAATACCCTGCTCAGCCAATAGCTGCAAGTATCCTTCATATACATAAATCTTCTTCCTTCTAGAGGCCATCTAGCACAACCCCTAAGTCAAGGCTTGCTATGTCATGAAGTACTGGTTTTACTGCATTTACAGACCAACTATAGAAATAGAGTATTAGAACTTAATCAAAATACCTTTACCAGGGAATCTCTATACCACCTTTCTCCCAGGACAAGTAGGATGGTAGTCATCACATATGGGTGATGTCACTGGACGGAGCCCTATCACGGAAAACTTTCTGTCAAAGTTTCTAGAAAGCTTTGACTTACATACTGAGTGCACTGAGCATGCCCAGCATGCCATTATCCCTGTGTCCACAGGGGTCTCCCTTCAGTCTTCTTTTTTCCATGCTGCAGTTAACATCACTACACGGGTCTCCCTTCACGTACATTTAATCGACGCTCGGTGAGTACTATGCCCTGTTTTTCGGTCAGTTCCTGTCACCTCACTAATGGTTTCCCCGGCTTACCAACCAAATTGCAGCCTCCTTTCTCCCTCTGTTTTCATTCTCAGTTAGCCCCACAAAGCCTGTGAGTATCCTCCTGCGATCCTCCACTGGGTTATTGGGGCTATAGGGATAGGGTTGTCCACGGTTACTGTTGCCGCCAGGGCCACTGTCGAGGCCATTGATGCTCTCATCCCATCCATGCCTCCATCAATTCCCTCGGTGCCTTCGTTGCAGTTGATGCCCCCATTGATACCGTCGGTGCATCCATCCATGCGGTCCTGCCTCCATCAATGCCATCGATGGCCCCATTGATGCCATCGATGCCCCCTTCGGTTCCATCGATGCCATCAATGCCTGCATCGATTCTGTCAGTGCCATCGATGTTTACATTGATGACACTGATCCTTCCATGAATTCCATCGATGCCATCGACACCCACGTCAATGCCATCGATGCCCACATCGATTCCATCAGTGCTATCGATGCCTGGATCAATTCAATCGATGCCATCGATGATCCGGTCAATGCCCAGGTTGATGCCATTGATGCCCATGTCGATGCCATCGATGCCCATGTCAATGCCATCGATGACATCAATGCCTGTGTCCATTCCATTGGTGCCATTGTCGATTCTATCGATGCCATCAATGCCTTTGTTGATTCCATCGCTGCCATCGATGTCGCCGTCGATTCTGTCAATGCCGCCGATACAGTCGTTGATTCCGCTGATGCCATCGATGACTCATTGATTCCATCTATACCTGCGTCGATGCCATCGGTGCTTCCGTCGATGTTATCGGTGCTCCACCCGTGCCATCGACGCTTCCATCGATGCCTTCGATGATACCTTCGATGCCGCCTTCAATGCTGCCATCGATACCGTCAATACTACCGCAGCACCTAAACACAATGCCCTCGACTAAACAAAATGCTCCATACTTCGGGTTCTTAACTAAAGCCCCTTATCATCCTAGGGTACTAGACAGTGCCAGGAGCAGTGCAGGCATGGTGACAGTCCATCACCACTCGCCATCTGAGACAGCGAGGGCATCCACCTTGGCACTGGGGAAAGACCGGGCCGAGCACCGTGGCAATCATCATCACCGGCACGGTGACCATCCACCAATCCAGGACATCGGTGGCATCTTACTCAGTGCTGGAGAATGACCGGGCTAAGCGCCGAGGGAGACATTGCTACTGCCACCGCCACTGTTCCACACATCAGTGGCAGTTCCTTGGTGCTGGAGAATGACCAGACCGAGCTCTGAGGGATACTTATTCTGTACCGGCATCAATGTCCATTGAGCCAGTTGTGAAGTGGGCCTGGGTTCATGAGTCCTGTGCTCCTCTGCACCCGAGGCGCCAAGGTGTTCCCCACCAACACCGGTGCCGGGTACTGAGCCACCACAAAATAATGTGGAAGTGCCAGTAATGCCTAGCCTGTCTCCTCTGTAGCTAGAAGATGTGGTAGGCCTGATTGACAAACTGAAGAGTAGTAAATCACCTGGACCGGATGGTATACACCCTAGAGTTCTGAAGGAACTAAAAAATGAAATTTCAGACCTATTAGTAAAAATTTGCAACTTATCATTAAAATCATCCATTGTACCTGAAGACTGGAGGATAGCAAATGTAACCCCAATATTTAAAAAGGGCTCAAGGGGCGATCCGGGAAACTACAGACCGGTTAGCCTGACTTCAGTGCCAGGAAAAATAATGGAAAGTGTTCTAAACATCAAAATCACAGAACATATAGAAAGACATGGTTTAATGGAACAAAGTCAGCATGGCTTTACCCAGGGCAAGTCTTGCCTCACAAATCTGCTTCACTTTTTTGAAGGAGTTAATAAACATGTGGATAAGGGTGAACCGGTAGATATAGTATACTTGGATTTTCAGAAGGCGTTTGACAAAGTTCCTCATGAGAGGCTTCTAGGAAAAGTAAAAAGTCATGGGATAGGTGGCGATGTCCTTTCGTGGATTGCAAACTGGCTAAAAGACAGGAAACAGAGAGTAGGATTAAATGGGCAATTTTCTCAGTGGAAGGGAGTGGACAGTGGAGTGCCTCAGGGATCTGTATTGGGACCCTTATATATTTATATTTATAAATGATTTGGAAAGAAATACGACGAGTGAGATAATCAAATTTGCAGATGACACAAAATTGTTCAGAGTAGTTAAATCACAAGCAGATTGTGATAAATTGCAGGAAGACCTTGTGAGACTGGAAAATTGGGCATCCAAATGGCAGATGAAATTTAATGTGGATAAGTGCAAGGTGATGCATATAGGGAAAAATAACCCGTGCTATAATTACACAATGTTGGGTTCCATATTAGGTGCTACAACCCAAGAAAGAGATCTAGGTGTCATAGTGGATAACACACTGAAATCGTCGGTGCAGTGTGCTGCGGCAGTCAAAAGAGCAAACAGAATGTTGGGAATTATTAGAAAAGGAATGGTGAATAAAACGGAAAATGTCATAATGCCTCTGTATCGCTCCATGGTGAGACCACACCTTGAATACTGTGTACAATTCTGGTCGCCGCATCTCAAAAAAGATATAATTGCGATGGAGAAGGTACAGAGAAGGGCTACCAAAATGATAAGGGGAATGGAACAACTCCCCTATGAAGAAAGACTAAAAAGGTTAGGACTTTTCAGCTTGGAGAAGAGACAACTGAGGGGGGATATGATAGAGGTGTTTAAAATCATGAGAGGTCTAGAACGGGTAGATGTGAATTGGTTATTTACTCTTTCGGATAGTAGAAAGACTAGGGGGCACTCCATGAAGTTAGCATGGGGCACATTTAAAACTAATCGGAGAAAGTTCTTTTTTACTCAACGCACAATTAAACTCTGGAATTTGTTGCCAGAGAATGTGGTTAGTGCAGTTAGTATAGCTGTGTTTAAAAAAGGATTGGATAAGTTCTTGGAGGAGAAGTCCATTACCTGCTATTAAATTCACTTAGAGAATAGCCACTGCCATTAGCAATGGTTACATGGAATGGACTTAGTTTTTGGGTACTTGCCAGGTTCTTATGGCCTGGATTGGCCACTGTTGGAAACAGGATGCTGGGCTTGATGGACCCTTGGTCTGACCCAGTATGGCATTTTCTTATGTTCTTATGTTCTTATACAAGCTTACAGAGTTGAGCTGGACATTTACGTCCCTCAGGCTGTCCTTGATGCCACCCGAAATCCACAGAGCCATCAATATTCACTGACTCATCCTTCTGCGATCCACCACAAAGGATGGTAAGTACTCTAATCCTGCTTCAGCAACAATCCCATCGAGACCTGGTTGCTAAATTGGGCCACATGATTTCGGAAGGTTCTCGGTCGTATTCTCCTCCAAGAACCGTGTTAGTGTCACATATTGCTTTTGCCAACTATGTTTGACACAACACCAAAAGAACCTCTCTACCAATAATTTGGCATTGCATCGAGACATCCTCTCGTTGCCAGCAACAGGACTCTGTACTCAATAATACTCTGGCTTCTGGTTCCTAATTACGGTCCGAAGTCCCAGATACATTAGCTGATCTGCTAAACACAAGATCCAGCAGATACTGCTCAATTGCAAGCCCACCTTGCGACCTGGCAACAGCTCTCTACATTTTCTTGCACAGTAGACAGAGATGCAGGTAAGACTTTTACTGCTCACACTCCCGTGGGAGACCAGCTGATATCCAGATTACATCAGCTCCGCCAGTTGGACAGCCTCCTGGTCTCTCAACCTTGACAGATATCAGAGCGGCCATCCCATTTAGTACCAGGGCTTGGGGTACAGTCCCCCAGACGCTACAAGATGCGGGGGGGGGGGGGGGGAGGGAGTTTTTTATCCCACTATTCCTTCTTTCAACAGAAAGCAGATGCTCTCCGCCCACCCTGGACCTCAGAAATGTCAACAACTTTCATCAGAAGGGACAGGTAAAATGGTGTCTCTTGTCACCGTGCTTCCCTTACCGCAGTAAGTGGGTTAGCTCTCTCCTCTAGTCTTTCTATGTGTTTCATAGTGAGTCAACAACATTCCAATGCCAAGTTCTGCCATTCACACTAGCTTCAACAACTTGTGTATTTCGCCAAATGCCTAGCAGTGACGGAGGCAAAACATCATTCACGCAAAACAAGTGGGCATCATTCACACTTTTCCTTGCATGGACAACTGCCTAATAGGATTCAATCCAAGCAAGGAGCTCTAAATTCTCCATGACTCACTATAAATCTACTACCTGGGATTTCTGTTTAACTACCATAAATCCCATATGGAGCAGTTCTAGAAGCTACAGTTGCAACGAACTTCCTGCCCAACAACCGCGCAGACATTCTGTCAAATTCCTACACATCTCTGCGTGCATGCAACATAGCCTCAGCTCCTCAATTCATTGATGGGCCACGGGGTTTTTCCACTATCCACTTCATTCATATGCCCAGACTGGCTATGAGTAAGATTCAGTGGATTTTCAAATATCAGTGATTCTAAGCTGTTCAACCACTTTCATCCCTGATCCATATTACTGATCCAGAACCAAATCCTCAGATGGTCCTGGTCATGGTCGCATTTACTTAGGGTTGAAGAGTTCGAATCCACATCTTCCCAACCCAATATGCGTCTATTCCACTCCATACAGAGTTTCACATCAACTTCCTGGAGCTTCGAGCCATGAGTTATGCTTTTTATGCCTTAAAATACTGCCTCTGCAACAAACCTTTGTGCATACAGACAGACAGCATAGTGGCAATGTGGTATACCAACACACATTCACGCACAACCTCTTAGCTGCTCTGCCAAGAAGCTGTGCAGCTCTAGCCTTTGGCCCTTGCACACTCCATGCATTCCCGGGCCACTTATCTAACAGACTTACCGAACGCACTAGCAGACCTTATCCATAGATGTTTCCATCTTCTCGAATGGTCTCTGACTACATGTGTAGCGAGCAAAATCTTCTAGCGCTAAGGTCAACCAACCTTGCCCTCTGCATCCAAATCGAACCATATGGTGGACAGATTCTACTCCCTACACATGTATTGGAATACGTTCCCATGGACGCCTTTGCTCGCTCTGCAACAAAGGCCTCTTATATGTGTCTCTTTTGACGCCTCTCATAGCCAAAACTCTCATTATGCTACAACAGGATGGGGTTCACTGTTTCTCAGACCCACGTCCTGATCGTGACAAGTATGCTTTCCCATACTTCTCAACCTATCACTCCAGTAACCAATTCACCTACTCACAGGTCAGTCTCATATCACAGACTCACTGATGTTCTCAGGTACTGGTAGCATCACAACAGCCTTCCACACGTAAATCTTATCATTCGAAATGGCATGATTTACCACATGGGGCATACAAAAGGGTATTAGTCCCTTTTTCTACACTGCTCCTTTTCTCTTACACTTTCTAACATACCCTCGGATTCTGGTCCCCAGACATCCTCCGCATGGGTACACCTCAGTTCCAATTTGGCATACCACTTGGGAGTGGGGATGCCCGATTAACGGTTCAACCCCTTCTGAGTCAGCTTACCATGGTTTATCCACTGATTAAGCCCCCTCTATGTTCACTGGTTACATAATGGGACCTACATTTAGTGCTTACAAGACTCATATGTTCCCCGTTCGAGCCTTTGCATGCCTATAACTTTAACAGTCTGACATGGGAACTTCTTTCCTTCGTAGCCATCACTTCTGCTAACAGGGTCAGTGAGTTACACACCCTTGTTGCATACTCACCCAACCCTGCATTCCTCCGTGACCGAGTGGTCCTACATACTCACCCTCATCTTCTTCTTAAGGTAGATGCAGCCTCTCACCTTACTCAGAATATACGCTGCCCACTTTTTCCCAACGTCTCTCTCTCACCAGGGTGAGAGGGTTTTCCACTCCTTGGACTGTAAGAGTGCACTTGCATTCTATATAGCTTCACTACACTCCATAGGAATTACACCTAACTCTTTCCTTCTTTGACAAAAGACAAGCTGCGAGTTCAAGTGGGCAAATAGACTCTCTCCAACTGACTAGCAGACTGTATCGAATTCTGCTATGACGCACCAGGCCTTCCTCTCTAGGGGTGAGTGCAGGCACATTCTATAACGGCCATGACAACATCAGTACCACACTATCGTTCAGTACCAATTGCCGACATCTGCTAGGCTGCGACTTGTAGCTATCTTCACATATTCGCAGCCCCCTACTACTTATCAATGAAAGTCTGTCAAGACTCTGCCTTTGGCCAACCTGTCTTGAAAAGCTTTCTTCCACTATAATCCCCAACTCCTTCCACAACCACCTGCTGTGATGTCAGGCTGCCTCATCATTGCCAATAGCACCCCAATTATTCCGCACGAGTTGTCTGCTATTGGCCTGTTGTAATGTGAGTCAGCCTGTAGCTTGCTAATCACCCATATGTGAGGACTACCATCCTGCTTGTCCTGGGAGAAAGCAGAGTTGCTTACCTGTAACAGGTGTTCTCCCAGGACAGCAGGATGTAGTCCTCACGGAACCAACCCTCCACCCCGCGGAGTTGGGTCTGCTAATATTTATTTATTTTAGTTTTTGCTTGCGCTTTTTGCTACAAACGAGACTGAAGGGAGACCCCTGTGGACACATGGATAATGGCATGCTGGGCATGCTCAGTGCACTCAGTGTGCCAGTCACAGCTTTCTAGAAACTTTGACAGAAAGTTTTCCATGATAGGGCTCCGTCCAGTGACCTCACCCATATGTGAAGACTACATCCTGCTGTTCTGGGAGAACACCTGTTACAGGTAAGCAACTCTGCTTTCCAACAAGGACCCTTAGCCTTGTGACAACATTATGACTGTTGATAGGTTGAAATCTAAGACACAGACCAACACATACCACCAAATCACTGAGGCTACCTCAGAGCTGTTAACACTAGCTAAGCACCATGCTATAAATGGCAGCTGTATAGAAGCCAAAGTTTCTGAGGAAACCTATATCTGGCCTTGCAACCCCCCTATGGCAGATGAGTGTCCCATAGCTTGGATCACATCCCATTTCTTCCACCATTCTCATAAATGAAATGCACTTTCATTGTATGATACTGCACATCTCACCCCAGGGCATACCAGGTGAGAACTAGCCACACACTATTTTCTCTGTTTACAGAACCACTAGTTCTGAGTAGGAGGAAGAGGAGGAGGAGAAAGAGAAGGAAGAAGCTCATGACCCCTCCTGCTAGAGCAGCTTTTATGCTGGCTGCAGGTAGCAGAGGGCCACCACCACAAGGACAACCTGTAATGACACATAAGCCAGACCCCCTCCCACCAACTGGTAGCCCCAGGTCCTCAATAGCCTGCCCTTTCCTTTGCTACCCTTATAAGGCCTCCACCGTATTTTCCCACAGGACCTCAAGAGGCAGGTCCCAATGGTGGCCAGCCACTGTTGGGAGAGGGAGGTGAGCATCTCACTAAGTAGACTCCCCTTAAACCTGGCCAGCACCCCATAGCTTCAGCTGGAGCTGTGGCTCTGAGGTCCAGGGTTTTATGGTTGTGGGACCATTGTTCAGATGTTAGGGAGGATGTCCACAAGATATATGCTGACCTCAAAAGGCTTGTGGATGTGGTAGAGCATCTCATGCAGGCTTAAGAGATCTCACAGCCACTCTTGAACTAGTGGACATCAGGTAACTACCACAGCCACCAGCACCCTATATCTACCCTGATCTGTCTTCCTGGGATTCCTAGGGCCTTTTATTTATATAAATATTTATGTCCCAAGATTTCCCCACTTCTACCCCCTTTTTGTTTTAAACATAGTTTGTAGAAAGTTTTAAAAGTCTATATATTTTTTCCATTAATATTTTATTGAGAATCCCAAACAGTGCCAACGTATGTAATCACCCATAAATATCTCCCAGAGGTTTGGCACCTGAAGAAATCTCCTTTTCCATATTACCCCCACTGACCCCCCCCCCCCTCCACCCCAAACAGCTCCCCCCTCTCTGTTCCCCACCCCTTCCCCCTTTTAGGTCTGCCACTTCTCATAAGGTTTCCAAATGGCCATAAAGAGATGCATTTTATCCTTCCTAATTGCAGTAAGCTGCTCCATCTTGCAGATCATCTCCAGACTTCTATAAACGTTAGCTAATGCTGGGGTATCCACCTTTTTCCAATTTACAGCAATGGCACATCTAGCTGCATTAAGTACCTGAGAGATCAGCTTATTAATTTCATGCGAGGCATCCTCAGATCTGTTTCATTGTACACTGTTAAGATTGTCTACAGATTGATAGTATATAAAAGCAATAAATAAATAATTAAAGAAGCTATATTAAAAAGAAACACTAAAGGATCTTATCTTAGTTGCCACCCCATTCGAGTTTGTATGAATTTTTGAACCTCCTTCCAAAAAGCCACTGTTGCCTCATATCCCCACCATATATGCTCCATTGTGCCTTCTGCTCCACACTTCCTCCAGCAGCTCCCTTCTCTCTGTTGTACATTATATGTAACCTGTAAAGAGTTAGGTACCTTCTATCATATACCTTCAGTGTATCTTCATCCATTGCACCGATAGAGAAGTTTTTACCATTGAAGCCCTTGTATCTTCCCATTTCTTAATACCCCCAATCTACTTGCAGATCCTGTTCCCATGCTAATTCATGACATAAATTTGCCTTGGGTTTAAGAGAAGTATTTTATACACCTTAGAAGTCAGACCCTTTAGGCTATTATTCTTTGAGGACAGCATTTCCATCTCTGTAGCCATTTTCCCAAGTTGAACCTGCCCAACAATCTGGTTAAGACAATGTCATACTTGGAAAAATGCATACAAATCTGTATTTAATGGAACTTATCCTTCAATTCGTCAAAGCCTACCACAGTATCCTTCGAGACCAATTGCCCTAGTACAGTTAAACCCAAACATTCCCATTTTTTAAAAATCCCCCCTGTACTCCTTGCACAAATCCCCTATTATAGCATATAGGTGTTAGAGGAGAGACCCTCCCCCAAAACTCTAACCGCTGAGAATATCTGTCCCATATCCTTAAAGTATGTTTAACATAAGGGTTAGAAATCTCCCTAGGTATCCAAAATGTTTTCTCCACCCAAGGTTATACTATCAGAGGTGTCCAGTGCATGAACTTATGCTCTATATCTACCCGTTGTATGGTTACCCCTCTCTGATGCCAGTCCACAAATGCTCGCAAATGGAATGAGGCATAATACTTCTCCATATGAGGTACACCTAACCCACCCAATCCCTTGGGCCAATACAGAATATGGCAACTGCCTCTTGGGAGTAGGTGTCTCCAAATAAATCCCAGAAGTTTCTTCTGAATTTGATTAAGCATTGCCTTTGACACCTCAGTTGGAAGTGTCTGAAACAAATATGAAAGATGAGCCAACACACTCATTTTCAGTACAGCAACTCTTCCTAGTCATGAAATAGGCTCGTTATTCCAGATCATCAGATCTCTCTATATTTTTTAAGTAAAGGACCATAATTCAACCCCAAATACTTAATAGCTTGAGCTGCCCACTTAAAAGGGAATTGCTGCCAAATTGACTCAATCTCCCTCTTAGGGACCATTATATTCAAACTTAAAAACTGAGATCCCCCCATATCTATCTATTTCCTGCCTCAAAGCATGTAAGGATTCTACAGGATTTGACAACGTTAAATGTTATGGTTTGTGGGTTTCGTGTACCCTTAGCCCGAGATGAGAGTTGTTACTGCCTGTGGGAAGGACCTCCTCAGGTCCACACTGTCAGGAGGTGAGGTCAGGTACAGCTAGAGCTCTGGGAAAGAATCTGTGGGGAGCCCCCGAGGAGCGGGTGAGAGATAGCAGAGAGGGACCCCACAGTAAGCAGGTTGGAGTGAAGAGCAGTACCTGAGTGGAGACCTCCGAGAGGGTGGCATTAGGCAGGCCCAAGGAGCAGGAAGTGCGAGGCAGGAAGAGCAGGAGATATACTGCAGAGGCAACCCCGAGGGGCGGAGCTGCGTAGCGAGGAAGGAACTGATGCAATGATGATGATGTAGGCCCAGAGTCAGCATGGATGGCGGCGGCGTCCCAACTGCCAAGAGGAACCAGGAGATACACAGCGGTGGGGGCTAGCCCCAGCCACAAGCAGACCCGGAGAGAGAAACAGGGCAGTACAAGATGTAAGTAGAAGCAGTCGCAGCCATCTGCGACCGACAGTCATAACAGTAAACAACACATCATCTGCATATACCATATACAATATTTCTTGGAACCTACCTGAATACTCATAAGGGCTTGTGTGCATCCCGTATGTTTGATGCATATGTTTCCTTGGCGAGTGCAAGGAGCAGTATAGACAGAAGGCATCCCTGTTTCATCCCCCTCCCCAACATGAATGAATCTGAATACCCTCCATTTACTTGCAACTTGTAGGTTCATTGTAAAGCTGCCTCAACCATTTACAATAAATAGTCCCCCAACCCCACTTTCTGGATAACCGTCCACAAGTACTCCCAGTGCACCCTGTCAAAAGCCTTTTTGGCATCGATTGTTAATAATACTGCAGGAATTTTATCCCTTTGCACTGCCCAAATTAGAAAGGTGGTCTAACTCCAAGAGATGCTGCAGGCACTCCAGGAGAGAGGGGGTGCCAGCATGGCCATTTGGCTAGGGCCTACTTTTGTTGGGTAAACTTTTTTTAAAAAGCTAAATTAATCTATTTCTAACATGTATAAATAAAAATTTCAATTGTAATTGACGTATTTGCTAACAAAAAAGCTCGTAAAGCCTTCTTAAATAAATAAAAATTATTTGGGAAATTTAGAAAAGGATTTCTCTCATTAAGTGTCACATCAGAACCTTACATAGGGGCCTACTTTTCTTAGCTGGCACGGGCTCTCTCCGGCCCTGGCTGCAGGAGGCTCACTAACTCTCTGAGATGCTGTGGAGATGCTGCCTAACTATCCCCAGGATTCATCATATGAGTCGTGAAAAAAAGGGGCGGGGGGAGGGGGGCGATACTGAGCCGGTGATCACATTGCAAAGATACGTTTTTGCCCACCACAGTTGCAGCCGTGCTGCAAACTACTATCGCCCCCATCGCGCTATGTAAAAGGTGCTGTTATTTCTGGCGCTACTGCCGGCGATAATGCGCAAAAAACATTATCACCCGCAGCGATACCGGCATCAAAGTTTTATTAAGCCCGCCCTAACCCCTCCCTTTTCCCTCATTTGAATCGCGTTTTAATGAATGACCCTGTTAGAGCGATGCTGCAGGAGGCTGCCAATCTCTGAGAGATGCTGTGGAAAGGGACCTCAGCCCAGCTAAGGTGAGAGGGGAATAGTGCAGAAGTGGGAAGAGTGAATCCTGCTGCCTGTGAGACCTGTAGGGAACCCGGGAGAATGGAATCCAGCCACAGGGCCTGGAACAGGAGAGTAAAAGAGTGCCGCAGAGAGGAAAACTTTCTTGGAGAGCTGCAAGGGAAGCAGAGACACAGCCAAGAGTGGGTGCTCTCGGAGAATGTGCCCAGAGCAGAGCAGCTGGTTGCGAGAGCTTCTTGTCGGAAGGTGTTGGAGGAGCAGCTCTTAAAGAGACCAGAGTGAGGACTTGATGAAACCGTGGGAGTATCACTACTGAATGTCTGCTGTAGGGGGCTGAAGGCTGGAACGGGGAGCTGGGAAGACGGAGAATGCCTGCTTAAGCTGAACACAGAGATAGGAGCGCAGCCTGAAAAGCTGAAACAGTGAGAAGCCATCCCAGCCAGAGAGAGTGCACAGATTCAGAGACCTTGAGCCTGCCAGCACTGCAGCAGCTCCTGCACAAGGAAACGCCCTGTGCATGTGAACATGTGACAAATGTGCAAGTTACCCTTTCCCTTGTGTTTAGATAGGGATCCTGAATTGTTTTTTCTTTTGACAGCTAAATTCCTAGTGACCCCAGAGCTGAATACAGAGACAGCTGAAGTCAAGTACTACCCTCCCTTTAGACTTGAAGACTGGAGGTTGTCAGTAAAGAGGTTTCTTTCCCTTTTATTTTATTAAATCAGGTTAGTAGATCCCCGGCGAGAGTCAAAAGACCCGTGGAGGGTTACGACATGGAAGCAACATCTCATAGCTGGCCCAACACAAGCAACAGCCTAGATGGAATTTCTACTATCAGAGGAATGCATGAACTCACCCACTTACTCTACATATTATTAGACACTGAGAGGTCAATACTGAAAGACATTTAGATGGAAAACTCCGAATTTATCCATCCAATTGTCTAGTTTTTGAATATTTTCCTTGTTTATCCAGCTAAAAGTTGGATAAGTCTTTATCTGTCTAAGATTTAGCCAAAAAAAGGGGTGTGTTGAGGGCATTCTGGAGGGAGATGAGTTAGCTGGAGTAAGCCAGATAAGTTATTCGGCTAACTCTAGATGTGTCTGAGAGCTGGTCTAAAGTTATCCGTGAAAGTGTTCCTGAATTCTTTTAGAAATAACCAGCTGTATTTGATGCCTGGCATCGTTAGGAAACTATGACGGATGCGCAGGCTTCAGCGTAGCACTTCTAGGAACTATGCTAGAAGCATATGCCTAGTGATGATTGTCACGAAACGTGAGCCCTTTAGCTGAGGTGGGAATGGCGCTGCCCGACTAGCAAACCAGCTGGACCCACACCAACCGAAGGCAGACTCACACAACTGGGACAGGAGCCAGGCTTCACCTTTACAGCCTTTTCCCTCAAAAGCTCAGCTCTTGGGTTCCGAGGCTGGCACGACTTAGGCAAGGGTCCCGGGGAGAGCAGTCAGGCAGATTTAGTAATCAGGTGAAGATCAGGGCAGGTGGAAATCAGACAATGTCGGTATCCAGACAATGGTCCAGGTAGGCGGTGATCAGGCAAAGACAGACAGAATCCAGGCAGAGGTCAAGCACAGAGGTGAGTCAGAGGAAGAGGGCAGGACAGTCTGCAGCAAGGCAGGACAGGGAGAAGACTGAGGCGAGACAGGGGCAAGCTGGATGAAGCAAGGCAGGAGCAGACTGGATGAGGTGAGGCAAGGCAGGCTGAGCTGGATGAGGCAAGGCTGGAGAAGGCAAGGCAGGAGAAGACTGGACAAGGCAAGGAGCAACACACACTGCTGGCAAGCTATGGCAGGGAGCCTGGTGCTGAGGTTCCAGTTGGGAGTATGGTGGGGGTTTAAATACCCCCACCATGCTGATGTCATCACAGGGCCTTCACAGGAGGTTGACACGCGCACTCGCCTAAGGAAGGCAATGGCGGAGGGCTGGGATCCCAAAGGCGGCGGCATAGCCACTTGCAGCCAATGAGGCATCCCGGGGTAAGTGAAGCCAGTTGCAGGGCCGTCCCGCGACGGGCCCGACATTACAGTGACGGCAAAAGTAGTTGCCTGGTGATGGCAGAAGTCCTGGGCCCAGATCGCAGTAAGAAGGTACCATGATCTGAGCTGAAGGCAAATCTAAATTTAATGTAAAGGAGCGTAGGACGGTAAGGATTGGGGTGGGGACATAAAGTGGGGTCCTGAAAAGAAATAGATTTAAAAAAAATATACAGAATTTGGGGACACGTGGAGGGGAAGATACCAGCACTGACCCCCCAGCCAGTATATTTTTTAATTATTTGGTTTGGGTGCGCTTTGGGGAGAAGGTGGCAGGCTTGGCCCAGTAGAAATGAGCCTTTGGAGCTCTGATGGGAGGGAAAGGAGCTGGTTTTATGTTTTTTAACAGTTCACCAGTTATCTGGCTATATTCTATAGCTGATTAAGTCCACGTTATACACAACTGGGGATATTCAAAAATCTCAAAATACAAATAGGTGAAGGATTTTAAGAAAAGAATCATTGATCTTTGAAACTTTTAGGAAGCACCAAGTGAGTGAGCAAAACTCAGATACTGATCTGATACTAAAGCTTATTGTTGAAACCTGCTAAAAACAAATGGGAAATTTAGATTCATACCAGTAATGGTAACATATTGGGTTCTTACATTGTATAATTGAATTAACTACTCCTATTATTGTAAAGGAATTGTTCTTCACTGGTTGAGTACTAGGGATGTACATTCATTTTAAATGAAATAGACAAAGGCAACAAAATTGTTTATTTCATCTTGTTTCGGAAGCCAGTTAGCATGCACTAAGACCCATTAGTGCTCACTAAGTCCAAAATTAGGGAAACATGAAATAAACACCCCTCAACCATTTTAAAAACGAAGTTAAACAGAAACAACCCGAAATGTAAACAACATGAAAGAAAAATCAATGCACTTCCCTATTGAGTACTGAATGTTTAGAAAATTGTTAAATCACTTGTTATCCTGATTTGACTTGCATCTAAATACCATCCTCTAACTTGAGGGAACAAGAAAAATAAATGTATTTCAGTTATTCCTTTTCTTTTCCATCCTAGCCCCTTTTCCCTACCTCCAGAAGATGCCTTAATAGGATGGGATTACCCATCATTTAAGTAACTGATAGAGGGGTAGAATTAGGGAAAAAGTGGCAGGGCTTTCCCCATCAATTTATGTTTGCTATGGGGACAACTTGGAACATCAAGCTTCAAATCAGACCTTTAGCACCATGCATTGGGAGTCTCCTTTGCCCCTGGAGTGTTGCACATGCATACACAGGCTATACGCATATAGGTTTATATGCATATTAGATGGGCAATTCTATAACAGTGATGGATTGAGAAAGCAACAAGGAAGGCTGTCTAACAAAGCCGTTGGGGCAACAAAAGGAAGATTAGAAGCCAATATGTCCAAATTCCGATCTTTTATTGAAGACTAAAATGTAACAACGCCCGACTCAGCCCGAGTTTCGCCCTATATCAATGGGGCTGCATCAGGGGCTACAATACATAAATAAATACACAAATAATAATGAATAAATAAAACAAATTATAAAAACACATAACAACTGACATATAAAATGGTAACATAAAAAATGAGAGCATGGAGTGTGTGAGAGCATACCTTCGTTAAAATTCAAATCATATCGGTACAGGTGGAGTATGATGAATTGCATCAAACTGGTCTGGAAGATGTAAAAAAAACATATGAACTGTAGTGTATTGGGTCAAAATATGAGAAATGAAAATGATAAAGAATAATAAATAAATAAATAATTAAAAAAAAAATAATCATAATGAAATAGTGAAAAACAAATAAATAGAAGAAAAAAGAAAAAAGAAGAAGATATTTAAATCTAGTATATTTACCTTCATGTAAAAATCGTGAACATACAATGTGTTGGAGTCAATGTTGTTCTTTCATAAACACATACAGCTACAGCTTGCTATTATAAAGATACACAAAATAAAATACTAGATTTAAATATCTTCTTCTTTTTTCTTTTTTATTCTATTTATTTGTTTTTCACTATTTCATTATGATTATTTATTATTTTTTAATTATTTATTTATTTATTATTCTTTATCATTTTCATAAGATTTCTCATATTTTGACCCAATACACTACAGTTCATATGTTTTTTTACATCTTCCAGACCAGTTTGATGCAATTCATCATACTCCACCTGTACCGATATGATTTGAATTTTAATGAAGGTATGCTCTCACACACTCCATGCTCTCATTTTTTATGTTACCATTTTATATGTCAGTTGTTATGTGTTTTTATAATTTGTTTTATTTATTTATTATTATTATTTGTGTATTTATTTATGTATTGTAGCCCCTGATGCAGCCCCATTGATATAGGGCGAAACTCGGCCTGAGTCGGGCGTTGTTACATTTTAGTCTTCAATAAAAGATCGGAATTTGGACATATTGGCTTCTAATCTTCCTTTTGTTGCCCCAATTCTATAACAGGCCATTTCCTCAGAAAAAGCATTATTTTACCTGTAGGAATGCCTTTGAAAATTACCCTTCTTATGTATTACCTTTATTTTTGTAACTGACTAATTTAAGTCCTATTGCTGGTCATTCATAAATTAACATAAAAACATATCTAATAGGGATATGCATTCGTTTGTGATGAAATAGGAAATATAGACGATATTTCCTTTTTCATCGCATTTCGGGGCATCCCCGAAATGATAGAAAAACCCACAAAATTTCGTGTGATTTTCTTATCATTTTTTTGGGGGGGAAGGACACATTAAAAAAAAAACCCAAACCCACCCCAACCCTTCAGATTTAATTAATTACAATCCCCCACCCTCCGACCCCCCCCCCCCAAAATTTGCCTAAAGTCCCTGGTGGTGCAATGGGAGTCCCAGCAGCAACCTCCCCCTCTTGGGCCGTCGGCTGCCACTAATCAAAATGGTGCTGATGGCCCTTTGCCCTTACCATGTGACAGGGGCTATCAGTGCCATTGGCCGGCCCCTGTCAAATGGTAGGAGCAATGGATGGCCTGCACCATTTTTTAAGATGGCGCCGGCTGTGCAACTGAGGGAGATGAAGAAAGATGAAGAAAGAAAGATGAAAGATGAAGAAAGATGAAAGATGAAGAAAGAAAGATGAAGAAAGATGAAGAAAGAAATCAGGAAAGCAAAAGATCAAGTGGAAGAATGGATTGCCACAGAAGTAAAGAGAGGTGACAAAATATTTTTCAGAGAAAGAAGGAAGACCGGACGTGGAATAAGATGTAGAGACAGATGAAGAAATGGCAGAAATATTAAACAAATACTTCAGTTCTGTGTTCACTAAAGAAGACCCTGGAGAAGGACCGTTCCTGTTTGACAAGACCGTAGATGGGAATGGGATAGGCACAACTCCTTATACAGAAGATAATGTATGTGAAGAGCTAGAAAAACTGAAAGTGTACAAAGCCATGGGGTCAGATGAGGTACATCCCAGAATACTATGGGACTCAGAGATGTCCTCGCAGGTCTCCTGAAAGACCTGTTCAATAGGTCGGGGGGGGGCGTCACTCGGCGACGCCCCCCGACATGCCCCTTTTCAGAAACCCCGGGACTTACGCGAGTCCCGGGGCTCTGTGCGCGCCGGCGGCCTATGCAAAATAGGCGCGCCGGAGGGCCCTGCTCGCATAAATCCAGCCAGATTTACGCGAGCAGGGGGTTTAAAATCCGCCCCTAAGTAAACTTGATTAATAGCTGTTAATGGACTTCTCCTCCAAGAACTTATCCAAACCTTTTTTGAACCCAGCTACACTAACTGCACTAACCACATCCTCTGGCAACAAATTCCAGAGCTTTATTGTGCGTTGAGTGAAAAATAATTTTCTCCAATTTGTCTTAAATGTGCTACTTGCTAACTTCATGGAATGCCCCCTAGTCCTTCTATAATTCGAAATAATCCCCCCTCAGCCGTCTCTTCTCCAAGCTGAATAGCCCTAACCTCTTCAGCCTTTCCTCATAGGGGAGCTGTTCCATCCCCTTTATCATTTTGGTTGCCCTTCTCTGTACCTTCTCCATCGCAACTATATCTTTTTTGAGAGAATAGTATACAGTATTCAGGGTGTGGTCTCACCTTGGAGCGATACAGAGGCATTATGACATTTTCCGTTTTATTAAGCATTCCCTTCCTGATAATTCCTAACATTCTGTTTGCTTTTTTGACTGCTGCAGCACACTGAGCCGACGATTTTAAAGTATTATCTACTATGATGTCTAGATCTTTTTCCTGGGTGGTAGCTCCTAATATGGAACCTAACATCGTGTAACTACAGCAAGGGTTATTTTTCCCTATATGCAACACCTTGCACTTGTCCACATTAAGTTTCATCTGCCATTTGGATGCCCAATCTTCCAGTCTTGCAAGGTCCTCCTGTAATGTATCACAGTCCGCTTGTGATTTAACTACTCTGAATAATTTTGTATCATCCGCAAATTTGATAACGGCACTCGTCGTATTCCTTTCCAGATCATTTATATATATATGGAAAAGCACCAGTCCAAGAACAGATCCCTGAGGCACTCCAATGTTTACCCTTTTCCACTGAGAAATTTGACCATTTAATCCTACTCTCTGTTTCCTGTCTTTTAACCAGTTTGTAATCCACGAAAGGACATCGCCTCCTATCCCATGACTTTTTAGTTTTCGTAGAAGCCTCTCATGAGGGACTTTGTCAAATGCCTTCTGAAAATCCAAATACACTACATCTACTGGTTCACCTTTATCCACATGTTTATTAACCCCTTCAAAAAAATGAAGATTTGTTAGGCAAGACTTCCCTTAGGTAAATCCATGTTGACTGTGTTCCATTAAACCCTGTCTTTCTATATGCTCTATGATTTTGATCTTGAGAATAGTTTCCACTATTTTTCCTGGCACTGAAGTCAGACTCACTGGTCTATAGTTACCCGGTTCACCCCTGGAGCCTTTTTTAAATATTGGGGTTACATTGGCCACCCTCCAGTCTCTTCAGGTACAATGGATGATTTTAATGATAGGTTACAAATTTTAACTAATAGATTTGATTTTCATTTTTTAGTTCCTTCAGTACCCTAGGATGCATACCATCCGGTCCGGTGATTTGCTACTCTCTTTAGTTTGTCAATCTGGCCTACTATATCTTCCAGGTTCACAGTGATTTGGTTCAGTTCGTCTGACATCTCCAGAACTGGTATCTCCCCAATATCCTCATTAGTAAACACAGAAGCCAAGATTTCATTTAGTCTTTCTGCAATGGCCTTATCTTCCTTAAGAGCCCCTGGGCGATCAAAGTTCGTTTAATGGAGCATAGATCAAGAATTAACAATGAAGTTGTAACAGCACCATTGGTGGGTCATTGCATGGAATACGGGCATGCTTTTGATGAATTACAGTGGACTGTTATTGAGCATATAGTGAGTAAGACGCCATTTTGTAACATCGGTTCTTTGTTGAATTACAGGGACCAATACTGGATATTTAAATTGTGATCAGAAATACCAGCAGGATTAAATGAACAGATGGATTGGCTCTCATTACTTTAAAGAGACTTTAAGAGCAGTTTAAAGGGCTGGCTGTTTGACATTGGTGCGTGGGAGGGGTCACATGATTAGTCCCTTTAAATGAGGACGCGGTGAATGAGAACTTGTATCCGCCATTCTTTTGAATAGAGGCCTCGAGCTTTTTTCGAATTGAAGCAGAAAGCAGATTGAACAACAGTGATACAGAACTGAGATGAGCAGAGTTTAAGCGAGTCCCTTGAAGAAGATGATATTCGAAACTGGGCCTTATTGGGTATAACACGCTTCGGTTGCATCAATTTCTCAGGATCACAGTTGCAAGTTAAGTATGGCTTACTAAGAAGCATTACAAGAAACAAATATGAGTGATTTTTAGTGTGGTGGTGGACATTTTACATTCAGGTGTATCATGGACTTTTCACAACATTTTATAAAAAAAAATATTCAAAAGAAACACAAAAAAGTTTTTTGATGTGAGGAAATAATAAAGGCATTTAGGGTGGACGGTGGTGTTCATGATTAAAAATCATTAAGGGTAACCTGGATGGTACCTTGAAAGAATTTTATGAAACATCACTTTTCTCCCTCCAAGAATTTTTTGGTTTTTCAAAATCTTTTTGGGCTTTTTATAAAAAACGTTTTTGCAAAATATTTTGGTTGTGAAAAGCGATGTATGAACAAGAAGTGGTTAAATAGAGATTAACATTTGATTCATCAGAGTAGTAACAAAAACGATTGAAACAAAAAAACAAAATAAATAAATAAGATAAAAAGGTAATGCGGGATATGTAGTGACATTGGATTCAATTTCCCCCATTTTTGTGGATTTGGTGGTAGTACGTGGTCTCAAGTCATAGCAGCAGCAGCAGCAGCCACCCTCTACACCGTCTGCTCTTGGCCTGTGCTCGTTCTGTGCATGACACCACTCCCTCACTCCTCAGTAATCACACAGCAGGTGACGCCCTCTTCCAGCAGCCTGTGACTAAACAGCGGTACATAATGCAAAGGTTGGTTACTGTACAAGTTAAACGCAAAATTATTTAAGCCAAACCTGTACTCTAGATTCAACAACAAATAGTTGCCAGCCATTTCTACATATACATAATAAACAAATGGAGTTACATATGCGTGAATCCAGATAAGCCTACCCTGCTAGCGTATACAGATTGCAGAGTAAGTATGAAATGATGTGCCCTGGTGTGCCAGCCTCGATGTAGTCTGTGCATGATATGATGCACAGAGAGGAGGCTAAGGAAGCCACTGTCCTGAAAAAGGGGAACTTAAAATTGGAGTGCTGACAGGCCTCAGGACCCTGCCCCCCCAAACCCAACCCCCACATATCAGCAACATACTGGCACAATGCCCCTCCCCAAACCAAAATTGATGCCAAGAGGGGGCCATAGTCCTCATTCCCGCCATTCAGTGGACAGCTTCTTTTCACCCACACACCACCACCTCCAGAAACTGCTAGGCTTCCCTGGCAGCTAAACCGTGGAGAACCCTACACATCCCAATTTACTGGACTATTAGGCCCACTCCATGTAGTAGGTGTAAGAGCCTCAAGGGGTGGGGAGGAGGGGGGTTATGTGTGCACTTCAGGCATATATCAGCTCATCCCAAAATACGAGACTGCATATTGACGGTCTGACGTGGGCAATTGCCACATCCCATCCCACCTCCTCTCAACACAAAGTATTAAAAGTGAGAGGCCTAGGAGGAATACAAATTGTACTACTCATGAGCCCATTCAGACACCAGCCCATACTATTATATCTCTGAGGCTGCCCTTGTCAAGAGTGAAAGCACTGGATCACTGCTCTCCAAGGCAAGTGTGTGACAAAAGAATGCACACACACACACACTGCCTGCTCAGGGGTATGCATCGGTGAGGTAAGAGAGTGAACTACCAGTCCAACATCACACTCTAGACACAGATACTGACAGAGGCTAACACCACACGTCACTTACCCAGACTGACACTGACACACATATCTGTTGGGTAGTGTCTTACAGCTGTATTTTATGCACCTACACATGGCCAATGCATATGTTCCTGGACTATTTATTCATAAACAGCTTTGACGTCTGTGGCAACCTGGTCCCTAAATGCTAATGAGGGAGTCAGAGTCCTTACTAGCTACATAACATTATCTACACCTGCATGCATAAAAGACATCTGTCAGTGGCATATATGAGACATACTTTGGCTGATATAGGCCCCTCAAGGCCTCGGGTAGCACTAAATGCGTGTTTTGCAAGAGACCAACACAGAAAGCGCATAAGCCATAATGGCCAACACATGAGAACTCAGAGAGCAGTAGGCCTCTATTATTCAGCACGGTGGCTGGTTTATGATAGAGACAGCTCATAGCCTCCTGTGATCCACAGCTGACCACACATTTTCCAGGCATGAGACTAGACACTGCGCTGAGAATAGAGATACTATCAGCACACCTGCCTTGCTCACCACAAACTGTTAGGGTGACAAACATCACATGAGACACAGCATGTAGGACAGTTATTCTTCCCTGGGGTTTCAAGTTGGGACTGTCATCTGGACTAGCAAGGGCCTCTAACCCTAAGCCACCTATAGTGGATTACTCACCCAGGGCTTTGCCCTTTCTGCACACTGCTCACCCCAGGAGTCATCAGCCTATGTGCTTTAAGGATGCCCACAGATAGAGTAAGGAATGGAACAGATACTAGTTAGCGCTAGGGATGTGAATCGTTTTTGAACGATTACAATTATCGTCAGATAATTTTAAAATCGTCCAAAATCGTTAGAGTGCACGATACAATACAAATGCCCCCGATTTATCGTCAGGGGCATTTGTATTGTATCGTTAAATAGGGCACGGGAAAACCGGCACACCAAAAAAACCCTAAAACCCACCCCGAAACTTTAAAACAAATCCCCCACCCTCCCGAACCCCCCAAAATGTTTTAAATTACCTGGGGTCCAGCCCCCCCCCAAGCTGGCCAAAAGTCCCTGGGGGTCCAGCGGGGGTCCGGGAGCGATCTCCTGCACGCGTGATGTTGGGAGCCAGGAACCAAAATGGCGCCGGCGCTACCTTTGCCCTGTCACATGATAAGGGCAAAGGGCCACCGGCGCCATTTCTCAACGCAGCAGTGGCCAGAGAGCTGGAGATTGCGTCGAGACCCCCCCACTGGACCCCAGGTAATTTAAAACATTTTGGGGGGGGGTTCGGGAGGGTGGGGGATTTGTTTTAAAGGTTCGGGGTGGGTTTTAGGGTTTTTTTGGTGTGCCGGTTTTCCCACCCTCCCCCGATTTACGATTTTTAACGATTTAAAAAAAAACAAAAAAAACCACGACGATCAGATTTCCCTCCCCCCCCAGCCAAAATCAATCGTTAAGATGATCGATCACACGATTCACACCCCTAGTTAGCGCTTCAGACACACAACTCTGCATAATTTCTAGGTACATACATAGAGCTGCACAAGCTGACTAGCCCTGAGATGGGCAGACCAAGGGCCATGCAGCACCATCACATCTCCATAGTTGGCAAAGGCTACCTGTGACCTGTCCGTCTAGGCTAATTGTTTCTAACATACCTTTGCAGTGGGTTAAATGAGGGGAAGGTTTGGCTAGGAGAAATGTGGGTGCTCTTAGAGTCCTTGGAAACTATACTGTGACCTTGACAATTGCAAGGTCACGTTCTAATATAGGTAAATGCATGATACCATGATACCATGATACCATGATTCTCTATCCTGTCTATACACAGTCAGAACAGCATCCTTGTCTAGCCTCCCTGAGAAGCTCACATAACCAACATGATGCCACAATTCTGGTCGCCGTATCTCAAAAAAGATATAGTTGCAATGGAGAAGGTACAGAGAAGGGCAACCAAAATGATAAAGGGGATGGAACAGCTCCCCTATGAGGAAAGGCTGAAGAGGTTAGGGCTGTTCAGCTTGGAGAAGAGACGGCTGAGGGGGGATATCATAGAGGTCTTTAAGATCATGAGAGGTCTTGAACGAGTAGATGTGACTCGGTTATTTACACTTTCGAATAATAGAAGGACTAGGGGGCATTCCATGAAGTTAGCAAGTAGCACATTTAAGACTAATCGGAGAAAATTCTTTTTCACTCAACGCACAATAAATCTCTGGAATTTGTTGCCAGAGGATGTGGTTAGTGCAGTTAGTGTAGCTGGGTTCAAAAAAGGTTTGGATAAGTTCTTGGAAGAGAAGTCCATTAACTGCTATTAATCAAGTTTACTTAGGGAATAGTCACTGCTATTAATTGCATCAGTAGCATGGGATCTTCTAGGTGTTTGGGTAATTGCCAGGTTCTTGTGGCCTGGTTTGGCCTCTGTTGGAAACAGGATGCTGGGCTTGATGGACCCTTGGTCTGACCCAGCATGGCAATTTCTTATGTTCTTATGTTCTTAAGAGACAATGGCCTCGCCATTTGGACATGCTAGTTGACAGTTAGCCTAGATAGCTGGAGTAGGGTGCATCTGTGTATGACTGCACCCAACCACAAACAGGTATGCTGGCTTGGTAAGACCTGTGAGCATTATGGGAATGACACTATCCTCAACAAGCACTTTCGGAAAGGCTGTAACTGCACACCGCTTGATGAACAATCTGATGTCTACTGTTGCTCTGCCACAGCTGATGCAGTGCTGGCATCAATGTCTTTACAGGCCTTTCTGACACAATGCATCCCATGTACAGGCGCATAGCATCTGAAGGACATGGATGTCCGCTATGAAATGATTGAGTTAAATGTATACTCTGAGAAAGATATTTTTTACTTACAACCTGTAGCTTTAGAATGTACATTCACATTTCTGAGTTACCTGGCCTTGATCAGAATGCTAGAGCTGGTGGCCTCCATGTTCCCACCTCTGCTGGAGTCCCAGCAGACAGATGCCAATATGTCACCCACATATGAGGCCTAGGATTGTATCCAAGAGGTAGGGCCAGCCAGCTAAACGCTGCAAGCTAGGGCAAGCTCTATACACTTTGTTGCCAGGCCTACATGAACACTATGTAGAGACATGGCTGTTTTACACTCAAAATCATTCAGAAAACTGTAGGGCAGCCACATGTATTTGTTGTTCTCTTTACCTGGAGCACACTTTTTCTAGAACAGTTAATTGCAGCATTGTCAAGATGAAGTCTAACTAGGCCTAACTGGTTTCTTTACACATGGACCCAGACAGAGGAAGCCTGAGTGAAAGAAAGATTCTCAAGAGGAGAGCCTATGCAAGCACTCTGCTCAACTCTCTTACATGGAAGGGGAAGGGGTAATTGAGTGCTAACAGGCAAAGTGGCGTTGTATGAGACTTTGGTGAAGCTGGCTGCCACTCAGTGTGGTGTCCTGGGCTTCTGCGGGGGGACATGGGGGATCCTTGCATAGATCCTAAACTATCTCTACTGGTAGTCCATGGAGTAGGGCGATATTATCAAATTTATAGCGGAGAAGCTATATATCTGTCTGCATGGCACATACATTAAAGCTACCCCCATTTTGTCCAAACATCAAAATCTACTTTTCAGAACACCAAAGGTAACACAGTGAGTTGAACATAAGACTTTGTTGTACTTCATCTCCTCTGGCATGTTGGGAATTGCAGTGGGAGTGAGAAACCAGGCCCGGCAACCATATCCCGAATCTCCTGCGCAAAACCACAGAATGGCTACATCATTCACCACATGGTGACGGAGATATCAATAGCAAGACACAGCATGTAATAACACAGTCTAAGTTTCCCTCTATTTTAGCATGGCCCTTCAAATAATATTTCCCTACACGAAGTGCATGGCACTTTTGTGTTCATGCTCTATGAACAGTTTAAGACTTGCTTATTCTGTGTCAGCTCTTCCAGAATGGTTAACTGCATGTGCTGTTCCTAACAACTGTGTGCCTGTCACTCATAAAGAAGCAAAGGCTGCCAGTTTCTAGCCCTCATCAAACCCTGAAGCTGTACATCATAGCTGCCACACATGTCCTAGCTGATAATCTTCAACCTTGTGGTATGATAGTGCAAGTTCCTGGCTGCTCGCTGTATGTCCTCCCCAGATACACATTGGTCTGAGCTGACACACTGAAGATGGTAACCCAAAACATGGTCATCCCGCAGCTTTGGATTTAACTGTGTGATGGTCAAGACAATCTATGGCTGACATCCTGGCTGACTGATGACTAACCGGCCACACATGATCTGGCAGTCACAGCAGTGTGGATACTAAAAGAATGTGAGTAACCCAACATATTTCTTCTACTGCTGGAAATATGAGGCTTGGAAAGGGCAAATTTATTGAGTGAAGCCTTAGAAAGTGTGATGTGACTACCCACTCACAAAACTTTCTGGCAAGTGTATCATGTGGGAACCTCAACAGGTAAGCAATAATCATGCAGTCCCTCTATCTCTATAATATGAAAAAGACACACCTAGAGGGCATGAATAATGAAATTATATTCAAAAACCGTTTTTTTATTGAAATACAAAAACAATTAAATAAACCTCTGCTAATACATAGGATCACCTATCTAGACGGTCAGTCAACACCTAAAATCCCATACATTCATTACCCTACACACATACTATGCATACATACCCAAACATATCCTCACCATAAAACACCCATCACCTCCAAATATCAATTGAATTTGTTTAGTATATATTCTCATAAACATCGGGTAGAAAATCTACCTCAAACAACAATGTTAAATATATCAATTGATTCCACCTGCTTTTATCTCCACATTATAGCCTTGATATCGTGTAGTGCTACCACCTCATAATTTCACAAAAGTATCAGTATTATTGATAACCATAATCATTTGAATATCGCTCTCCAACGAAGATCTCGTTTCGCCCATTATCACGGGCTTCTTCAGGGATTCATTATGATCACAAGCAAACATCCTTCTTCATGAAAATGAATCACATATGCTGTACTTCTAATGCTTTATATTCATCAGCTTCTTCCTTGTGATATTTTACACCATCATACTGTCACCGCATATAGAAGGGATCCTATGAAATATATATTATTCATATTAAACATAACCTTTAACTCATTATTACTAAAAATATGTGTAGTCAGCCATATCACAAGAAACCTCCCACTAACAATTTCATGAAGAAGGATTTTTGCTTGTGATCATAATGAATCCCTGAAGAAGCCCGTGATAACGGGCGAAACGAGATCTTCATTGGATAGCAATATTCGAATGATTATGGTTATCAATAATACTGATACTTTTGTGAAATTATGAGGTGGTAGCACTACACGATATCAAGGCTATAATGTGGAGATAAAAGCAGGTGGAATCAATTGATATATTTAACATTGATGTTTGAGGTAGATTTTCTACCCGATGTTTATGAGAATATATACTAAACAAATTCAATTGATATTTGGAGGTGATGGGTGTTTTATGGTGAGGATATGTTTGGGTATGTATGCATAGTATGTGTGTAGGGTAATGAATGTATGGGATTTTAGGTGTTGACTGACCGTCTAGATAGGTGATCCTATGTATTAGCAGAGGTTTATTTAATTGTTTTTGTATTTCAATAAAAAAACGGTTTTTGAATATAATTTCATTATTCATGCCCTCTAGGTGTGTCTTTTTCATGTGGGAACCCAACATTAGCAGGTCTCTCCAGCATGGGAAGAAAAAGCCAGGCCCTGGCATTCTGGTGTGTACCTTAACAGTACCAGTCATTTGTCTTTTAAACAATGCTGTAATCTTCCACACAACCCTGCAACCCCGACCCCCCCCCCCCCCCCCCCATATCCTAGCCGAAACACAGAGCCAGAGAGTAAATAGAGAAAGAAGCGTGGGCCTTACCTATGAGCCAACTGTCACCGTAGAGGCCATCCTTAAATTCTTCAAAGAGGCCTGAATGCCTAAATATAAAAGAATCATGCATGGTTCCAGGTTGCTTGGCCATGACGTCGAGGATGTGCAATCGTGTATCACAGACTTCTTGCAAGATGAAGGCATGGAAGAGCTTTCTGTTGCAGAAGATCTTTTCCCTGTTACGTGGTGGGATGATGGCTGTGTGAGTGCAGTCAATAGCTCCCACTACATTGGGAAAATGCACAATGGCATAAAAGCCTCTCTTGATATCTATCAAGTCCTACCTGTCCCGAGGGAATGCTATGTAGTGATCAATGCAGTCGGATACTGCTTCTATGACCTGACCCAGACAGCATGAAAAAGTGCTCTGAACTATTCCCCCAATGACCACTACTGTAATTTGGAAGGATCTGGATGCCAGGAAATGCAGGGTGGCCAATAGTTTGATGAGGCCAGGTATAGCATGAGACCATTCTATGACCGGATCCTCATCCTTCTTATTTTCTTATATAATTCCAGGATAGCGTGAGAGCTGAGGTGATACCTTCTTAGCACATTATCTTCTAGCATGCCCAGTAAAGATGTTCATGGAGGAAAGATGCATTCCCTATATCTCCTCCGCCATGGCTGCCTGCGTGGCAAGCTCTGTTGTGGGCCCTGACACTCTCCCTGCAGAACCAATGGCTCAGCCTTCATCACAGGGACTTCCCTAGGAGAGGTGGGAACTTCCTTTGCCTATTCTGGTAGTTGTTCTTCTTCTCCTTCTTCTAGTTGTTGGTTGTGGCGATCCTCCTCAAGCATCCAGTATCCCCTCACAAGTACACTTGCCACAAATATAATGGGTCTAGGAAGGCAGGCCAGGTATGAACAGGTGTTTTTAATGGCCCGGGAGGGTGTGGTCAATGTTTTTGATATTAGGCCTCATTTCATCGCGTGTGATAATAGCCGCGAACCGTGCTACTGGTTATGCACTTGCGATAAAAATTTGTTTTGCCCATACCACCAAAAAATAGGTGTAGTTATTTCTGGCGTTAAATCTTGTTATTGTGTGTTAATGTAACTCATTCGGCGATAGGAGACCCTACTTTGCATTAACTCCCCCCACTCTCTTCCCACTTGCAATACTCAATGTAGAATTTGAATACGCATTTGCCCTGCAATAAGACCCTAATGCGACTTGAAAAATGACCCTGTAAGTTAGGAGCCAATTTTCAGCCAAACTCAGGGGCCTAAGTTTTCACTTTAGATGTTGAAATTTAGGCCTGCTATTAATTTGTCAAGATTTAGGTTCCTAGTTGAGGTGCTTAGTTCTCACAATCAATGTTAAACTCCTAAAAGTGGAAGGGATTGGAGAAGTGTTGTCTGAAGCATCTACCCAAGGCTTTTGAGTTACTTGAGAACAGGAGTTATATTATATTGTTTGTGCATTTAGAACTTTTTTTTAATTTAGATTTATATTCCACTTTTCACAGGGCTTCAAAGTGGATTACATTCAGGTACTGTAGGGATTTCCCTATCCCTAGAGGGCTTACAATCTAAATTTGTACCTGAGGCAATGGAGGGTGAAGTGACTTGCCCAAGGTCACAAGGAGGAACAGCGGAACTCGAACCCTGGTTTCCTGGTTTATAGCCCACTGCTCTAATCACTAGGCTACTCTTCCACTCCATCACTGTCATCAAAGGAAGCTGTGACTGTTAAACAACTTGGTTTGCTTCTCTCCTTTAATTTATTCAATTTTGATTCATCATTATGAGATTTAAATTGTTTAATTCTCTTTTAGGATTTTACAGTAAACTTTTTTTGGAGGGGGGGGTGAAACTAACTCCAATATGTGGACCCTGTTTTATTGTGAGTCTCCCCTTATGCCTCCCAGATTTATCTGGTCCCCGATTGGTGAACTCTGGTAGAAATTGGACTCTCTCCTAAATTCCAGGGCTGCAGAAGAGTCACTCACCACCTGGGCAGCCACCAAAAGGGACCCATGTGAAATCAGAGTTAACACCTAAATTTAGGGACTCAGCCCTAGTAAATTTTCAAAAGGGGCAATTTTCAAAGGGTTTAGGTTCCTATACCTTTTCAAATTGTCCCCTTATTATTGTATTTTCTATTTTCTATTTTATTTGACTGTTTTGCGATGTAAACCGCTTTGGGTCCCCTTTCTGGGAACTATTGGTATAGAAAGAAATATTTACACAATAAATTATACTTATCAGTACAGACGTTCTGCAACTGAGCTTTTTGTAAATTTACCGGCACAAAAAGTCTCTAATCAGAAAGCAACTATATTCAGGTAGCATAATGAATTTATAATAAAGAAATTTACAAACATTATATCTGTTTGACTTCAGTTTTTTATTTCAGAATTCAAATACATTAAAATTCCAGTTTAGAATATAAAAAATATAAGGAAATATCAATTTTCAACTATAAAAAGAATATTTTTAGCACATTATTTGCATTTAAAACTTATTAAATCATGCACAGTTTTATAAAAATTATACTGTAGCCTAATTCTGGTAGCACCCAATAAACAATATATATACAGATTACAGTACTAGACCTCCTAAGGTGGTTATTTCACATTTTCTGCTTTTTTTTAGAACTGATAATTTTGTTTTTCCTAAGAAAAAATGTAATAAAACAATGGACTTCCTGGAATTCATTTTTTTAAGTCTCTCTCTCTGTCTCTCTCCTGTCTGCTTTTTAGATTCTATAACACGATTGGATTCTAATGGAAACCTTTGACAAAGGTTTGACAATACTGACGAACAGAAGTGAAACTGGTGAAGACACTGGAAAAGCATCAAACACAGTGCATTGTAATGATGAAAGCACCTGCAATAAAGTGGATTTAGATAAGAATAGCTGAAAGCAGCACTTTTATGCACAGCAGGATTCTTTAGTACGGGATATGCCTGGAAAGATAGCAGTGTAGTGTATTTAGATTACTCAGAATATCCATTTGTTTGCCTCCTTTTTCATTTCTACTTCTTTTTCTTCTCATTGCTATTTTTATCAGACTCTTTTAACTTATTTTATTATTTTGATAGCTTTATGTTTGTTTGAGAATGCACCTTCTTTTGTATAGCCAAATCCCCTAGTTTTAGCAACCTCTCTTCTGCCACATTCATGCTTTCCGGACACTAGTGAGAAGCCTGCAAGGGGGTCAGATGAGAAGTAGCGCAGCAGCAACCTTGATTTAATTAGATTCTTAAATCCATCTTCAAAATCAACTTTTCTGTGCTGTTAACGGTAAGGAAAGTCTGAGCAGGTGACACTTAAAAAAAAGCAATAAGCCCTAATATCTCCTTGGAATTGAGAAAGGAAGTCAGAACCAAAAAAACAGGATGCTCTAAAAATTAGTGTATATTTTGCCAGCTAAATTATTTAAAATATTGTTTGCTGGTGCTGCAGCTTTAACCAAGCAAACAGCAGCTCTAACAGCAATATTTTGGAGAATTTTTCCCTGTTTCACACTCACATCAAGCAGGAGTGTCCCGACTCATTTAAGACCAGGCCCCATCACTTGTAAGAGCTACACTGGGACTAGTCATTTTATGGAAGGCTAGTCACTTCATTTATCACCTAATTTTCAAGTTGACTATGGATATATTATTCTGTAGTTGTTTTCGTATGTCGTTATTTTTGTTTTTTGATTTAGCTAATTTTTTTCTTGTATTTTCTACTGATGTTCACCATTTAGAATGGTTAAGTGACCGAGAAAGGGGCTTATAAACTAAATAAAAATAAACATATATTTTCTGTGTTAACTAGTCATATTTCTCGGTCCTGGTGGCATGCATACAAGAGTGGAAGCTTTAATCTTCAACTGGAATGGTGATATTTCCCCAGCTCTTGACAAAAGCCTAACAGATATAGACATAAGAAAGGATCCAAAACTTGTTCATTATCTGGATCCAGAAGGAGCGTATTAACATGCAGGGATGTCATGCTGTCCATGCGGCCTTCCCAAACCTTGAGTAAACAAATCTCGTTACTGGAGGACAGAGGATCCGGCCTTCTTTACTATTTGATGTCTTCCCTGCAAGTTCAGAAAGCTAACTACTCATAAGCTTGGTGATTGATGATGGCAGTTCATCCCACATTTGTACAAAGAAAAATGAAAATTAAAAATAGATCAGTCCTTTGTTTTCTTTTATTCACTGCATTGGAATGCTGCAGCAATACATTTCCCCGCTATCATTTTTCTGTTTTTTTTTTCTGTATATTCGATCCCATTTGAGACTTAAGGAGCCATGGAATGTGGTTCCCACTTATGTAAACATTGCAAATGCTGTCTGGGGTACTGGAGGTTTATTAAAAAAAATGTATAGATAGTGTTCCCTAACTGAATAATGAATAATATTTTATAGACAATGCATAGGTAGATATCATTGCAACTCTAAAGAGGGGGAAAAAAGTATTGCCTGTAAGAAAGGCTTGGGAAAAAAAAAAGTCCGCCCTTGGCTTATTTTCCGATTAGCTGTTGCTGTAGGTGTCAGAGATTGGCAGGCTGTTCTCAAGGAAACCTGGCTCCAAGGGGTCCTTCCTTCTATGGCAGTGACTTGCTGTGGTTGGAGGTAAATGTCAGGGAGGAGGCGCACAGCCTACCGACCGACCCGTTTGTCCTCCTTCTGACAAGCCCTGGTCAATGTCCTGCTGCTGAGGGTCGTGGTAATTTACATCCATTCTGTGTACATTAACTTATCTGTAGTGGAGCTGGCTGGGCTCTTTCAGTCAGTCTGGCTCCTCCGCAGGCTGTGAGACTTTCCTGACTGTGGGACTAAAGTGGGAACTGGCTCTCTCCTCCTGCCAAGTTCCTGAGCCGGAGGAATAACAACAAACACAGCCGAGGAGCCAGGCTGCCTCATTCTGAGCTACAGCAGACTTTTGCAAGCTGTACTTTACCAGTTGGCCATATGCTTTAGCCTTCCGGCGCTGTCACCCCTGAGGGTTCTCCCTTTCAAAATTAAATGCTTATTTGTCCACTTCATGTATATCACTCGAAGCACAACACCAGGAAAAATCATTTGTAATTTGTATTTAGAGACTTTGTTGCATTACAATCAAGCAAATTAATAAGAGGCACAATTTGCTGCGTAAGATTTTTGACGTATATTTTGCTTACAACATGATCAGTTGAATATTTATCTGGAGTGCACTGATTACTTGACTTGCAAATTGCCTTTTTACTGGGTTTTTTTAATGCAGAACTTTGCACAATATTTAGGCTACAATCTATTTTTCTATTAAAGCAGTGCTTTTCCTGCAGGTACATGGCCTTTTTTCAAATTGGATCCTGGTGCACTTTACAATGCACGTCAGCAACAAACATCCTACCACTTCTGGGACAGATGATAGCCTAATGGCACTTTTGTGGCACCTGGTTGGCATGAAAGCTTTCAAGGAAGTGTGAGGAAATGGATTAGTGTTATTCTTCCATTACATAGACAGAGCTGTATGTACCGTACTGATCACAATGGGGCCAATGTATTAAACTGTGCTCAAACTGCTGCAGGTTTTTGTGGATATAACTGCGCACTGACTTTACGCGCGTATGTAATAACATGTTCAGCATGTGTTTCTGCGCGGATGTCTGGGGGATTACTACATAGGGCCTTGAATGTGTGGTTTTACGTGCATATGGCATGATTTTAAAAAGCATGTACTCATATCAAATTAGGTTTTACTTGAGCAATTGCTACAATGTATGCCATTGAATTGTCCATAGGATTTACCCACGTAAGTGCACTTTACTCGAGTAAATGGCTTTTGAAAATTGCTATGATAGTATGATACATTTACGTGCGTAACTCCATATAAAATTACCTCCATAATGTTGCGTATATTTGTTTTTGAGTGTGTTTTCTGCACAGATCTCGTTACATCCCACGCAGCTGCCTATTTTTGCCTAATGTGCTGAAAAAATATGCATAGAAAAATAGCACCGATTTCAGCATGGTTCTTGTTACATTGGCCCCAATGTGAGTTTTTAAAGGACAAGAACATGCAAGTCATTAATAGATTTATTAAGCTGCGATAAGACTATAAAACCCGTTAAACATGGTGAGAACTCACTATATTCACTATATTGCACAGTATTTAGGACAAAACACGCCGCTATTACAATTTGCTGTTTTGAATGCGATTTGTATGTATGAATTTTGCAAACCCATGCAAAGCAGCTGATGTATACTAATTCTATGCTAACAAAATAACACAGGTTGCCGTTGCACGTTTTTGTGGGCTCTGCTGCATTCTTTTTTTATTGAGTTTTTCCGTGATAAAAAATAATGTGGCAATATTGCCACTATATTTTGTTGGGGAGAAGTAAAATATTACAGGACCACCCCCATAATAATTTGCCCTTCCCGTGATAAAATATCGGGGTTTGATAATTCTCCTTGTAAGGACCAATGTATATTTATTGCAGGATAGCATCCTTTTTGCATGCAGTTTTTCTACAGATACTAATGAGCTCAGAGATCATTAGCATCTGGAGTTAAATTGCATGAGGCTGTTTATGCATATTGCCACAGCCAAAATCTTCGTGTGTTCCCAGCAGTGGCAATATAACTCAGCCTTGGCAGTTTGGACAAATTGCCAATGGAATTTAAAGGGGCCTCCTGGCCCATGTATGGTTTCCCCTTTCCCCCGTCACAGTATCGTTAAAAGTACCTGGTGGTCTTAGTGGTCGACCCCACCACCCAGACCCGTACCTCTCGCAGGATAAAAAAAGTTAAGATTCTAGCCCCATGCACAGCCCCACTCCATCCGCTTAATAGAAACATAGAAACATAGAAATGATGGCAGAAAAAGACCAATCGGCCCATCCAGTCTGCCCAGCAAGCTCCCACACTTATTTTCCCATACTTATCTTTTTCATTATTTTCCCATACTTATCTGTTTCATCTACCAGCAAGTTCAGGGCCCTTGTTGGTAACTGTTTGATTCAAATTTCCTGCCATCCCCTGTCATTGATGCAGAGAGTAATGTTGGAGTTGCATCAAAGGTGAGCATAAGGCTTAATGGTTAAGGGTAGTAACTGCCGCATCAAGCAAGTTACCCCGTTGCTTGGTTACCCAGACTGCACAGATCAATGCCTTGTTGGATGTTGTCTGAATATAAAACCTGTTTTCCACATTTCCCCCTACCGTTGAAGCAAAGAGCAGTGCTGTACATGTATTCAAAGTGATGTTTCAGGCTTAATTGGTTTAGGGTAGTAACCGCCGTAATAAGCAAGCTACCCCCATGCTTCTTTGTTTACCCAGATTGTGAAGTTCAGTCCTTGTTGGTTGTTATCTGAATGCAAATCCTCATTTTCCATATTTCCCCTTGCCGTTGAAGCAGAGAGCAATGTTGGAGTTGTGAAGGCTTATTGAGTAAGGGTAGTAATCATCAGGTAGTAGCCTCCATTCCAGTACTCCACCCCATGGCTCTTCTCTTCATTCCCAATCTCTAGCCTTTATGGATCCACAGTGTTTATCCCATGCCCCTTTGAAATCCTTCACAGTTTTAGTCTTCACCACTTCCTCCAGAAGGGCATTCCAGGCATCCACCACCCTCTCTGGGAAGAAATACTTCCTGACATTGTTTCTGAGCCTTCTTCCCTGGAGCTTCAAATCGTGTCCCCTTGTTCTACTGATTTTTTTCCAACATAAAACCCCTATTAGGGGTAACACCCTCATCCCCATCCTCCCATGCCCACAAAAAGCTCACCCCATATAGCTAGGGTTCTTCTGAGGGGAGAAGTGATCCTCACTCACTCCTGCCCTGTCAGCACCTGTTTCCAAAATGATGCCAGCTGACCTCAGGAACTCCTTTGACACAAATAATTAAAGTTTCCTCTTGTCAAACTATTTTATATGATGTGATTCCTGCAAAAGGATTTGCCAGGGAATTTGCACCTTTGGTGAATTTTTTCCATGAAAATGACTAAGAATCTGAACAAATTCATTAGTACTTTTAATAGTTTAACAGATGATATTCAACTGGTCATTCTGTTTTCTTCAGCCCATAAAGAATAAAGTACAAGATTGGTTGAAGCTAAATAAAGTGAAATACAAACTAAACAGAAGTGCTAAGAATAGAGAAAACTAAACTTCCTCTAGTGGTGCTTGTATTGGAGAGTCAGATGCAGTTTTTCTGGTCACTTTTTCCTATAAACTATAGGAATTCGATATTCAGCACTACGTAGCTAGACTATTGATCAGGCGAAATGGTTATCTGACTAACCCCCTCATTTATCAAAATGCTCTAAGGTGTTTTTGCATGCGATAAGCCCTTAACGCATGTGAAAACGCCTTTTCGCGTGTGATCCCATTAGAAAATGACCCCCTTAGCTAGATAGATTTATCCAGCTAACTCCCTGAGCCGGTTAGCAGCTGAATATGGACCTCCCAGATGACTCAGAATTCAGTAGTGGATTTAGTTAGTGGGTAGAATACAAGAGAACATATTATGCCAATATTAAAAAAAATTACACTTTAGAGTTGAATTTAAGTTACTACAACTTAAATGTAAAGCTATGAATGAAGCCGGCTTTTCGTACCTGAAAGAGGTATTAGTGAAATATGTGCTATTCGAATCTTTGAGATCAGCTTCAGTCAACCTTACTCAAATGTCTTCCTCAAAGTAAGTGAAACCGAGGAGTTGCTCCAGGCCTGTGGAATTCACTTCCTAGAGGCAGGAACAGATCCAGAATTTACTGCTCTGTAGGAAGACACCTGAAACCTGGTTATTTACAGCAGACCTTGGGTAGGTAGTGAGCTTTACATTATTTGTTGGAAGAAGTAAGTCTGTTTTAAGCTGGGTAGGTTGTTGACTAGGGGTTTGAATTTTTAGATCTAATTATATGACATTTTTGTGAATAAATTTGCATTTTTATTTTTTTGTGTTTTATGAGGTGTTTTGAGGATGGTTTAATAATTAAGAGTCATGGTTTAATGATTAGTTTTATGTTGATTTGAATGTTTATTAACAAATAGATATTTAATTTAGCTTTATGGTTGGAATATGTGTATTTTATTGTTTATTATGATGTTATGTTTTGTTGTAAGCTGTTTTGAACTTTTTATGGAAAAATAGCAAATAAAAACTGTTATGTTCGCTGGTCAATGGGCCTCCGCGACCAGCTTCACGTACTGACCTGCGCCGCAGCATGGCTCAGGCAGACCCCTGGATGCTGGTGACAGCAGGGAGCCGCTGCTGATGCAGCTCCCCCTTGCAGGCTCCCTGCCAGACTGACGCCACCGGCTCCTCCGGCGTTGCTTCCTGGCAGTTTGCAGCCGAACACCATCCTGGGCTCCTCTTGCACCCCGGGCGCCCTAGGTGCACACGCGCACCGTCTTCTGAAATTTAAAGGGACCACGGTGGGAATATGCTGTGGCCCCTCCCTCCTGAGGCACTGTCCCATCCTATTTAAGGCAAGGTCTGGCCTGCAGGCTTTGCCTTGGCTTCTTGGCTCCTGCTCCGGTTCCCCCAGGAGGGTGTTCCTGAGTTCCTGTTTATTGGATTATCTTCAGATCTTGATCTTCACCTGGATATCGACCCTTGCCTGTACCACTGACCATGAGATTTGCTGCCTGCCACGACCCTGGCCTGGACACCGACCGCAAGATTTGCCGCCAGCCTCAGCTCATGCCAGAACTGCAGCCCCAGAACTGCCGACTTCTCCAACCCTTATCGGTTTCTGGACCGGCACCGGGCGCCTAGCGTCACCACTCCATTGGGATTTCCAGAGATCCCCACGTAAGTCCAGCCGGCCCCGGAATCCAAGGGCTCAACCTGAGGGGAACGTGGGCTGGTAGTGGTGAAGCTCCAGCGGGATCTCTGCTCCTTTCTGGCCTCGCCAGGCGACGGAGGGGGCCTGTGGGGCTCCTCCCCACAGGTGGCACCAACTCCCCCCTCGGCCCAGAGGTCCACGACCAGAACAAAAACTATACAAATGAATAGTAAATAAATAAAGTTATATCTCATTAAGTACTATTATCTCTGCTATTGTGACTGCCCCTCCTCAAAAAAAAAATCTTAGGGTAAAGGGAATCAATCTCAAAATTTGCTCCGCAACTTTCTGTTCACAGTTCTGTTATGGATATAAAAAAACACTCTCATCTCCTGGGACGCGACCTGAACAGCATACATTACATCAGTCAAATGCTTCTAAATTTATTGGCTCCCTGCTGTTGGCCGGAAGGCATTCATTTGCCAAGACTGTGGAAATGTCCTCTTCTTCCTTCTTCCTTTTTCATTTGTTTTTCAAAATGAGTGGAAAGTTATGGTGCTGATTGAAATTTACAGCACTGCCACACAGCAAATACAAAGACATTCTCAGATATCTGGGTACCTTTTATTAGTCATTACATCAGAGTTGACCAGGAACTGTATAGGACTGCCTGGTATGAGAGAATTTTGGCATGAAATCTTGAAGCACTCACTGAGAAGAGAGCTGTGCGCGTAACACATGTTTATTCTGGACTGGTATATTGGCGAGCACATACCAATTTGTTGACGTCTTTAACAATTTTATGCAAATCCTGTTTTCAATCTCAGGTGATATTCTGTGTGAGAAAAAAAATCAAGGCCTTGAATGCAAAGTTTAAATATTCACTTGCAAAACGTTTTTGTTTTTTTTAAAGTAGCTTGGAAGCAAAGCTTCACTTAGATGTACTGTCACAATTGTCAAGATACGTTAACCGTGTCACAATAGCTCAAAGTCTGCCTATCACAATTAAGGTCAGCAAGAAAGATAGTGCACTCTTGTTATCACAGAATAATTTTGTCCTACAAGCAGCAGCACTGTGCTAAACTAGAATAAATACAATCTTGGATAAATATAAAGCAAATGAGTTTAAGTTAAAAAAGGGGCTCTAAATAGAAAACGATAATCAGAATCAGTTATTCTAATGACAAATCAATGAATTGTCACACGCTAATCGTGAAAAACAGGTTAAAAATTAGGTCTCTTAATCTTAAATATAAAGAGGCCAATATTCAAAAACAACAGAGCTCCTAAATTTAGGCCCCTAAATTAGGCACCTAGAAGCTGATATTCAGAAGCCATTTAGACGGATAGGCTTGCACGGCTATGTTTAGCTAGAATTTAGCTGGATAAGATGGGGGCAGTGCTAGAGCAGGAAGTAAGCATTCCGCTGAAGAGCAGAGATAGCCACTGGTGTGCCACTGAATATACCCTGCTAGTTATCCCGATAGATTTATCTGGCAAACTAGCCCTACGTTTTCAGCTGAAAATTCACATACATGTAGGGTCCTAAAAGTTAGGTACCCAAATTTAGGCCTGCTATTCATTTACCTAGATTTAGGATCCTAAATTAGGAGCCAAATCTTAAAAATCTGTGCTAACTTCCTAACTTGTTTTGCCCACTCTAACTTCATTACTAAGTTTAGGAGCCTGATGAAACTAGAAGCCCAAATTTAGGGACTCAGCCCGAGTAAAATTTTGAAAGGGCCAATTTTGGAGCCTAACTCCAAAAGGTTAAGAGCTTAAACACTTGTAAAATTGGCCTTTTTTGCTCTCTCTGTGATGTTCAGAGTCTGTATTAATTAATGTTGATACCTGCATATACTGAACAAAACTGAATTGTCCAGCAGCTTGGGTGCATCACTAAGATTCGGTGCCTCTCCTGCTGTTATTGATGTTATTTTATTTGATTATTTAGAGCAGTTGTTTTTTCCGCAGTTCGTTTATGTCTACATGTGTCATGCTGAGCTGCCTCGCCAAACACAAACTATCCAGTTTAACTGAAAAGGCAAAAGGGTCTGTGGGCTTAGAAAAGTTCAAAAGTACAGAGAAAGCTGGGAAAAATTTGTCATTTTTTAATCTGAGTTATAGCAGGCAAAATCATTAAAAGGACCAAGCCCATATTCATTGATTCTTGGTAAATAATCAAGAATTCAAAATTGCAGCTTTCGCAGATGATGTTCTAGTTTATTTAGTAAATCCAGCTGCACTGCCTGATAATTTAAGGATTCAAAAAGAGTTTGGTGTCTTTGCTGGACTTCAAATTAACCATGATAAATCTGAGGCATTAGATGTATCTGGTGAGTTGCAGTCCAAATGGAAAAAAAGCTTTCCCCTGAAATGGGTGGACAACGAAACAAAGTATTTAGGAATCCAAATTCCCTTAAACATAAGGGAAATTCTACGATTCTAATGTGGGACCAATAAAAAAGAACCTTATTAAAACTCTTCAATCCTGGAAAGGGTTGCCATTATCTTTGAAAATGATGGAGATTTCTAAATGGCTACATATGCTGCAAATGTTACCAGTGTGATTAAGTAAGCAGGATGTGCATGAAATCAATAGGATCCTTTATCTGGGGAGAGAAAGGATCTAGCATACCTTTGAACATTTTGATGGGGTCTCAGAAAATGGGAGTCTGAATTGTCCAAACCTACGTCAGTACAATATTGCTTGTTTGCTGCGTCATTTACGATACTGGATTTTTGAAACATCCTATAGTACTCCTTTAGAATATCTACAAGGTTGGGTGTGACCTCTTTCTTTAGGAGACATATTGCAGGTAATGCAAAAAGATTTACCAGAGATATTAAGGAAAATTTTTATGGTAATCTCCTGTAGGAGTGCTTGGCGTACTATTTGTTCTTATTTACAAATGGGGGGAACGAAAACGGCACTATTGACAATTCAAGAGAACCCTGATTTTACTCCTGGTGTCCATAATCCCCTGTTTGATCACTGGAAAAAACAGGGCCTCATATACATCTCCCTGATGTTTTTGATCAGAGATTTAGTGATTCATAGTTTTCAAGACTTGCAAACATTGTTCGGTCTCTCCTCAAGGGATTTCTGTGGGTATTTACAAGTAAGACATTATATGCAAGATTTATTGAGAGAAAACATTAAGTTTGGGGATTTCCATACGCTGGAAGAGCTTCTTAGTGATGATGATGGCAAACGATATACATACGCCCAATTCTATAAAGCCTTACAGATAGTTCAGAAAAAGGATGTTTATGGAGGCCTCTGGGAGAAATGGAATAACTTGCCATCTATAGAGTTAACTGTTCCTGAACTGCATAAATGTTTTGCAACCATAAGCTCTATCTATGAAAATATACAATTTAGAGAAGTCCAGCTTAGATTCTTACATCAAGCATACTTTTCGCAATCAAGGGCATTTCAGATAGGTATAGTCCCCTCTAAAATATGTATCAAATACACGAAAACTAAAGGTGATTTCTTGCATAGTTTTTGGTCCTATGGTGTTATTCAACAGCTTTGGGGGAATATTCAAATCCTTATTGCCCATTTATGGGAGTCGCTTATTCCATTGGTCCCTAGAATAGGGCTATTTGGTATCTATGAGTGGTTCAACCAGGTTTGTCTAAATCGCAGCAGTTGTTTTTGGACAAAGTCTCTTTGGTGGCAAAACAAGTAATTCTGACTAATTGGACTAAGGAGTTGGCGGCTCTGTTGGAGCAATGGAGGCAGCAATTTTATAAGTTGCTAAGTTTTGAATATTTAACGGCAAAGCAGGCATCCTCTAAAATATATGCTCAAATGTTGGAAGTATGGTAGGGATTGTATGTACTATACTTGATTTCAGAACCAGTATTTTTAATTTATATTCATGGTTTTCAATTCTGTACTGTATTATTAATATTTTATAGTCTCTGCCTTTTCATTTCTGATTTATGATCTATATGGAGTAATTGTTATTTTATGTTCTAGGCCTAAAGAACTATGAACTTTAGCTTTCTGGTGTATAACTTATGCCAATCAGAAACCTGCAATATGCTCTTGTTTTTCCTCGTGTATCCAAGGGAGAGTTGGGGGGGGGGGGGGGGGGGGGAAAGGGGGATAATAGGGCAATGTCTTCCATTATTATTATTTTCACCTATTACCATGATTGTACATGGCGTGTGCTTTGTGAATTATTTCTTAAATTTGCTATTTCATTGTCTCAGGTTTTGTTACGATTCCTCCCGTAGCTGTGCCACGGGAGGCCTCTCACCTTCTCTGGAGGCCGCTCTGAAGCCGGGGCCTCGCCTGAGTAATCCTTCGGATCTTGCTCCACAGCCTGGGAGGCCTTTGGTGTCAGCAGGGCCTACCCGAGGTGGTAATGGCTGCACAGGTTATAAAATGCAGCAGTCATTACATTCCACAGCACCCATCTTTTAGGCTCCCTTTAAGGTGATCTTTACTCTCCCGCAAAGGGGTGAAAAATATTGGTGTCTCACCAGCCTCCATTGCGGTTCCTGCTGCAGCTTCAGCGGTCAAAGTAGTGTCATGCTCCAGGGAACGGATACTGCTTCCAGTACTGGGTTGTTACATCGAGCCTTCCTCAGAGTCCCTGGTGGATAGATGGCTGCCACCACTGCCAAAGTGGACCGAACTGGCTAGTTGCGTTCCGAATTGGAGAAGTGCATCACCAGCTTTTGTAGGCTCAGTAACTTCCCTCAATACATTGTTGTAAACTTGTATGGACCAGGCTGTGCCTTGTGATGCATGGCCAACGTGATGACGCTGTTTACACGTGTCAGTGCTGACTTGCTCAATGACATCAGACGCCAATGCACGTCTTGCTTTCCTCCTTCCTTTTGGCGCTTTTTGTTTCAGTGGAGATGATTTCAGGGGGAGCGGCTTTGGCATGAACGACATCTTGGTGAAGTGCGGTTTTTCTTTTAAGCACTTGACCACAATCAGCAATTACAATGCAGCAATTAGTAAGTCCCATTCGAAATGATGCGCACCCCACACTCATTCAAGCCCCATGTTGGGTGCCATTTTATATAATCACAATCCCGGGTGTGGATTGCTACCCGATGAAATAATAAAATTTTATTTGTTGTTACTTTTTGGGGCTGCTATCTTCCTAGGCTAGCTTGAACACTGATTCTTCCTTTCAGGAACTGGATCCTTTGTCGAGTGGTGGTAGGAAGATTGCTTCCAAGGCCCTGAGGGCTAAGGGTGATCTCTCATGTCCTTTGTTAGTGTCCCTGGGGAGGAGTAGTTATATGTCCTGATCTGAGCTGGAAGTGCCAAATAAAGTCACTGGAGTCACTGTCAGGCCGATACAGTAAAGTTCGCGGGAGAGCGGGCGAGCGCCTGCTTTCCCGGCGCGCACACAGGCCAGTGTCCTGTGCGCGCGATACAGTAAAAGAAAATATTTAAATTAGGGCCTGCGGTAAAAAGAGGCGCTAGGGACACTACCGCGTCCCTAGCGCCTATTTTTGGACAGGAGCAGCGCCTGTCAGCGGGTTTGACAGCCGATACTCAATTTTGCTGGCATCGGTTCTTGAGCCCGCTGACAGCCACGGGTTTGGAAACCGGACGCCGGCAAAATTGAGTGTCCGGTTTTCAACCTGCGAGCTGCGGGCTGATTTTAAATTTTAAAATTTTAAATTTTTTAACTTTTTTTAATTTTTGGGACCTTCGACTTAATATCGCCATGTTAACCTGCATTTGGACGCGCGTTTTTGACGCGCTAGCTTTACCCCTTATTCAGTAAGGGGTAATAGTGCGTCAAAAACGCGCGTCCAACCCCCCCAAGACTAACAGTGCCCGCAACATGCAAATGCATGTTGATGGCCCTATTAGTCATTCCCGCATGATACAGTAAGTAAAATGTGCAGCCAAGCCACGCATTTTACTTTAAGAAATTAGTGTTAATTTCTGCCTGTGCCAGGAAAGTGCACAGAAAAGCAGTAAAAACTGCTTTTCGGTGCACCCTCCGACTTAAGAGAAGGATGAGAGCAGAGAATGGAGAGCAGAGAGAGGTAGGCCTGTCCTGAGAAGGCCTATGAAGGAACCCCACCCTTGGGGTTTGCCACAGTTCACCCAGCAGACCAGAGATTAGGGATGCAGAGGGGGAAGATCTTCTGATACCTGATCTTCCAGTTTAAGGTCATCAGGAAATCCAGCTTTCAGATCCAGATCTGAGAGTCATGAAGCCACTCAGTGGAATGTGGCTATAACTACAAGAATGGCTCCAGAGAGGTTCATCATTGCCACTCCTAAGGTGGATTTCCTGATGAGAAATTAGGGAAGCTAACCAAATTGGTTGTGTATTAATAATTGGAGATTTGAATTACCCCAATATTAATTGGGTAAATGTAACATGAAGACTTGCTGGAGCAATATGGAGCAATTGGTTCAGAAACTGAAAATAAAGGGAACAATTTTAGATCTAATTCTCAGTGGAGCACAGGATTTGGGGAGAGAGGTAATGGTGGTGGGGCTGCTTGGCATTAGTGATCATAACATGATCAAATTTGAATTAATGACTGGAAGGGGGACAATAAGTAAATCCATGGCTCTAGCACTAAACTTTCAAAAGAGAAACTTTGAGAAAATGAGAAGAATAGTTTTAAAAAACTGAAAGGTGCAGCTGCAAAGGTTAAGAGTGTATAACAGGCATACACATTGTTAAAAAAAAATACCAGTTTAGAAGCATGGTCCAGATGTATTTCAAAACAACAAAAAGAGCACTAGATAGGTCCTATATAATCAAAATAAATAAATATACAGGCTTCACAGCCATTTCGGACGGATTACAAATAGATCTTTATTCAGTTATTGTTTGAACAATCTTTACAGGCCACACAGCCAGTAAGAGCCGCAGATGCTTATCAGACTGGATGGTTCAACTCTGCATGGTTGAACACGTCGCCAGGTTTGCTGATGCGGCATCTTACAAAATATTGTATATTTATCTATATATCCATTGTTATATCCCTTGGATTTGTTTGACATTGATTGAGCCAACTTGAATAATTATCCAGATGTACTTCATGCATTAAGAAAAGTAGAAGGAAGGGCAATCAATTGCTGGCATGGTTAAAAAATAAGGTGAGAGAGGCTATTTTAGCCAAAAGATCTTTCAAAAATTGGAAGAAGGATCCATCAGAAGAAAATAAGATAAAGCATAAGCATTGACAAGTTAAATGTAAAACATTGATAAGGCAGGCTAACAGAGACTTTGAAAAGAAGATGGCCATAGAGGCAAAAATGCATAATAAAACCTTTGTAAAATATATCCAAAGCAGAAAGCCTGCAAGGGAGTCAGTTGGATCATTAGATGATAGAGGGGTTAAAGGTGCACTTAGGGAAGATAATGCCATCATGGAAAGACTAAACAAATTCTTTGCTTTGGTATTTACTGAAGAGGATGTTGGGGAGATACCCATTCCAAAGACGGTTTTCAAGGGTGACGATTCAGATGAACTGAACCAAATCATGAAAGAATTAGTAGGCCAGATTGCCAAACTAAAGAGTAGTAAATCACCTGGACTGGATGGTATACACCCCAGGGTCCTGAGAGAACTTAAAAATGAAATTTCAGACCAAATTACAATTAATTTGTAAACTATCATCAAAATCATTCTTTGTACCTAAAGACCAGAAGGTTGCCAATGTAATCCCAATATTTAAAAACAGCTCCAGGGGTAATCTGGGAAACAATAGACTAGCGGCGAGAAAAATCATGGAAACTGTTATAAAGAATTAAATCACAGAATATTTAGATAGAAATGGTTTAATGGGACACAGCCACCATTGATTTATCCAAGAGAAGCCTTGCCTCACAAATCTCCTATATTTTTTTGAAGGGGTGAATAAAGTAGTGGGCAAAGGTGAACTGGTATGTTGTGAATACCATCATGGAACAGGCACACAAGCTGCTTCACTCACCTCCGTTGCCGGTCATGTCACCTTGCCTCACTGATGCAGCTTGGTGTGAAGCTGTCACCCGGCTCACTGTCACTGTGTCAACTTGCGTCTCTGCAGTCGCTGCTATTTCTCCAAGTGTCCAGAAGTGCCACCAACGTTGTCTTATTTGTGGCCTGGATTGCCACCACCGATGCTCTACTCCTGCGTGGCACCTCCCTAAGCATGCGCACAAGTCTCTTCTCAGAATTTAAAGGACCCACTGCAGGAAAAGCTTCGCAGCCCTTCCTGTTGATGTCAACCTACTTGGCTTATAAAATGTCTCTACAGATTGTCCCTCTTTGCCTTCACAAGGACTTGCTTCATCCCTGGAGTTCCTGCACCACCTCTTCACTCGAAGAGACTTTGGAGTTCCAGTTCTTCACTCCTTCAAGGTCTTTATGTCCATTGTTTTCCGTGGGAGCTCCTCTTTGTTCTTCATTCCATGTTCCTGGTCTCTCGATGGTCCCTGTGTCGTGTTCCTGATGTTAAGTTCCTGATGTTCCAGTCTTCATATCCAAGTCTCACCTTCCAGGATTTTTCACTCGTCCACTCTTCCAGGCATGCCAGCATTGTGTTCTGTGACCAGTCCTCGGGTTGTGTAGGGCACTTCATGGCACAAGACCTGTCTTCTTCACTGGTCAAGCCTCCAGAAATCCCTTGCTTTTAAACACCAGGATCCATCCCTGGTTCTGAGTTCCTGAAACACTGGGATCCCATCCCAGGTTCTGAGTTCCTGAGTCCTGAGTTCTTGAATCCTGTCCCTTTGGAGTTCCTTGTCCCAGCTTCCATCCATGTCTAAGTCTCAACTCCCGAGTCTGCTTCACCTTCACAGTGGTCCGCGACCAGCCCTTGGGTTGTCTAGGGTGCACAGTGGTGCAGGACTCTCTCAGAGTCTTTGCAATGTTTCCAGTGCCGAGTCTTTGTCATGTTCCAAGCCCAGAGTCTGCCAAGCATTTTGCATGGTTTGCAACCAGCCCACGGGCTATGTAGGGTACTCTGCAGTGCAGGGCTCTATCTAAACCTGAGCCTGAGTCTGAGTCTGAATCCTGAACCTGAACCCAAACCAATATCTGAGTCTTCATCTAGTTCTGTGTCTTTGTCTAAGTTCCATGTCTTCAGTGCCTTTGTCTAAGTTCCAAGTCTTGTCCATGTGTTGAGTTATCTTCAGTCCTCAACCTCCATCTGTCCTGACGCACACTCCATTCCCACGTGGCAGGTCCGAAAGGGCTTTCAAGTGGCTGGAGGGCTACCCCAGAGACCAGCATTGAGTTTCTGGGTCTCACTCTTGTGCATGCAGGCTCAGCAGAGTCTCCGAGTATTCCAAGTCTCCAAGTGTTCCAAGTCTCTGAGTATCCAAGTGTCCAAGCTTTGTCTAGCCCATGCCCAGATGCGCTCACCTACCCCTGGCTCATAACTCGGAACTTCACCCTTGAGTTGTGCCATGGCCCAAGGGTTCACACTCTCTCTGATGACTGGACCTAAGCCCACTCACAACTTGGTAGATATGATATATTTGGATTTTCAGAAGGTGTTCTAAGAAAACTAAAAAGCATTGGGATTAGAGGTGATGTCCTTTTGTGGATTGCAAAATGGTTAAAAGATAGGGAACAGAGAGTAGGATTTTTTTTACAGTGGAAAAAGGTAAACAGTGGAGTGCCTCAGAGATCTGTACTTGGACTGGTGCTTTTTAATATATTTACAAATCAATGAGTGAGGTGATCAAATTTGCAGATGACACAAAATTATGCAGAGTAGTTAATTCTCAAGTAGATTGTGATAAACTACAGGAAGACCTTGTAAGGCTGGAAGATTGGGCATCCAAATGGCAGATGAAATTTTATGTGGACAAGTGCAAGGTTGTATATATAAGGAAAAATAGCCCTTGCTATAGTTACATGATGTTAGGTTCCATATTAGGAGTTACCACCCAGGAAAGAGATCTAGGCATCATAGTGGATAATACATTGAAATTGTTGACTCAGTGTGCTGTGGCAGTCAAAAAAGCTAACAGAATGTTAGGAATTATTAGGAAGGGAATGGCAAATAAGATGGTGGATGTCATAATGCCTCTGTATCGCTCCATGGTAAGACTACACCTTAAGCACTGTGTGCAATTTTGATCGCTGCATCTCAAAAAAGGTATAGTTGCACAGGAGAAATTACAGAGAATGGCAACCAAAATGATAAAGGGCATGGAACAGCTCCCCTTTGAATAAAGGCTAAAGAGATTAGTGCTATTTAGTTTGGGGAAGAGACGGCTGAGGGGCGATAGGATAGAGGTCTACAAAATCATGAAAGGACTTGAACAGGTAAATGTAAATCTGTTATTTACTCTCTCACTCAATAAAAGGACTAGGTCAGCACTCAATGAAGTTAGCAAGTAGTGTTGTGAATGAGCTGTTTAGTGGACCCTTGGGCTGACCTGTGAGAGACTGGGGAGAGGTGGACTATAGTCTCTAGTGATTGACAGGTTGGGAGGCGGATACCAGGCAGGAGCTAGAGGTAAGCTTCACCTTGGAAGCCGGTACTCCCCCGGGAGGAGCCTGTAGGAGCCCAGCCGCTGGGACTTAGGTGATTCACCCTGGAAGCCGGTACTCCCCCGGGAGGGGCCCGTAGGAGCCTGGCCGCTGGGACTTAGGAGATCACGGAAGCTGGAACTGGAGCAGGCAGGGATCCGAAGTCAGGCAGGAACTGAAGCGGGCTGGATGTGGAAGGATTTTTACAGTTTTTCTGAATTTTTAAAAGTTTGACCTGTATAATTCCTGGCAGGTAGTATCCCCTGCTCAGAGTGATCAGGAGGGGCTGTGTACCTTTTTGACCAGACCAAGAGGAGGTTACAGTGTCCCTGGAGCTGGAACCAGGCATGGTTATGGAGACAGGTCAGACTAGGGCTGAAACAGAGAATTGTTTGGCATCCACAGACCTGTATGTTAGCAACCATAATAGTGAACCCTCAACCCCGCAGACAGATTCAGAAACACCTGGGCTGAAGGCAGAAACAACAGGGCTTTGGAAACATGAAGACATTGGGTTACCAGAGACAGGAACACAGGAGTTACTAAAGATAGGGATGCATGCTCGACTGTTTGACTAGCAGACCAGACAGCTCTCCAGGAAATGGGAACAACTTTGTGTGGCAAAGCTTGACCTTATGTATGTTTCCTGGCCAATCTGTTCCCTTGAATGTGGGCTCACAGATGTGGCTATCAAGGTCATGACTCACAGTCTTTCCCAGTGCTGCCTATGAATTAGGAGGGAGGGAAACAGCCTATCTCCCCACATAGACACAAAGTGAAGTCCTACCAGTTTCGCATTTTTACAGTTGCTCACCAACTCTACGTAAGCAGAGTGTGAGAAAGATTAATAATCCAGAATTCACCGAACTGTAAAACTAATGCCTTGTTAAGAAATTGCCATGAGCAGAAGGAAGCAAATTGACAATGATCTGGCATTGTCTAGTCAGATAACAATAACTTTCTCTAAAAACAAACTCCTCTGTAATAGCAGGGATATTATGAAACTTGATCCTAAAATGACCCTATCCTTTGCCAGTGATGCAAGTGTTTCTTTACAGATGTGTAACAGATGAGGTTCAATCAGGAGATGTGGTGGTTTTATTGATGCTCCCCTTTTTTGAGGGGCTCTTTTTGAGGAGTTTCAATACAGTGACGAAATCCAATCGTTTCTTTGCTCTTTCTGCACAGGTACAGCAAGACTCAAAGTCAGAGTCCCTGGAGCTGCAGGAAAGAGAGAGACAGGTACTTGGAGTAGCCATGAGGGGCTCCAAGCAAGAATTTAATGTGAAAGGGATAATTTTCCGTATTCCTTCTTCCAATGGAATTTGCACTTTAAATCTGGGAGAGAAGTGATTTGCTTTCAGGAGTGAAACAGGTACCCTAAAGTATGGATCTGCAGCTGAAGAGGTTCTGCACCAAGAGAGCGGCGGCAGAAGCCTTACTGGTGTGAATTGACAGAGAATGCTCAGTGAAGAGCCATAGAAGTGAGAAGAAACTCCAACTGGTGCAGGGTATCTACCCTGTGATTTCACAGGAGGAAAAATCAATATGCTTATTTCAAGTACTATATATAGGGAGTCCCGTAGCCTGGGAAGGTTTTTGGAAGTCAGAGGAAACCCCTGCTGTATAGGCTTGGATTTAGGGGCTGTGTGGATTTTTATTTCTACTATGGAAGTAACCAGGAGATGATGTACTTTTTTTGTCAAATCAGACCCATTTCACAAGTATTGCAGGAAACTTTTGATTTTTGGAACAACCCCAAGCTATATGGCAGTCTAGTTCTTTGCTAAAGGTATACAGGATTCCTAAAACCTTAAACCTCTTGAAACAAGTCTTCTCCCCTGTCAGGAGAACTTGTGAGCCACCTGGGGCATTGGATTGCCCTGTAGCTCCCAAGTGTTTTCACAGAGAAAGCTGAAGAGGGGCTACAATTATAGCTATAAATATACAGTGTTTTTTGTAAATAAATAAATAAATAAATAAATAAATCCTAATTACATTCTTCTTATTAGTATATAATATCTAGGATCCTTTCAGGTTATGATTTATTAGTCATATTAGAGGCAAAAATAAATAATTAAGATGTGGCACATGAGCTTATGAGACCACATGAGCTCCTTCCTCAAGATCCAAAATTATAGCTTTTTAAAAATTTGCATCAGAGATTTCACAAAAGGCTCTGAAAATTTGTATTGTTTTATTAATTAGTTATAATTAATAAAGTGCTATTTAGCACATACGTATCTGAAGGTGGTAAAGCTAAGCTTCCTTTGCAAACATGTTGTATATAAAACTTTTAGCAAGTTCAGTACAATGTAATGCTTTATTACCAGGGATGTGAATCGGGCTTCGGTCGATTGAAAATATCGGACGATATTTTCAAAATCGTCAGAAATTGGGGGCTCCCCCAAAACGATAGGAAAACCCCACGATATTGATCGTGGGGGTTCTCTTATCATTTTGGGGGAGGGCGGGAAAAACGGCACACAAAAATAACCCCTAAACCCACCCCGACCCTTTAAAACTAATCCCTTAGCTTCCCCCACCCTCCCGACCCCCCAAAAAACATTTTATAGGTACCTTGTGGTCCAGCGGGGGTCCCTGGAGCGATCTCCCGCTCCCGGGCCTTCGGCTGCCACTAGTCAAAATGGTGCCGATGGCCCTTTGCCCTTACCATATGACAGGGTATCCGTGCCATTGGCCGGACCCTGTCACATGGTAGGAGCACTGGATGGCCGGCGCCATCTTGTGCTCATGCCATGTGACAGGGGCTGACCAATGGCACCGGTAGCCCCTGTGACATAGTAAGGGCAAAGGCTATCGGCGCCATTTTGAATACTGGCAGCCGACGGTCCGATTGCAGGAGGTCGCTCTCTGGTACCATTATAACTTGCTAAGTAGCAGAATTAATTTATATATATTTGCAGTCTTTCTTTTGTTGTTATTTGTGTTTTCTTCTCGTGGGGTTTTGTTCCATTAAATCTTATACCTCCCCCCCCCCTGCTTTTTTGATTTATGATGAGATTATAGGATAATCCTTTGCATTGTATGAGGGTTTTGTTATTTGTTTTTTTATTTTTTTATTTTCCTGTATTGTCTATTTCTACAAGCTTTTATCATAATTTGCTTGTATTATAATTGTAAAATTAATAAATAAAGAGTTTTAAAAATATATATATTTGAATGTGCACTCTAATTGCTTGAGAACCCAGAAAGTGGAGGCTCTGATTGTCAAATGGTATCATGCGGGCATAATTTTGAGAATTTCCATTGGACAGTGTTATCTCATATCAAGTCACATTGATGTGAAGAATATCCAGTTAAAAAGTTCAAACATTTGTAACAGCACTGAACTTTTATTCTCAAAGGTGATTGAGCCTGATGGGTATGAATTGAGTTAAAGTGGTACTGTTTAATTTGAAGAATCATCAATCAATGCACTCGATATAAATGTTTGATTTTCCCACTGATGTGAGAATTCAGGCCAACAAATAGAAGACTTAGTCAAGAGGAGTTCTCCATGTCCTGCTATTGGTAGAGGGAATATAGTATTGGTTTGCACAAATTCGGGGAGAACAAATTGAATGAATTTAAAAATTACTTGGGTCTCTCACCGAATCCATACACAGCTGATATGAGAAAGTCCTCCTTAAATGTATGATGTGAGATATAAGTTGCATTTCAAGGACTGTATTTCTTTTATTTAATGCTACATGGTATTATATTGCAAAAGTTATTACTTGCCTTTGCTCTATTTCTCAAATACATTATTTATTCGAAGATGGAAGTTATTTGCCCCTGAAGTAGACTTCTGTTCGAAACACCAGTGTTTTGGTGACAGCGAGGATGTGGACCCTTTGCCCGAGGGGGAGTTGGTGCTACCTGAGAGGGCGAACCCCCGCAAGTCCCCACCATTGGGAGGCGAGGCCGAGCTGACACAGGGGCCTGCTGGATCTTCACCAATACCAGCCCCGTTCCCTGTGGGTTGAAACTTTGGGCACATAGGGCCGGCTGGTCTTAAGTGGGCCCCTGCGAAGACACTGTATTCACAGTTGGAAGAGTCGCCCAAGTCAGTCCAGGATCAGAAGCCAGAGGATCGCCGATAGCCAGTCCAGAGTCAGAAGCCAGAGAGTCACCGATAGCCAGTCCGAGGTCAAAGCCAGAAGAATCACCGAAAGCCAGTCCAAGGTCGAAGCCAGAAGAATCACCAAAAGCCAGTCCAAGGTCAGAAGCCAGAGAGCCACCAATAGCCATTCCGAGGTCGAAGCCAGAAGATCCGTCCGTTGGAACCAAAGGATGGGAGCTAGAGCAGGAACAGGACTCCGAAGGCAGGAACAGAAGTCGGAAGGCAGGAACAAGACACAAGACACCAACACAGCTCAGAAGACTCCACCAAATGAAGCAGACTCATTGCCAAGTCGTGCATCCTGGGTTGCTGCAAGGCCTATATAAGGGAATGGCCTGACGTGGCCAGGAGGGGCAAGCAGTGTCTCCCTACTGCGGGCCCTTTAAATTCGCGTGGAGGATGCACGCACACGCCTAGGGGATGGGGCTGAGAAGACCGCCGACATCCCTGCTCGGGAGGAAGAAGCTGCGGCCCCGGCGGCGCAAGGGGAGAGCGGGCCCTGCTGAGGCTCCAGCACAGCAAGGGAGCGATGGGGAAGCAGAGTGGAGCCAGTAGGCCTAACAACCAGTGTGGTTTGTGAGACATAATAACCTACAATATACATGTAATTCAATTCAGTAGGTTAAGTCAACACTTCAAGATATGAATAGCATGTTTATTTTCAGTTGTGATAAAGGAATTAAGCTATGCCATATTTTGATTGTTATTGCAAAGGAAAACATTTCAAAAAATTAAGTATATGGGACATATGGACTGATGATTATCACAGGAGGATTATATGCTTAAGTTTAGCAGAGCACATCAAGCTATGAAGGTCTTTATTATGAGTATGTGATATAGTGTATTTCAACAGATTTTTTTTTCTCTATGGTGTTTGTTTCTCGTATATCCTACTGGGTGTTGTTTTTAGTTTCAATGTGATCTCTGACTCCAACAGAATAAGGTTCAGAATTTTCAAAGGGTAGGACGGTTATTAATTATGCACCTGACTGCTAGATAGAGGCTGTACTAACCTGAAGATGCCTGTTTTAGTAGACTTGTAAAGGATTAATTTCCATTTGATCCTGTTATCATTGACCCACAATAAATTCAGTGCTTATTGGTATTAAGAGGTTACTTCCAAGGAAAAGCTGGCAGAGGGGAAGAGTAATTGAGCGCTAGAGCCTTAGTTTGCTTCGCAAAACGAAACACCTTTGCACTGCTGCATGTGAACTTTATCTCCTCTATCTGTCCTTTTGTCTCTCATTTTCTTTAACCCTCTCAAAAACCCAGTATTATCTCTAGAAATCTCCTTCTAAGGCCAGTATTTCCTCTCCTGGTTTCATGAACAGACAATCTACTCATCTTACAGTACAGGAGCCTTAATTATCTGTAAGTAGCGCTGATGTTTTGGGGATTTCAGTTTTGCAAGCCATGGAGCTCAACTGGTACTCCTAGCTTTCTGCTGTGTAAACCTTTGGCTGCTGCTGGGAGTTGGGGCAGGATGTCATATTTGGAACCAAAAGCAATCCTGTTGAACTCTTCAGCTTGCAAAAACTTAAGTTCCCTAAAATCATTAACTATATTATCTATAAAACGCGTGCATGTTTACCACAGCTGCACCGCAGAGGACATAAAACTCTTCTAATCATAAGCACCGTTAAGCGATTTTATTAATTTACTTAGAGCTATTGACCTTGAAAGTCAAATTAACCCAAATCCATTGTTTTCATGTGAGCACTATCCATATTGTTCTTGCAATGCCAAGGTGCAAGGCCAAAGGAGAAGTCATGCTACTGAAGGGAGGAAGAGAGAGCAGGAAGGGAAAAAGGCTGCAAAGGAAGGTGAGGAAAGGAAGGGAAGAAAATAAGTTGCAATGGAGGATGAGAGGAAAAGAGAAAGCTGAAAGTGAGGATGGAAGGAGACCGACAGACCACATTAGGGAAGGTAGAGAAATAGAAGCAGGTCACAGGTGAGATATATGGGGAAAGACAGGACAGGAGAGAAAGAGAGGTAGGAAAAGGAGTGAGGGTTTTGAAAGAAAAGGGGAGAAGCTGGTAGATGCCTGGGCTGACCTATCTACAGATGTTGTAGAAACCAGAACTGTGACATAAATCAAGCATGCTTTGGACAGATACAATAGATTTTTCTTCTTCTCTGGTATTGGCCTGACCCTTGCTTAGGGTCAGAACTGGATCTGTACAGCCAGACCCTCATGCCTACTGGAGAAATATTTACTGTGAAGCAGAAATGATTGGGAGCTCTTCTGTGGCAGTATAAAATGATTCTTTACTTGGAAAACTGGTATAGAAAACAATAAATATTATATACACAGTTACATGCTTCTATACAGATGATCATGCTGGTATGATCAAACATGGTAGACAGGAAGAAAGATGAAGACTCAACTCACTAGTGCAAGTTACATCCTATGTAGGTTATCTTATCATTGCAATCCCACCCTTCCCTTCATGTGGCACAGCCAGGAAATGTCAGCCCCTTGCTGTCTGGCCTGGAGGATGACCTTTTGCTGCCAGTCCTCCAACACCTTTTCTTAATGGCTGAATGGTGAATCCTTGAGGGTCATCCTTTGTGCGAGGTTGCAGTGGCAGGCTCTGGACATTGATTATGTCAGTTTATCTGCAACCATCCCTTCTGCTAGGCAGTTTTCAAGTTCAATAGTGCCCTTCTCTTAAAAGTCTCTCAGAAGGTGGTACTTCACATCAATGTGCTTGGTGTGAAAAGTTTCCTCTTTTCTATGCCAGCTTTATGCAGCCCTAGATGTCCTCTAGTATAATTATGGGTTTGTACATGCCAATTCTGATGGCTGTCAGCAATTGGCTTAACCAAGTGACTTCTTGGCATGCTTGGATTGCTACAATGTATTCTGTTTTAGTGGATAAAAGTGCCACTGTTGATTGCTTCTTGCTAGCCCAATGGATGACTAGGCTAGCAATGTGATGTGACCATCTGGGCACCCAATTAAAAGAGGTGCCCAGACTGTCTCATCACATCCCAGTCTGCATCCATATAGCCAATGAGCTTTGACTTCCCAGTAACTGGTAGTTTTAGCTTTTTTGGATCTTGGCCTTCAGATATCGCATAACCCTTTTCGCTGTGCTCCAATCATGTTGGGTTGGTACTTCAGCTTTTCTGCACAGTTTTCCCACTGCACTTGCGATGTCTGGTCTGATCACTATTGACATGCACAGTAGCTTACCAGTTTCCTTATCAGTATTGGTTATTTTCTGGCAACAAATTATCTGTGTTACTTCCATTTTCAGGTTATTTTCATTGTATTGTATCTCTAATCTAGAAAAATACTGTAGGAATCACCAAGAAAAAGAACCCACACCTAAATAACTTCGTGCTTGAAGACACTTTCATATCATAGAGCAGAGTGGGGAAAAAGCATTGTGACTTTGCCAAATGGAGCATATAAATCACTTTCCCCCACATAAACATTGTTATGATCTATAATATTCTGAATAATCGTAGGTCTCCAATGTTCATGTTTTTGAAAACCTTTTTTTGAAAATAAAATATTAGGGTGTGATTTTCAAAAGGATTTACATGTGTAAATGTAACTAATGTAGCAATTTTCAAAATCCATTTACCCGCATAAGCTGCACTTACATGGGTAAATCTTATGGGCAAGTCAATGGCATGTACTATAGCAATTTTCAAAAGCCCACTTACATGGGTAAAGTGCATTCACACATGTAATACCCAATTTTAAGTGTGTAAACGTTTTTGAAAATCTGGCCCTAAGTGACTAAATCATCATGTGGATTTTAGTTCAAATTTATGGGGGGCATTTTTCTTATGAGTGAATCACTGAGAAGATTTTCAAAATCATCGCAACATTCTTCAATTGTAACTGGCCCTCTTCTTCAGGGGCTTAAACATATGCTTTGAAAACTTCTGGTTCAAACTGTGCCTCGGCAGCCATATTACTCGACATGATTGGGGTGGAATATTTTACTATTGGAAATGTATTAATCAAATGACTTGATGACTTGTAAGTGCCTTTTAAACACTGTCAAGGTAATTTTCAAAAGGATTTACACACATAAAACGGTTTTATATGCATAAATGGATTTAATGCACATGAATGGGCTTTTAAAAATTGCTACTTTTACACATGTAACTTCTTTGAAATGTCACTGTTTTCAAAAGGTTTCATGCATGTAAATGGACTTCCTGTGCGTAAATGGGCTTTTGAATATTCTTCCAATATATTCTTCTTTTACACATGTAAATCCTTTTTGAAAATTGCTTCCTTACTTTTTTTGTCTATTTAGAGAAATTGTTACTCCTTCTGTTCTCTTTGGGTTGTGTCTGCTGATAAAGATTTGTGGTCGTAGCTGTATAGTGCAAATTACTGGTTTTTCATTTGTGTTTGTTTTTTATGTTTAACATGTTTTTGTAAAGTGTCCTGGATGTTCTCGGAAATTTGGGATATAAAACAAAGTAAATAAATAAATGGTCTGTTCCCGCAAACATAGAATGGGAAAAAAGTCTTAGTGAATGTTTGAATCAGGCCCTATATATAAATATAGGTTTTAAAGGTAGCGTATGTACATACACACATAATATGGCAATAACACTTTGAGCATTTGGGAAAAAATTTAGGGGAAATGCTGATGGAGACACAAGATGTCTTCTGCCTAGAGTGATGAAATCAGTTTGCTCTTCACTAAGTATTATGGCCAATGATTTGCTCCTTACAGTAAAGGATGCTGAATGCGTGTCTGGGTATGTATATGTTTGGGATGATTCAAAGCCCACGTTTCTTGCTGTTCTCCCCGAATGAAATACAGAGGCAGTCCAGAAAGCAGCCATGAATTTGGTTTTATAGTGAATGAAGGGTGTAAATGATATCCTTATTTTCCAGGCTTAGGTGATCACGTGAGAATAAAAGAGCCACACTGCTGTCACCTGCTCTTCGCCGCCAATGTTTTTCACTGTCAATTTAAAGAAGTGACCAATGTCTGCAGACCTGGAATGAATTTAGTTGCATGAAGAAAACTTATAAAAATGAGTTGAGTTAAACTGCAGCATGAATAAACATGGGAAGCAATTACTTGTGAGGGTTTTCATTACATGTCTTAGCAAGAGTCACAGAGAATGCAGGCTCTTCAATCAAATGTGTGCAACAAAAGCATCGCATGGCCCTGCTACTCCCAAACCTGGTTTGCTTACATCTGTGCCAGTGTAATAAATTACATATTACATATTATATATTATATATTGAGAGGAATTTCAGGAAAGTGGTGCAATGTGCTATATTTGCTCTCTGATTTTATCCCTCAGTGCGCAAAGTAATAGCATTGCCAAATCAATGATATTTCATTACAGACATCCTCTTTTAATAAACATGTAACTGGCTGCTTATCAGTCAATTATATTTTACATAAATATGTGCATTCTGCTTCTCTAGGGATCACCATTTTATAGCATAATACCCATACCATGGTTGATCCATGACAAATGTAAATTTACAAGGAACTTTTACTCTTTAGTTCTAAAGGCAAATAAAAACCCTGTAGGCTTTTTATGAAAATATGATTTATTGTATTTTGCACAGTGAATACTCTGGGTTGATTTGTTTTATAAAATCAAAACCACATGCCTTCTTGACCTTTTGCCCCTTCTTTATAATCTCCCAATCAGGTGAACCAGTTTGAAATTTGCTCTCATCAGGTGGTGAGTGCATCCATCTTGTGCCCCATCCAAGGAGACCGAGGTAACATCATCGCTCTCATCACCATCAAGAGCACAACTGGATTCTTTCCTCATAAAATCTCTCTCCAGTAATTTAGTGGATATAACCATAAGTTTGTAGAATTCTTTGCAAATATCCTTTGCAGCCTAAGAAACTCTTAGGAATCAAATCTTGCAAATTATATATATATATATATATATATATATATAGCGGTATAAAAAATCTAATAAACTATAAACTATAAACCAATAAAACTAATAAAACTAATAAATCTAATAAACTATAAACTATATTTATATTTACAAAATGTCTTGTTTCTCTGCCATGTTCTAGTGATTGCTAACAAAGTTGCAAAACTCAACAAAGCATCAGGTAAAACTACCTGAATCTAAATTCTTCACATTTACTTTTCAGGTAAATCAATTCACAGTGTCCTAAACCTTCAAACAGATCACTTGTTCTATATGGAAAGTAAAACACTACCAACATTGAAACTTTTAATATCTTACAGGATCATTTATTGAAATGCATTATGGCATTAATGTGTGCAATAACGCGTTAACGCATGAGAAAATTATAGTGCACATTTTTGAGGGGGGAAGGTTTTACTTAAATTAGGGGCCATATCATGCCATCACACAGTTTTAGCTTTACCTTTTTCTCTGGCATTAAGCTGTGCAATATGCCCGATATTATTTATTATTATTATTTAACGTTTCTTTTATACCGATGACCGTTCGCACATCGCATCGGTTTACAGTGAACACAAAACCATTGGGCGGGGCCCTTACATAAAACAGATAATATACTGAACTAGGAAACATATAATTGAAATTAGGGGGGAGGGGAGAGCCATAATGCACATTTTGGCCATTTCTTGGGGGGGGGGGGGAGGGCAGGAGAGGGAGAGAGAGCCTCCCTGTGTGCACCTATTTATATCTCTATAGAAGGGCCACCTGATAGGTCAAGGTGAGGTGTTAGTGGTGATTTAGGGTTTAGGGGCCAGTTTCGCATGTAGAATGAGATGTACGAACAGCACAGTACACCTTGGTGAAGATTTGACATCATTTGGAGTGAGGAAAGTCTCAAAAAAATAAAAATTTGTACTATGTTCTCTCACCCTAGCTTTATGGTATCCTGTTATAGCGTCCATCAAGCTAGGGTGAGAGAACATAGTAAAAATTTAATCTTTTGGAGAATTTCTTCACTCCAAATGATGTCAAAACTTCACCAAGGTGTACTATGCTGTTCGTATGTCTCACTCTACATGCGAAACTGGCCCCTAAACCCCCACCACTAACACCTTACCTCAATCTATCAGGAGGCCCTCCTATAGAGATATAAATACTTAACTACTATGAGAGCCTTGTAGATAGTCTCTCTCTCTCTCTCTCTCTCTCTCTCTCTCTCTCTCTCTCTCTCACTCTCACTCAATCTCAATGATGGAGTTACATCTTAAATATTCAACAGTTTATGTCATAAAAAAGTTGTTAATGTTTCCTTTTTTGGAAAAATTTAGAAATAAATCCTCATAAAAGTTGTAGGTGATATATTTTTATTGGTCTAATAATATATTTGTAACTAACTTTTGAGAACTACACTGCCTTTATCAGCTCAAAGCAGAATGAGCAGATTAATGCAAAGGATAATATTGCCTGAATATACAAGAAAATCACAGGTTGCATTACAAAAGTGATGAAGGTAAAAGGTTAGATGGTGGCGGGAAAGAGAACAAGAGGGGGTGATGAGCTGGCTGAGTGATGAGAAGACTGAAAAAGATACAGTAGCATCTCTTCTTTTTCTATTGTCTCCCTCCTAAACTTTCCTTACTACAATGAACTTTAAGTGCATACATCCCTTGCTACTTTGCAGGGCTAATAAATTACATTTTACTCATCAGTTCCAATTAACATAGTTATTCTGATGCAGTTTCAAATATCATTAGAAAAAAATGTGAATGCAGTGGCTAAAGAGTCTATTAGAATGTACCAATAGGATAAGGACAGTGTTTGCATCTCATTCGGATCTGTCTAAGAAGAACACCAGTCAAGGAGTTCTCACCACCATGAGCTCAACTAGGACTGGGTCTAGTTACCTGGGTCTGCTTGAGACATGCCTGCAGACATGTGGGACTTATTAGAAATCACAAATTAAGCCCAATTCAAGCATTTCATTTTTTTTTTCTACTGTATTCTACTTGTATTGTCTCAAGAGCAAGTTTGCTCAACCAAAGGATGTTATTATTTGTGATAATTGTGGGTGGATCCTTGGGCTGGTGGTAGATGACCACGACCATGGGGGAAAGATCCCGAGAGGGACCAGTGGTCAGGCTCAGAATTGGGAGACAGACACACACTAGTTCTTTTATTAAACTGTTTTAGAGAACCACCAGAGGTGGCAGTAGTGAGCTGGAAGAGCCCGGCTGGGCTGTAGTCCCTCAGGCACTGGAACAGCGATCCCAGGATGGCTGAGCTGTAGAGAAACTGAGATAGTGAGTAGGCAGAGTATGCAGAGTTCAGGAACAGAACCTTGAGGGTAACACTCACACAATAGTCTCTTGCAACAGCCCAGGCGCTGGAATGAAGTAGGTCCTCGAGGAGCGAGTACCTGGCTCCAGGGAAAGCTCTGAGAGAGAGAGATGGTAACTCACTGGTGTTGTAGGCAGCGGTGACTTCCTGGCACAAGTTATATTCAGTAGCAGGGCTGGGAACGTGGGCCCTCGAGGAGCGAGTACCGGTTCCAGATGTGACCTGAAAAGCAAGAGAGAGAGTGAGGCCCCCGAGCAGCGGGTACCCCTGGTAAAGTCCGAGGAGGCAGAGTAGCCAGGTAAGTGGAGAGCGAATCCCATCCGCAGCGATACCTGGAGGCAGCTAGGAGGAAACCCTTTGCTAACTCGATAGCTAGCAAAACAAGAGACCTTAAATATCTGGTGATGATGACGTCATCTCAGGGGAACGCCCCTGAGGTTTGCGCCACAGCTGGTACTTGAGTCGGGGCCGTGCCGTGCGCGCGCCCATAGGCCTCAGGAGAACATGGCGGAAGGCAGCGTCTAGCCGGTCCGGGGACGCCAGAGGAGGTTGGCAAAATGCCGCGGCAGCCAAACTTCCATCAACCAAAGAGGGAGTCGCCAAAGAGGTAAGGTGGGCAGAGTGGAGACGTCGGGCAGCGATGGTCGAAACAAAGGAATGGCAAAAACTGGATATAGATATCTGGAAGTTAAAGAAAAGGGGCTGTAAATCAAATAATCAAAGCATAGGGTCTATAATCATACCTGTGCTCTCAATGCTACATTGGCTACCAGTTGCTTGACATACATATTTATTTTGATTTATTTAGATTTTTATATTCTGTTTTTCATACTTTTTTCAGCATTTCAAAGCAGATTACATTCAGTTACTGTAGATATTTAACATAAAGTCTTGACACTAATTTACAACATCATTCATAAGGACTCATCTGTGTGGCTAATCTCAACCCTCTGCTTACACAAAGCCTCCAGGCATTTGTGATCTGCTAACAAGAATCCATTGGAAGTTCCAGCAGTCAAGGTGCACCACATCTATGGAATTCTATCCCATTTCGGGTCCTTTCTCACCTTGAAATTTTTCAAAAAAGACCTGAAGATCTAACTTTTCCCATCAGTCTTCAAGTCTCATGAAATGGACCTAAAATAAGATTTTAAGTGTTTTATCTTTCTTATTATGTTGTTCTTCATTGTACTTGTTCATTTATTATTATGAATGCATGTTTATATAATCCACGTGAACCACCAAGTAATGTGCAGATTATAAATTGTAAATAAATTACATTAAATTAAATAATCTAATGAAAATTGTGGCCATTTTTAGAACTGTAGAACAGCTGAAGCTCTTAAAATTGAGCTATGGTTTTATTCAATCAACTTTTCTCAGGATTTCTCTGTTTGTTTTTCTTGATTATCAATCTCTAGCCCAGTCCTTAGGAGAAGAGGTTTACTCTGGTGAGAAAGACAAGAAGCTATAAAAACTCTCATGAAATTTCAAATGTTCGCATGTATTCAGCAGATGTAAATGGTGAAATTCAATATAACGTGGTTTTTCCCATTTTGTATCTGTTGGAAAATAGTAGGCACTGACCCAAAAACTGGAAGAATCTTTGGGTGCATCTGGTTTTTATAATCCAATTTGGTAACTAGGGGAATAATAATTAGTGAACTTTTCTAGAGCATGAAATGTCTAATTACATCATCATATTGCAATTCCCCTTGTAACTGCAGAACAGGACTACAGAAGGATACAATTTTCATGCTTTAAAACCAAATTTGCTGCCATTTGCTTCCTTGTACCCGTTATATGATCCTCATCATGCCACTCTTCAGGATCCTACCATGTTTTACAATATTTCACACTGTAGACTGTGGAAACGTCACTGTCAAACAATTCCCCATGATATGATTGATAGTCATAATATTTTCTTTTTCAGTAATAAAGTAACTAGGATTTTTTTTTTTTGCTTTATTTTTCTGTTAGTCTTATTTGTTTTCACAAAACTATTAGCTCTTAATGGTTTTGAAAGACATAGTACCAATCATTTTCAGAAGCTTGCAAATAAATCAAAGGCTACTTCTTTGAGCCTCAGGTCAGATGGACCCAAATGATTTCAAAAGCCACTTCTTTCTAGCTGAATGTCTGCCTTAAGGACGCTGTTGACAATCTTTTCTTTTTGAGTTTAAACTGGCAGTGCGCCTTTGTAAACACAAAATTTCACTTACATGGTCCAAAGATTAAGTATCTGATTAACATTTCTGGCTGCTAATTTGTTGAACTTGGCCATATGAATAACTTTGAGCAACACATGATGTCCAATTGTGCATGTTGTTGTTTCATATGTCTGAAGGGAGGCCTCACTTCAGCTGAGAAATAGCTCTAGTGCTCATCCTGTTTCTCAAACCAGAGCATCAAGCTAGACATTTCGAGGGCTGGGTTCTTGACAGTTCAGTGTTGTCTTATTTTGGAAAAGATTCCATTTCCACGCAGACCTTATGATATCACCTTCAAGCGAAGAGAGTGTTTTTCTCCCCCTCCGATGAAAGGCAGTTTCTCTTGTACTCTCTTCTGTGCTGGTAAGGCTGGCTGATCTCCTGTTTGATGCTTGGCCTATGATCCCCAATAACTGTAACCTGTCTCTACCTCAGGAATTAATTTAATTGGTGTTTGCTGTCACATTCATTCAGATCTCTCAGTCTCATACAGGTAATCTGTATTTCTGTTAAGCCAGCAGTACTATAAAAGCCTCTTAACCCCTTTATTCATTCACATCCAATATACAAAGTTCATTTAAAGGGTTATTTTAAAACCTCTCAGGGAGTTTGAAAATCTGTAGATCCTGCAGAGTTTCCCTTTGAAAATTTGGGCCAATTTTCTACCCTGTACTTTGCATTTAATTAACAGCAGGTACAATATATGCACAATAGAGTATTTACTTATTTATATTAAGCAAATTGCAAAAATGCTCAAGATGGATTACAATCTTGAACATTAACTTTACAAATACATGACATAAACATTGACTTCAGATAGTTATCCAGGCACAGTTTGCAGAAAATTTAAATTCAACAATCCTTCAAAGTGATTTATATCTGAAAATACCTTTGAAAATAGACTTTCAATTTTTTTCCTGAAAGAATACTTCTCAATTTTCTCTTTCAGAGGCAAAAGCAGTGTGTTCCAAATTGATGGCTCTGCGCCTAGTCAGAAACTGACTAACTTTAAAAGATGGAGCCACTAGTCAGGATTTATCCGTTGATTGCAATGACTGCACTAGGACATACTCCTGTATAAGCTTCGTAAAATACAACAGGCTGTCCCCTCTGAGAACCTTGAATAGTATGATCAGTGACTTGAACTGAGACCACATTGCCACAGGCAGCCAATAAAGTTTGATCAATTGTAGTGTTGCGTTATCAAATACTTAAACCAACCTGCATTCAAGCAGGCAGCAGAATTCTGATCATTTCTGGAGAGCTTGCAGTTGACATTCTGATAACCCAAATGAAGAGCATTTCAATAATGAAGAGAGCAAAAAGTTAACGCCTGCATTTCACTTCAAAAATCAGCATCTGGAAGAATATACTTTAGGTGTCTGTTTAGTTGCAACTTATAAAATGTGGATTTCAATAAAATTCTAAAATTGTGGCAGCAGATTTCAACAAATTTTTAAGGTTTACTTTGGCTTCCTATGTTATATGGTTAAAATTTAAGATTTTATTATTGATTTTTAAGGTATTCCATTCAATTTTACCTGCCGGCAATAGAGCTTTATAAAAAATTTATACTTCAGCACGATGCTTGAAATGTCATGAAAAAAAAATTTGTTAGAGGTTCTTTTTGTCAGACAGTTCTGTTTATACGAAACTCAAGAACAAACATGCAATTGCTGGGCCAGAATTGTAGAGCAGACTTCCTGAGATCAGGTTGGAGGTTTGTATTAAATTATTTAGAAGGAAAGTCAAGGGCTTTTTAATTCCAACAAACATTTAAAGAGGTCTAGTTAGGCACGAGTCAACATTTTAGGGGGATATTGTGTTTTACATTTGTTTTTATTGTTTTGATCGGATTATCTATAGAAAGTTATTTTAGTTATTTTATGTTGTTCTATTGTAATATAGAGTAATATGTCTTATGTGTTTTATATGATTTATTATAAATGTTTTTCCTGTACATCGTCTAGAAAGATTAATAGACATTATAAATGTTTTCATTAAATAAATAAACGTTGAATCATGAGTTATTCCAAGATCTCATACTTCTATCAAAAGTGGAAAACAATGGCTTACAGTCTATAATCCTGAACATCAGGGGGCGCTTCAATCAGGGCAAGCTTCAATCTCCCCCATATTGGATTATTGCAATAGTTTATACACAGGTTTACCCAAAACCACCATTCGCCCTCTTCAGGTACTTTTGAACTCAGCGGCTCGCGTACTTGCAGGCCTGAGGTATCAAGATCATATCACTGCTACTTTGTTAGATCTGCATTGGCTCCCTATTGAAGAGCGTATCAAATCTAAATTAGGAATGCTGATTTTTAAACGTCTTAACAATCACTCTTGTCACTGGGCAAATGCCATCTTGAAATTTTACCAACCCTCCTGTCTTTTACGTTCTTCTCAACGAGGCCTTCTGGAAAATCCCATCTCCTAAAATAGTGCGTCTCCATATCACTCGTGAATGTGCTTTCTCCGTTGCAGGACCTTCCATCTGGAATTCATTTCCTATAGACATCAGGCAGTGTGATTCTCTCAAGATTTTCTTAAAATCAATTAAAACCTTTCTCTTTAACTTTGCTTATTTTAGTTAATTTAATTTACTTTGCCTCATTTCAAGTATTATTTATTATTTCTAATATTGTTTTGACTTACAACATTTATTTTAATTTGATTTTTATAAATTTTATGATTTGTTTGTTATTTTAAAGTTTGTTTATTAAGGGGCGGATTTTCAAAGGGTTACATGCGTAATATACGCGCATAACCCTTTGATCCTTTTGGTATCCCAGAAGTAATAAATGAGGATAAGAGTAAAAAAATCCCTGTTCTTACCTACTGCAAACAATCAGCCTGGAGGACAGTACCTCCTAACCCAATAGTTTCCAGTCTTTTCAATAATGTATCATGGCAAATAGCATCAAAGGCAGAATATACATCTAGGACTACTAAGATAACAGAACTCCCCTTATTTAATTCTCCAAGAAGAGTGTCAATTAACAATATTACTAGGGTTTCAGTGCCATGAGTAGTTTTAAACCTACATTGGTGGGAGTCAATATACCATGGTCATGGAGGAAGACCTGTAACTGAGTCAAAACACATTTCTCAAGCAACTTACTCAATGAAGAAACATTTGAAATCAGGTGGTAGGATCAAGCACTGGTTTCTTTAATACTGGAAACACTAGGCTCTTCTTCAGAGAAATTGGGACCAGATGGTCTGTAATTTTGTTCTTCAGAATAGCTTCTACCATTTGCCTGACACCAGCAACAGGCTCACTATACTGTACTTTCCCAGATCACTCTGGAGTCATTTTTAAAAATGGATGTTTTATTGGCCACACTACAATCCTTAGATTCCATATCTGATCTGAATAAAAAGTTAAAGATTACAGTCTGAAATTTCTTTTTTTTTTTCAGTTTTTCAGTTTTCTTTAAGTCATAAATTATTATTATGACTTTTCTGGCTCCCAGCCTAGCTCCACTAGGCCACCCCTCTGACTGGTGTGGAACATACAAGTTTGTTATTGAAGACCCTCAACTCTTGAATAAATAGTCAGTATAAAACTTATATCTCCTGGGCAACCACTATATGTTCCATGAATGTTGTGTATAAATGGCAATTTGCTTCAAAATCAGTTAAATTAACAACTTTCATGGATATCTCAAGGTATTTTTATTACTCTAGCTAATAGAGTGCTTTTATAATGTCATCCAGCGTAGTGAAACTGATCAAAAATGTTGGTGCATCACTGTATTTCCATTCCAAATCAGTATTCAAAGTTCTAAAAAACAAAGAAATATTTATATTGCCTCCTGAAAGTTTACTTAATAGTTGCTCAAATAAATTCTGATATGTTATACAACAACTGAACTCCTTCTCAAGTGTTATTACACAATAATCATCTTCTATATATTGTAGCATATATTTAGCATATATATGAATGTGTTCAGTATTATGCAATATAGCCTTGGCTCACTTTTTACAAACCTGCGAGGGCCGAAAAAATGAAGATGGGCACCGCCCAGTCAGCCCCCGCTGGAGACCAAGCGGCGGGGGCCGAAGAAATAAAAATCTTGGCCGGCGGGGGCGAAAAAATGAAGATGGGCTCCGGCGGGGGGCAAAAAAGTGAACACCGGTGCTGCTAGCCACCGCCGGAGACCAGCTGTTCAGCTGGGGGCCTTAGATCGGCAGAGTGCTTCTGTGTGTGTGTGTATGTGTGAAAGGAATGGTACTTCTGTGTGTTTGTATGTGTGTGTGTGTGTGAGAAAGGAATGGTGCTTCTGTGTGTGTATTTGTGTGTGTGTGTGTGAGAAAGGAATGGTACTTCTGTGTGTGTGTGTGTGTGTGTGTGTGTGTGTGAAAGGAATGGTGCTTCTGTGTGTGTTTGTGTGTGTGTGTGTGTGTGTGTGTGTGTGTGTGAGAGAGAGAAAGGAATGGTGCTTCTGTGTGTGTTTGTGTGTGTGTGTGTGTGTGTGTGAGAGAAAGAAATGGTGCTTCTGTGTGTGTTTGTGTGTGTGCGAAAGGAATGGTGATTCTGTGTGTGTGTGTTTGTGTGTGTGTGAGAAAGGAATGGTGCTTGTGTGAGTCAATGCGTGTGTGCGAGAGAGAGATGGAGCATGTTTTTGGCTGGCTTGTGGCTGTGAGAGAGAGGGCATGTGTGTGATTGAGCCTGTATGTAAGTGAGGTAGAACATGTGTGTGATTGAGAGCTTGTGTGTAAGTGAAATAGAACATGTGTGTTCAGAGAAGGTACAGAGAAGGGCAACCAAAATGATAAAGGGGATGGAACAGCTTCCCTATGAGGAAAGGCTGAAGAGAGAGGTCTTGAACGAGTAGATGTGACGCGGTTATTTTCACTTTCGAATAATAGAAGGACTAGGGGGCATTCCATGAAGTTAGCAAGTAGCACATTTAAGACTAATCGGAGAAAATTCTTTTTCACTCAACGCACAATAAAGCTCTGGAATTTGTTGCCAGAGGATGTGGTTAGTGCAGTTAGTGTAGCTGGGTTCAAAAAAGGTTTGGATAAGTTCTTGGAGGAGAAGTCCATTAATGGCTATTAATCAATTATTCTTAGGGAATAGCCACTGCTATTAATTGCATCAGTAGCATGGGATCTTCTTGGTGTTTGGGTAATTGCCAGGTTCTTGTGGCCTGGTTTTGGCCTCTGTTGGAAACAGGATGCTGGGCTTGATGGACCCTTGGTCTGACCCAGCATGGCAATTTCTTATGTTCTTATGTGATTGAGAGCTTGTGTGTAAGTGAAATAGAGAGAGCATGTGTGTGATTGAAATCCTGTGTGTAAGTAAGGGGAGTGAGAGCATTGTGTGATTGAGAGAGACTGGCCAGAGAGGCGATGTGTGTATGTGTGAGACTGATCAGGGAGATGACTGGTGGTATGTGTGTGCTTGTGTGTGTGAGAGAGAGATACTGGTTGGGGAGATGATTGGTGTGTGAGAGACAGAAACTGGTCTTGAGGGTGTGACTGGTGTGTGTGTATGTGTGAGAGAGCGAGAGAAGAAACTGGTTGTGGTCCCTAAGGAAGAGGACCATGATGACAGCTTCAGCAGCTACTGCTGCTTTTGGTGTGGCCTGCAAGGGAAAGAAATAGGAGAACTGCTGGAGAGGGTAAGTAAAGGTGGCTTTTTAAGTTCATTTTTCTTGACTGACTACCATTTTAATTATTGGGTAGTATGTGATGTGTCTGCTGTTTGAAATATTTTATTGGTGTTTGGTAAAGGTTTCAAAATTTGCTTGAGTCTTTAATTATTGGATATTCTATTCATCAGCTGTTTTGAAATTATTTTATTAGTATGATTTTACTATTATGATTAATGATTTATATATCTTGATGTTATTGTTTGTTTCATGAGGAATGATGAAATGTTTGTTTTTCCATTTGTCTGCACATTTCTATTTATACTTTATGTGGCTTTATTCTGTATTTGATGAGGGTATGTGTTCTGCAGGCGAGACTGAGGTGAAGCATTTTGTTAGCATGTGGTTTCTCTGTAGGGATCTGTAGTAGCTTGGCATGTTCTGTTTTCCTGATAGGAGGTGTATTGATATTTTAGATTCTGGTGTAATATTTGTGGTATTCTTTTTCATAGGTGGGGTTGTTATTCTTTGAGTTTTAGCAAATAGTACTGTGTTGATACAGGAGGACCATGCCGAAATATAGGGGTGTGTACATATATGTAAATTATACATGTAAATTATATTGTATATGTAATTGGGTACCCACGGGCCAGTAGGGAGAAAAATCCCCCGGGCCACTATTTTCCCTCAATCCGCCCCTGGGCATATGGTCCATACATGTTGTTAAAGTATATTCCCACACTTTGGGTGGTATTGTGAGGCTTAATGTTTTCTGGTCCTAATAAATCCACACATAACTGCATATTTATGACCCGGTTTTGCCTGTCACTAAGCTATTTCTCTATTTTTTTTATCATAATAGAGGGTGGGCAATTTATTTTAGATCCTCCTTTGCACTTATTCCCATCTTCTTGTGGGAAGTCTTAAGGGGACTATACATTTCCCTCTAGCATGTGATTTGGGACTTTTGCCATCCCCCAGGTGGGTAGAACAGGAAACCAAGAAAACTCATTTTGAGTTAGGGGATTTTTGTTATTTTGAGACTTCTATTTGCACCAGTTCCTACAGAAGAGATTCCCCCCAGTATCGGGATGGATTGGATTTTGATTTTTTCTTCCCTCTGGTGAAGGAATAACGCAAGAGGGGAAGAGTCATAAGACTGTGTACATTCCAGCAGGAGTGGCTGGAGTGGTCTTGATTTTTGAGAGATTCGTTTTTTGACTTAAGGGATATTTTCCACTTTTTCCCAGTTTGATGTTGGCGCTCCAACAGGGATATCCTACCCTAAGAGGGGGAAGGACTACTGATATGGATGATGGTTCAAGGGAGCAAATATCTACAAGGATGAGAGGCATGGATACAGGGACTATGCCATTTTTGAAACTTATTTTCCTCATGTGATTTTTGATATTCACCATCCTGGCTTGGATTTTGATTTACAAATTGAGTTAAAATTGATTTACAAATTGAGTTAAAATTTTAAAGTTTTAAAGACACCCAGTTGGACTCAAACACTTTCTTCTACTCTTGGACTTAGGATCAGTAAGAAAGGAGAGAGAGTGCTGGGGTTTCTTTGTTTTTATTCTGGATTTTTTGGCCCCCTCCAGCATCACCCTCTGTAGCAATTTAAAAGACCAGTAGGATTTTAAGGATCGTCTACACTAAGGACCCAGGAACTCAAACCTCTGCCCCCCCTCCCCCATCGGATGAGCCCCGGCAACGTTGCGCCCCAAGTGCAGCCCAGCCAGCAAACCAGGGCACCGTTACACATATGAATAGTCTGGAATTTGTTATTCCACTTACAACACGGTTCATTTTCACATCTTTCTTTTTTAACTTAAAACAGAATTTTGCTTTGACAAAATCTTCAATCATTTGGGAAATTTGTGAAGTGGCACTATCACAAAGTGGAAACACAACACCTTGAACTTAGTAAAACTGCTTCAAACCCTGTAGATAAGGAACTGAATTTAATTAATTCATTCTCGAATTTCAAGAAAACTGCTGCCAAAGGAGGCTTTAAGCCACACAGTTGAGCCAGAATGTAAGCTATGCATGTTGCCTTCAGAGAAGGCAGCCAATAATCACAGGGAGTTTGAGCTGGAACAGTAGACAAGACGAAGGCTCCAAAAATCTGATGTAGCTATGATTCAGTGCTCAGGGTTTCTGACCTGATAGAGTTTACATGCCAATTCCCTCAGGCCCATTAGTCACACATGCATGTCTTATGTCATTGAAAAGCTATGAATCTCAAACTCCTCTTTATGCAAAACATTTGTTTTCAGGACAAACTGTTCTGTAGGTACGATGGCGTAAAAATGCCATAGCATTGTAGGATAATACGCCAAAGCATATCATGAAATTAGAGGAGACCCAGCAGTTGCAAGAAACCCCTTCATTACCCCAAATCTGCTAAAGAAATTGAGAAAACAATAAGCATAGCTAAAAATAACAGGTGAGAAAAAAAAAAGAAAAAAGGAGGCGTGACTTTCATTTTGCTCCCAGATAGTTAATCTTCATTGGCAAAGCCAATAAATGCAGATAAAACTTTCCTAGGTCAGTTCTAGTGGCTCAGCAACAGTGCTGTGCACTAAAGGTGTGCAGCCCCAAGAAGTTCATTTTTTGAGAACTTATTTTCCGAGTACAGTTTCATCTAATGTTTATTTCGGTTTGGCTCCTTTACCAAAATGAAATAAACATTTAAACCCCCCCCCCCCCCCCCACAAAAGAAAAAAATAAATGAAATGGGAGGGAATCCCCAGGACCACGCCCCCCCCCCTCCCACCTCAGAAATGGTGCTGAGGATGGGAAGTACCCTGGCCCCCACTTACTTTGTCTGGAAGGTCCTGGGCAGTAAAAAGGGGGCAGGAGAGATCCCCACCTGCCTCCTTCCCCTTAGCTTGTCTCTTTTAAATGAGACCGGCACCAAACTGACATCAAAATGGCCCAAGTCTCAGGGCTGTGGCCTGCACCATTTTCTCTTCTGCTCATACTAACATACGGCTGCACAAGAAAATGGCTCTAGCCGGCCCTGAGACTGGCACCATTTGAAAGTTGCTATGGAACTGGTCTCAGAGCTGCCTGGTACCATTTTAAAGAGACTACCAAGGGGGCAGGCGATAGAAGGGCATCCCTTCTACTTCTTTTATTACCCAGGCGTGAACCCCCTACAGGAGTGGCAAGTGGAAGCCAAGGTGGTTCCTGGCCTGGTAGCTTTCTGGGGGTCGGTTGTAGGGGGTCTTGGGCAAGGTCTAGAGCAGGATCCAGGGCAGCCACAGGACAGGCCGTGAAGCAGGCCGAGGGCCCTCAGATGGGGGGGGGGGAGGGGGGTTCCCCAAGCTTTTTTTTCCGAAACAAAAACAAGAAAACAAACAAAATTTTGTTGATTTTTCTTTCATTCCTTTTGAAATCATATTGAAATGAAATAGGAAATGTTATTGATGTTTTCTATTTAGTTTCCAACAAATGCATATCCCTACATTGCACTGCCATGCAGAGGAACTGGGTTTGATTCCCCAGCCCCAGTCGACCCATTTTCACTGGGTCGACTGGGGCTGGGGGTGCTGCAGTAGAAGGGTTCCTAGCCCCTATAGGGAGGGATTCCCAGTCATTGTGCAATGACAATACCTGTAGGAAAGTGGAAGGAGTCCTGATGTATGGCCCCTGACCGAGGACAGTTGCCTTCGTGACTGGGCTAGCTAAGTTGGGAGAAAAAAAATACAATGGAAAAAAAAAATCCTCGAACAACGGCAGATGAAGGCTATTGCACTGGATCCCAACCCTAGTATCAACTGAGCTGGAAGCTCTATAAGGAGTAAGAGAAAACTATCAGGTCCAAAAAAAATACAATAAAATAACCATAACTTGTGTTTAAAAGATGTGACCCAGAATCCTTGCACATCTCAGGAAAATGAAATAAACTCATTTTGCATGTCTTTTTAAGCCATCCCCTGCTCAGAATCTAGTAATACGCGACCAGCTTCATTAAAATATGCACAGCCATCATTATTCCTTTCTGGACATGCAGAGTCATTCTGCTGATTTCACCAACATTTGGGATAGGGCAGAAGAAACCCCCTAAGCCTGCTCCGGCTGCTAAAACAATTCCCTCTGCTTTAATCACCATACAGTCTCATTTAAATGTGCTAAGTACAGCCCCGTTGTATAGGCATCAGTGGTAAAGCAAGAACAACTGAATGAAAAATAGAAATCGTTCATTTATTGTGCAAAAACACCTTTAGTTTTATACGATAAAAAGAATGATATAATAGAGTTAGAGACGTGTCTCTTATTGCATTATCGGGGATCCCCCAAACTTTTCAAGAGAAGGTCCCCATAGGACATTTTAAATCACCAAGAGGGCCAGGGGGTTGAGGGGAGTAGTGGGAAAGGAAGGAAGAGAGCCCCCCGAGTGTTATTTCTGAGAAGGGTTTGAGGGGTTAAAATGTCTGGCCCTTTTGGTGATTTAAAATCCTGGGGAAGGGGAAAAAGCCGGAGGCAAGAGTTCTCAGGGGTGATGGGGTGTGGCAGATAGAAACGTCAATAATAATATTTCTAGATTTCGCTAAAGTCGGCAACCTTGCCCCCTGCCTCCCTCCGTCCTTTCCCAATATCTGCCCGCCCAGGGAAGTGGGGGAGGGGTGGATGGCAGGTGGGATAGAGGGTTTGTATGTGTGAGGTGCATCTTTCTCAGGCACTCCTGTTCCCACTCTATTTCCCTCCCCACCATCTCTTCTCCCTTCTTTTCACTACCCTCTCTTGCAATATGCCAGATTTGCGGTATGAGTAAAACAATGCCCTAATCCAAGGAGACACACATAGTCCTGGGGTCTGGGTTATAATTATGAGGATTTCTGCACTTTGTGCCTCCAAAGCCTGCTTTCTGAGGGGGCAATGTCCAGGTCCCCTCCCCCACAGCTCTAAAGAGATGGTGGCACAGTGGGGAGGTTCAGGATCCATTATCCTTATCTGTCTTTCCCTGGCAGGCAGGCAGAATCCACAGCTTGGTACTGCCAGTGCCTTCTTCCCTGTGGCCTGCACTGCCCTCCACAGTGGCCGAAAACTGCATATGGTTGTGCCGCAGCCTCTCTCCATATCTTCGGCCCAAGTGGCTCAACCTGCACAAGCAGCACGAATGCCAGCAATGCGTAGCACAGTGATTCAGCAGTGGCCTTGCACCGGCATGTTTTTCCCACCTCACTCTGACATTCTGCCACTTACACTTCCGACGTGAAGTATCTGAGCTAGCAAAAGAGGTGGAAGGCACTTCCGCCAATGTCTCTGCAGGCCAGATCCAACTCCTTCTGTCATCACTGCTGTGGTCCAGATCCGTCTCCTCCTGCTGTTATTGCCGGGGGCCAGATGAAATTCAGCCAAGAGCCACATCTGGCCCTCTGGCCATAGTTTGGGGATCCCTGCTGTATCTGCTGACGAGAAAACATTTAAACTAGAGCCAGGGGCAGAAAGCCTGCAGCGTGATTCACACACACAAGCCGATACAGAACCGTGCGCTCAGGTCAAGCGCACCATTAACCCCCGTTTGGACACGCGTTTTCCACGCGCTATTACCCCTAATAGCGTGTGGAAAACGCGCGGCCAACCCCCCGAAACTAATAGCGCGCATCACATGCAAATTCATATTGATGAGCCTATTAGTTAGTCACACTCAATACAGAAAGCAATTTCGGACAGCACCAGGCAAGTGTACAGAAAAGCAGAAAAAAACTGTTTTTCTGTACACCCTCCGATTTAATATCATAGGGATATTAAGTCAGAGGCCGCAAAAATAAAAAAATAAAAAAATCTTTTAAAAAAAAAATCTGTCCGCTGCCCGCGAGTTGGAAACCAGACACTCAATTTTGCCGGCATACGGTTTTCCGAACCCGTGGCTGTCAGCGTGTTTGACAACTGAAGCCGGTAAAATTAAGCATTGGCTGTCAAACCCGCTGACCGCCGTCGCTTCTGCCAATAAGGAGGCGCTAGGGACGCGCTGGTGTCCCTAGCGCTTCCTTATTAGCACAGGCCCTCATTTGAATTCTGAATCGCGCACCCAGGAGAGTGGCCTGGGTGCACGTCGGGAGAGCGGGTGCTCGCCTCAGAGCGCCCGCTCTCCCGCGCACTTTACCGTATCAGCCTGACAGGAAGCTGAATGTGTACTCCATAACTGCCCTAGTGGCCCAATCAATACTAATGCTCTTCTGAGTCGGTAGAAGAGTTTATGAGTTGAAAGGTAGGGCAAATAGAGTGAAGGAGTATCTAGTGGTTAGAGCAGAGGCTGAGAACCAGGGAAACCAAATCCTCTTCATGGGCCTTGTGACTGTGGGCAAGTCACTTCACCCTTCATTGCCTCAGGTACAAACCTAAGGGGTCATTTACTAAGGCCTTTTAGAGCATGGTAAATGCTGTGTAATATGCAGAAAATGGCTTAACATTGAGATAATGCTTGTATTATTCTGCCGCAGTACCACTCATATCTTAATGAGCTGATTAGCATGCAAATCAAATAACGCAGCTTGCCTCAAAAATTGCAAGCTGTGTTATTTGACTTGAAGTTAGCTGCAGCTCTTGAGGCCCTTAGATTGTAATCCCTCTAGGGACAGGGAAATACCTACTGTGTCTGACGGTAACATGACTAGAGCTACCAATAAAAAAAAAAATGAGCTAAAGCTAAAATAAACAAAAAGAAAGGAAACTCATTTCCCACAATGCTGGGGATTCATGGTCCCATGTACTGTAAATGTGCATTGTGTGAGGATTAAAAAAAATATATATATATATTTTATTTATTTATTTATTTTATTTATTTATTTAAAAACTTTTATATACCGGTATTAGTATGCATACATCATACCGGTTTACAATGTAACTTTAAAGGTAGAAATTACAATGAACAGGGAGGGCGAACAAGGAGGAGTATACAAAGAGCAGGAGGTGGAGGAATTAAAGCAATAAATAAAAACTGCAACGGACTATTTACAGGAATATACAAGGCGTAGGCAAGATACTTGCAGAAGTCGGTGTACTTAATCAGGGTAGGCTTGTCGGAAGAGCCATGTTTTAAGTTTTTTTCTGAACTTGGCGTAACATGGCTCTAGCCTGAGAGTGGTAGGGAGGGCGTTCCATTGTTTAGGGCCTGCAATGGATAGTGCACGGTCCCTAGTAGAGGAGAGGTGGGCTTTTTTCAAAGGGGGAATGGAGAGGGTGCCTTTGTTGACAGTGCGAGTGGGTCGTTCAGTGCGTATAGGACGAAAGGGTTCATCCAACCAATTGGAATTGTGCGAGTGGATGGACTTGTGCACTATGGTTAGAATTTTGAAGAGAATTCGGGATGTGATGGGGAGCCAGTGGAGTTCTTTGAGTATTGGGGTAATGTGATCAGCTTTCCTTGAGTTGGTGATGACCCTGGCGATGGCATTCTGGAGCATTTGTAAGGGCTTGGTGGTGGAGGAGGGTAGGCCAAGGAAGAGGGCATTACAGTAGTCCAGCTTTGAGGAAAGGGTAGCTTGGACGACGGTGCGGAAGTCATGATAGTGGAGGAGGGGTCTGAGTTTCTTCAGGATGTGAAGCTTGAAGAAACCTTCTTTGAGGATGGAGTTGATCTGTTTTTTGAGATTGAGTTGTTGATCTATGATAACCCCAAGGTCTCTTACTGTGGGTTGGGGTGTTATGACGTTGAAAGCTGGATCGTTGGAGATCGGTGGTTTGGGAGGGAGGTGAGGAGAGATAAGGAGCAGCTCTGTTTTGGAGGAGTTTAGAGCGAGGTGGATGTTGGTGAGGAAGTCATTGATGTTGGCAAGACATGTGTTCCAGAAGGCACGCTAACCCTTGTACACACACACACACACACACACACACACACACACACACACACACACACACCCTTGTACACACGCTAACCCTTGTACACACACACACACACATATGTGTGTGTGTGTGTGTACAAGGGTTAGCATGCATGTAGAAAGCATATGGTGTACAAGAGTGAGCATATGGGGTATAACTGATGAATGTGAAAAAGAGATTGGGAGTAAAGTTATGAATGTAAAAAAATATGCATTCAGACTTGGATTAGAGAGATAGTATTCATATTATTAGGAATAATTAAGCAAGAGAAGAGAGAATATTTTAAAAAGAGAGCATCAGGACATCCTGCGGGAAAAGCAATGCCAGTCTATTAAAAGCAACCTTGAACCTTTTAACCAGTATTTAGGAATAGGTGAAGATTGTTTAAAAAACTTTTGACAGCATTATCTGATCCAGAAAAAAAAAATATTTCTTCCCGATAGCTTTCCTGTTTTTAACCCCAAGCTTCAAAACTTTTTAAATCTTTCAGAAGTGTTCCCATAAGTGCGGTTATGGCTTAAAACCTGACTGTTGCTGGAGGTGAATAAAAGACATGTATAATTAAAAAATGTACCTTCAGTTTCTCAATCAAGGTATTTTTGCAGCAATAAATTTAAGAAATGCAAATGGAAATAACATGCATGTAAGTATTTAAGCAAGTTTAACTTGACCATCCTGTCGGGTCACTAAGCCCTGGGAATTTTCAGATAATATAGGTTAACATTTGAGGGAGAATTTACCATTCAAATTTCAGCCCATCTTCTTGTTGGGTCTGAGAATGGCCGTCTCCCTGAAAGGTTTTAAAACAGCTCTTTCCTGAGAATCTGTGGCCAGAGTTAGGAGGTGCAGAAGAGCTTTTTGCCTTTGCTATTTTTCCTGGCCCAGTCAGAGGAGCCAGACAAACCCTGCCTGGGGTACTGACCAGGATTGGGAGGGTTCCCAGTCTATCCCTCTGGGTTGTTTTCAGGCATTTGAGATTTTTTGTGATAGGAGCCTTACTGGACCCCTGGGCCTTTCTTGGATTCGGGGCACGGGGGATCCCTGTGTCTGGGATGCCCAGGGTTAGGGAAGAACTGCCCTCAGAGGCCGCGACCCTTTATGAGGAGTCACTCTGGTGTTAATTTGGGTTAAGAGAAAAGGACATTAACTTAAAGATCCAGGAAGAAGATCGCTTTTTGGCTACCCTTTCCTTCTTGCATTGGAGAGATGCCTGCATTAAGGGATCCCTCCCATCAGGGATCCCGAAGAGAGACTGAGACGGTGACAGATCCTGAAGATCTGCTAATTGTGAGTAAAAGAACCATAAATACCATCAAGGACACCAGTCTGGAGCCTTCACCATGGAGAGGAAGAGTTTGGGACTCTCTGTGCATGGACAGGATTATTTTTTTTTTGCCATCTTTGGAAAGGGTTCCTGACCAATCTAAGGTTCCCTTATCCACTGGGACCCCCCACCTTACCTAATCCAGGGGGACAGATGGCACCCTGCCCAGCAAGTAAGACTCCTGCACAGACAAGAGGTAAAGACTGCACCCAAAGAGAAAAAGACTGTGGTGCCAGGAATTGTTGTTTATTTGTGCCATTTCCATCTGAACATTTTATTCAGTAAAAGTCTCATTTTGAACCCTAACCCAAAGTGTCCTGCATGGTTTGTGGCACATTGCACAGTGCCACAGTGAGGTTAAAAGTAGCCCTCTCTCCCAGGGAAGAGGCTGAAAATAAATTCACCCATAGCACCCCAGGCCCTGGAAGTTCATCCTTCCCCCCCTCCCTGGGGTCCACACTCTGGGGAAAGAGTTCAGTGAAAGTGCTAGCCAGGTTTCCCTTCCCTGAAGAACTTATACATTCTTTGATGGCCTCCCCCATGCAGATCTGGCACACGGGGGTAGGGGTTACATAAATATTTGTGGGCGTGCCTGTGGACAAATCGCAGGGCATTAATAGCGCCTCTACGGCTGTGGCTCCTTCTGTGAGCCCAAAATTTCTTTTTTAAGACTGTGACAATTATTTTCTTCCTTTTATCCAAATACCTACTTTTAGAACATTAGGTTGTTTGGGGGTTTGTTTGTTTTTTGCTCTATTTCCCCTCTGGGAGGCTCAGTGATTTGCTGAAGGTTACACAGAGGTCAATTTTTACGTTGCTAAATGTGAGTTTGCCCGAGTAAAATGGGCTGTGGAAAATTGCATTAGTGTGGTTGAAGTGTGTGCACTTTTTCACAATGCGTATGCTTTCAACCGCAGGGAAAAGGAGCACTCCCAGAGATGGAAGGAGGTCGTAAAAGCAGGCATTGGGGCTTGATTTTCAGATCCCTGCATGTACTTTCCCTATGGTTCCACCCCTCACAATTAGCAGGTGGAAAGTCCATGGCTACTTTTGCGCCCATAGACGTTTGCTGCTCAGATTTTCAAAGGGGGAACTCCACTGGGAGTTTGCCTTTGAAAATTAGCAAACTACCTCACCTAATAAAAATTGCCCCCACGGTGAATGATAAATAGAAAAATTGACCCAGGAGTTCCAGGTTTCACAGCACAGTTCTCTGGCCATGACCCTAAACTACTCTCTCTAATTTAGAAAAAACAAAAAAATAGTGACACGCAATCTTCAACAGGAAAGGAATGTTCGGTACTGCAAGTATAACTTTATGAAGTTCCCTAACATAAAACAAAAAAAATATCTTGAGTGCTGTGGCAACAAACATGAACATGTTCAGTAATTTATTTTGCTGTCAAAGATAATTGTTTTAGCCAGTGCACTTACTTAAGTGGTATTTTTCTGTGCCTTTTGCTTCATGTGGTTTGTGCTTATGAAGCGATAGCAATATATATGTACTTATCTTTTGTAAGCACTTGCGATAAGCCTCCCTTGTGCCAGCACCTTCTTGTAAATGAGATGTGTATCTCAAGGGTTATCCCGGTTAAATAAACTCAATTCAATAAAACTCATCCTCAGTGATCTACACATGGAAGCTGTTGCTCCAGGAACACACTGCTGCTGCTACTGTTACCTAATGTTACAGATGCATTAGCTTCTCCAGTGAGCTTGAGGTATGCTGAGTATTTGAGATAAGGGCATGATGTGCTTGGAGTCTGTTCAGCTTTATGGTATAATACAGAGTGACTTTTTTTTTTTTTTGTATTGAATTGGCTGCACTGGCAATTCTTTAGTGATAGGGATGTTACTGAAGCTAATGCAGAGGGAAAAAAACCCCCTCATATTTAAAAGGAAAAAATGCTGAGTTGACACAATTCCATGACATTCTTCTGAAAAAGGTCAGTGATAATCCCCATAGTAATTAATTCATCATAATCATAACACGTGACTTCATAGCTTCTTTTTCACTACAGAGTTCAGTGTTTCCAGAGTTTTGCTAAGACTGCCCAGTACGTTTCCTACACTGAACTGGAGTGTGCAGCGTTAAAAAACAACATTAGAAATCTGACTTTGTTATGATGGTTATGATTCAGGATGCACACAAAGCTGCATTTTCACTTCCTGAACATTCGGTAAAACTTGCTAATTTGTTCATCATAGATTGTCATGGTAGAATTTCTAAACTAAATGAGATAGATGGCAAAAATCATCAATTCTACATCATTTAGCCCACATTTGTTTTTTATATTTATTTATTTATTTATTTATTTATTTATTTATTTATTTAAAAACTTTTCTATACCGTCGCTAAGTTATATACCATCGCAACGGTTTACAAATAGACTAAGGTTAGTAAATGTAGGATATCGTACATTCTAACAGGTGCCAATAAAGTTCGGTTACAATTTCATAAATAAAATCATTATCATTATTTGAGTAATGTTGGTCATGTCCAGGTGTATTTTTGAGATACTATCGCTTTGAAATATTACTTCTTAAATGTAGGATTGAGTAAATTCATTCTCATCTGCATTACCCTGTACTTTCATTCTCTACCCTCCACACTCTTTAGTGAAGGCTTTTTTAAAGAGCCATGTTTTTAGATTTTTCTTAAAAGTTTTGAGATTATTCTGTAATCTGAGTTCGGGGGGCATCGTGTTCCATAGTATGGGCACAGCCAATGATAAAGCTAGGTCCCAAATTATGGTCCATCTGCCACTAGCAGTTACAGTAAATCCTTCTACTTTTCTCTAAAATTCTCATTTAATCCCTACCATTGTTATTCATAGGTAGATGGTTGTGCAGAACAGGACAGAACTGATTTGCCTATTCCTTTATGTAAATGGTGGGGAGAAATGACCTCTAGAGGGAGCATGCCTTGGGTATATAAGCCCAAGTCCTGACTTGGGAGGGGAGTTTTGGAGATTCTAGAGTTGGAGTGCAAAGAGACAGGAGCCATAAAGGGTATGAGGATAGCCCTCAGGTTTCTGCCAGTCCAGCAGGGCTTTCATGGATGCTGAAGGGTCAAAGGATTACTCTTAGGCACTAAGGCCAGTGGCTTATTCAGAGTCCTTGGTGGATTATGGACACAGCCAGCTGTCAGAGCAGTTTCCCACATGAAGGACCCTTTCTGCTAATGGACTCAGAGCTACTATTGAGAACTTATTGGCATTGAAATCTGATCAAACTGGAGATTGTCGTTTGCTTCATTTTGATTACTGAAGCTGCTTTAAGTTTTAATGGCTGTGCTGCTATAGGTAGTTGAGGTTTTACCCAAGGATATCGGTTTAATTGTTTTGTAGTAGGATAATGTGATTCATTCTATTGTTTTGCAATTACTGCTGGTAACCTCTAGAAGATAAAACAAAGTTTGTCAGTTGGAGCTATACCGTATTGTGTGAAACAACCTTTGGGGCCGATGCAATACAGTGCACTCAGCCGAGCGCACTATTTAACCTGCTGTCGGACGCGGCTTAAATAGGCGCTAATCCACCCCCTAATGCAATATGGGGATTAGCGCCTATTTAATCCACATCCGACTTGGAGTGAATGAGTTAGCGCTCATCACATGCAAATGCATGTGAATGAGGCTATTACTCATTCACTCCAAATGCAAAAAATTAAATGTGCGTCTCAGACGCACATTTATCGCTCAGGTATTAACACCTGCCTAGAACAGGAGTTAATAGCTGAGCGCACTGAAAAAAAGTACAGAAAAGCAGAAAAAAACTGCTTTTCTTCACTTTATTTTAAAGTTAAAAAAAAAGAAAAAAACCCTCTGCCGGCTGCTTTGAAGACCGATGCCGATATGCTCGGTGTCTGTTTTCATAACCAGTCGGCTGCAGTAATGAAAACCGGCGCTGAGTTTATCGGCATCGGTGTTCGTAACCGGCAGACCGCCAGTAACCGCAGGGTCGCATTAGCAAGGAGGCGCTAGGGTCGCGCTAGCAACCCTAGCGCCTCCTTGCTAACTCGACCCCCTAATTTGTTAATTGCACGGAGCCCCCCTTGTGGGTGCCATGCGTGCACTAAGAAAGCGGGCGCTGAAAAGTCAGCGCCCGCTTTCTGTAAATTGTATTGCATCAGCTCCTTTGTGAATCCGAGGGAGTGGGTTTGACAGAGAAGAAGTATTTTGACGATGATCTAAGAAGGAATGTTGAAATTCCACAGTGGGAAAGCAGTTTAGATGGTGACAGAGGGGAAAGGATTTTTGTTTTCCTTTTCCATGGCCTACAGAATAATACACTCCATTACCCTCAACACCAGGTTCAGTCCAACATCTTACCCAACCATTGTTTTTGAACACATAGAGCTGATGCCAAGACCATAAAAACCAGTAACATAGAAACAAAGAAACTCGATTACTGAAAAAAAAAAACCAGACAGACTAGACTGACCCTATCCACAACAACTTCCTCAGATATCACCATGCTTATTCTATGCTATCTTGATTTCAGATACTGTCCTTGTCTCCATCACCTCCACTCTTCCATGTATTCACCACACTCTCTGTAAAGATACATTCCATTAGATTACATTTCAGTCTACCTCCTTTCACTTTCCTCTCATGATCCCTCATTCCAGGGTCTTCTTTACATTGAAAGAGACCTGCTTCCTATGCATTGATAAATGGGATTTATTTAAATGTCTCATTCATATCCCCCATATCCCATCATGCATCTGGGTTAATCACATTTAAATATTTAAGTCTGTCCCCATATGCATTAGAATGAAGACCACTGACCATTTTAGTAAACACCCTTTGGATGGACTCTATCCAATGTATATCTGTTGCAGATTTTGATATCATCGTCAAAAGATAAATCTTTCCTGATAGACCATCTGCAAATTCACTTAAGAAAATGTTGAAAAGAACCAGTCCAAGGATCAATGCTTGCAGCACAACAATATTAACACTCCTCTCCTCAGAGTAAACTATTTCCCACTACCCTTTTTCACCTCCCATTCAACCAGTTTCTAACCCAGTCACTTTAGAGCCCATACCAAGGTCATTGAGTTTATTCAAAATTCGTCTATGCCGAACCGTGTCAAAGATCTTACTGAAATCTATGTTCATTACATCTATCAATCTTCCCTGATCCAGCTCTCTGGTTACCCAACCAACCTCTGGTAAAATCAAAACGCCTCTGATCTTGTAATCCATTACACTCCAGAAATTGCATTATCCTCTGTTTTAGAAGTGTCACCACGTATATCAGATGAATTTGCCTGTAGTTCCCAGCCCTCTTCTTACGTCAACCTTTTTGAAGATGAATCACATCTGCATGTGCCCAGTCCTTCAGAACTACTCCCGACTCTAAAGAAGCATTGAAAAGGTTAGCCAGTGAGTTGCCAGAACTTCTCTAAGTTCCCTTAATAGCCTTGAATGTATCCTATCCACCCCATTGTTTTTTTCTGTTTGTGGTTTAGCTATCTCCTCACAGTGTCATCTGAAAATTGTTTTGAAGTTTACCTCGCCTCCAATCCTATTTGTGTCTCTTTGTTTTACATGTCACTAGTGGGAGCAGGGGAGGAGGAGGAAGGAGGAAGGTTGCACCTGAAGTGAAACATGGATTTCATTAGTTTTGATCTGATGGTTTTGATCGCCAGAACACACTGGGCGAAGGATTTCAATGTATTATCCACTATGATGCCTAGATCTCTTTCCTTGGTGGTAACTCCTAAGATAGAACCTAACATTGTGTAACTAAAGCAAGGGTTACTTTTCCCTATATGCATCACTTTGCACTTGTCCACGTTAAAATTCATCTGCCATTTGGAAGCCCAATCTTCCAGTCTTGCAAGATCCTCCTGCTTGAGATTTAACTACTCTGCATAATTTTGTCATCTGCAAATGTGATCACCTCACTCATCGTACCCCTTTCCAGATCATTTATAAATATATTAAAAAGCACCGGTCCAAGTACAGATCCCTGAGGCACTCCACTATTTACCTTTTTTCCAATGTGAAAGCTGACCATTTAATCCTACTCTCTGTTTCCTGTCTTTTAACCAACTTCAATCCACAAAAGGACATCACCTCCTATCCCAGACATAAAGATAGGCTTTATGGTTTTTTCTGCTGTCACATTTCTATGTTTCTATGATTCTTTATAGGAGAATGCAAAGTGTACTGTTAGAGTCATTCACTGATACAGTGCGTAGGTGAGGTTTGGGAATGCTACCTAGTAGCAGGGCAAAGTCTGTAATCTCTGTGAGAGGATTACTGTATGTATCAACAGGATAAGACTACCACTACAGCTGACATTGAAGAAGAGATACAGCCAGACAGATTATCTGTCTCTTGTAGCATGTGCACTGCAGTAACTTAGAGGCAACCACCTGCTTTGTATAAAAGAGTCATTGTGACTGACAGTGTACTGATTCTTATGTGTGATTCTTGCACTACTTTTGAATTTCCAGCCCCTCAAAGCGGATACATTTCATCTGGGTAAGTCATTACCTCGCTAAAACTTACATGAATAGAAAAGAGGTGACTCAAGGCATCAGGTAAGGGACTCGAATAAATAGAGGAAGAGAATATTGAAAGTCTAGTAGCATTGGATGGTTTGGAGAACCTAATTACTACATGATAGCCAGTGAGCAGCCACAGGCAATAAGCGATCCTGTCTGGGTCTAGATCACCCCCAGGAACAGAAGGCAGTTGAAATTGTGAAAGATGCACTCAATCTTTTACCACCTGGTCCTCTTTCAACTCCAGCCCCAGTAGTAGCATCCAATGATCCCGACAAAAGATCCTGAAAGACATCAGAAGTATGGAGGCACTTTACAGAATTTTGCAGAATGCATTTATTGATAAAAAGTCATTAGTAGGAGGGAAGGCACTGAGCAGGTGGTATGCTCCATTATTTGCATAAATACACCTGAAAATGTTGGTTTCAGGGGAGGCTATAATTAGTCTGGGGACCACATCTTCTACTCAAAGCAGCAAGAGCAGGAAAGCAACTGCAAAGGGGAAGTCAATCTCCCAAGCTGACCCCCCCCCCCCCTCCAGCCCCTTTCCCCAGTGAGATGGAAGACCAGCAGCCACCACCCTCATGTCAACAGCAAGTCAACATGGATCACATGGGATGGTGTTCCCTATTACTCTCTCAGAGAAAAAGACAGGCAGCATTGAAGGTGGTGACATGGACCAGTAGGGAAATGATTTACTTGAATAATCAGCCCATACAGGTGCTTAAGAATATGGGATTTAAGCAGATGCTGTATGTCTTAGCACCAAATTAAAAAATTTCTGCCCAGAACAACATTTAGTAGTAGGTGATTCGAATCCTGTACACTCAGCATCGCGTTCAGAAGCAGGCACAGCTAGCCAAAATGGAGCGCGGTACAGCATCTATTTCACCAGTGACACCCGGACCAGCCATAATGCTATGCATACCTACTTCTCCCCGATAGCACATTTGTGACTACTGAATCAGGTAGTGTCAGGCAGCAGCTTAAGTGGAGGCATACCCGCAGGTGGGCTGGATTGCAAACACAGATGATTAACCAGAGTCATATTTTTATGCAGATGACATTCAAATTATTGTCCCAATGGAGGATGATAGATTAAAGTTTACTTCTCAACTGAATAATAATTTCAAAGAAATATCAAATATCAAATATCAAATTGGTTTTTGAAGAGTAAATTAAGTTTCAATACCAAAAAGGCAGAGTTATTAAGGATGATTTATTCCTGTCCTATATCAATAAAGGTTGGATCAGAAATTGTCAAGTCAATTGTTGTTATTAATGAGTTGGGAATGTTTTTAGATTCTGGGTTATTCTTAGAACATCTTGTTCCCCAAATGATATGGAATGCATTCTGGAAGCTTAAGATAGTAAAGAGAGTACATCCTTTTTTGGACATTCAGGCATTCAAAACAGTGGTTCAAGCAATAGTAATGACTCATCTGGACTATTGTAAAGGTCTATGTTTGGCTCTCCCTGAGTAACAGAGGGCATGGGGGTAATCTGAATGAAGCGGCAGTTACAACCTGTAACAGAGGGCATGGGATTAACGTACAGAGAGCTGCACTTATTACCCATAACAGAGGGCACGAGAATAACTTGCATGAGGAAGCAGATACTACCTTTAAAGAATAATAAAAAAAAACTTGCTGGACAAACTGGATGGAGTGCTTAAGTCTTTTCTGCCAACATTTTCTATGATACTATGTGAGTTTTACTAGACATATTAGCATTGATCTCTCCAATTTTACAAAACTTACACTGGCCGCCAATTAAAGCTTGAGCCCAATTTAAGATATTGGTGCTGATTTTCCATGCTTTATATGACCTATGGCTAGATTACTTGTGATTCATCCTGAGGCGGCAATTAAGGTCAAGCCAGGACACGTCGTTAATTGTTCCATATTTTAAAGAAATGAGATGGCTGCAGGTTTATATTATACTTCACTATTGTACTTTTCCCATTTAATGTTCTGGTTGGATTTACTCTCTACGTACACAATATTAGAAAAAGAGTTAATTACTGTTTTATTCCAGTGTGATGATTTTATCTGGACTCTGGTGCCACAAGTGAGAAGTTGTTTGGGAAGGGCACATAATTGTGGCATCGGGATGACCGGGACCTGTCTCATCCTCCACTCAGACTACACACCCAAAGATAAATCATATAAGTAAATATAATTTTTCATGTAGTACTTCCCTACCCCAAGCATAGGAGTAATTCATAGTCTGGACCATGGGGGGGGGGGGGGGGGGGGAAGGCCACATTATTTTGTAAACTGCTTAGATTTTTGGATACACAGATCCAAGATTGATTATTGCAACGGTCTTCTTTTGGACCTTCCTTCTTCAACTATCCACCCCATGCAACTGTTGCAAAATGCAGCAGCTCATCTTTTGACAAATACAAAAAAATTTGATCATATCTCCCCCGTTTTGATGGACCTACACTAGTTGCCAGTTTATTTCCGAATTCAATACAAATGCTTGACATTAATCCATAAAACAGTGTATGTTGATAATATACAATGGTTAAACGCATCTCTTCATATACACATTCCACAATGCAATTTAAGATCCCAAGGTAAAGTATTACTTTCCATCCCTTCACCTAAGTCAGCCCACCTGAATACGGTCAGGGAGAGAGCTCTGTCACTGGCAGGGCCAAAACTTTGGAACTCGCTCCCATTAGACATCAGGTCAGAACCTAACTTATAATCATTTAAAAAACAACTGAAAACATGGCTGTTTGGACACGCATTTAATCAGCCAGGATAACCAGTGGTCTCAATTGCTTCCCTGTGGCTAAATGCATTTTAAGGAGTTCATTTAATTACCTTATCATTTTAATAGTCAATATTGGTTGCATTTTAATATTTATATTGTAATTTATTATTTTTGCAATTTATTTATGGGAATTTTATGACACTCTAAACTCCAAATGCATAATTATGTTAGATTGTTTTTTACTTGATTTTTACTGTTTATTTAATTTAATTTAATTTAATTTACTTGATTTATTTTATCTTATTAGAATGTTAATGATGTTTTTATGTATAATGATTAATTCAAGTCTTTATTATGTTTTTTGTAAACTGACATGAAGTTAACGCAAATGTTCGGTATATAAAATCAAATAAATTAATTAATTAAATAAATAAAATCACAGCCTATACAACATTTTAAATAAAATACATAAATAAATGTAGAAAACCCTATAGGTTCCTACTTTAGGAATGTTCCATTGGAATAAGGGGAATCAAAGTAATATTTTAGTTGGGTTTTAGCTCCCCCAGATGGCAGACTTGAAATGGTGGGGTCTTAGAGTATATAAACAAATGCCACCATATTAGGGTGTGGACTTTTTTAGCTATCCCTTGTAGAGGTAGCATTTCAGTATGCTTGCTCCTATTTGTTAGTTTTTCTAGGGCTTCTAAAGTTGAGGCTTGGGTATGGAAAAGTAGACAGGATACTTTTGCATAACCTTACCTGTCTTTTTGGAAACATTTTGATTTTGGAGGTGGAAATTGTTCCACTCTTCCTTTCTCTATTTTGGTTTCCCTTTCTTAAGACTTTTATTTTTCAAATATGCCTGAGTAATATGCCCAGGGGTCAATGTACACAATCTAAGATGAGCGTTGACTCTCAGAGAGCATAGATGTACTATTGGAAGTCCTGGTGGAGGAATGGATCTGGATTCATTCCTGGCAAAAAGGGAGCAGTGGTACCCATCCAGTGACAACCACATCTACATCATCAAGATGTTGAAGACAGAAACATGGAGTTTCTTCCAGGTACTGATAAGGGAAATAAGGAGAAAGACTGAATGATTGGACTAGAGGTATGAGGAATGGAATTTCAAAGTAGTACAGCTAAATTGGGAAACCATCTCATCCACCAAATTTTGGGAAGAAGCTAAAAAACTATCCCATTAATTGGAATGGATTAGAGATAAGAAATCTATTTGACATCAATAACACAATACATTACCTGGAAGCTGAAAGTCACAAATTTATTAGAAGATCTGAAGCTGAAAATTGGATTGTAATTATCAAGAATTTATAACTTAATATTTTCATCAAATTTCCATCTTTAATCAGTAATTGTTTAGTTAAAAGCTATCAATTGCTTCCAGCATGATTATTAGTCCTATATACAAGAGACTTTAGTGCTTAACTATTGAACAATGCTCAGAATATAATCATCTCCGACAGATAATCTTGGACTTTCAGAATGTATTAATATCAGGGGAGGACTTTACCAGTTTCATTCCTATTTAAGGTGTGTTCTTTGGGGTCCTGTGAAGGGACGCTAAATCAGGGGTTACTAAATAATATTCATAATACAGATAAAATCATACAACAACCACAGTACATAAAGACAAATAATAAATGATTCAAAAGATGAATCCAACTTTACCTGATTCTTCCTGGCAACCAGAGATATTCAGTAATATAACAATTCCCTTTTTGAAGTCACCTTAACAAAAGAGGTTAATAGAATGGGCCTCCAACTAACAGTCTCTAAAAAGAAAAAAAGCATTATCACTAGAAAGTGACTTCCTTTTCCCCAAAAACCTGGCTAAAGAGTCAAGATTTGACTTGTTTCCAAAAGAAATGATCCTCCCATACAACTGATGCAAAAACAATGGCTCCCCATATCACCGATCTCTCCTATTATCCATCAGAAGCCAAAAATATAGAACCTTCCCACTGCCAAACTAGCAAACAAAATAGCTCTCCCACCCCCCAGAATCCCCTGAACAGATCCTAATGATGAGCCAACAGGAGGAGACAGTTTTGTCTCCTACATCCTGGCCCAGCATCCAATGGTTCTTTTGCCTAGCCTAACAGGGCCTTGGACTTTGGGCTTCACATAAATGCAAAGAGGATCAGGATAGAAATTCATTGTTTTGTCTTCAAGTGAGTACATGGGAGATTGGGGTTGGGGGTACTATAATCATGGATGGGTGGGTTGGAGGATTGGAGACACAATACTTATTTTTGCTTCGGATGGGTTGGAAGGGTGACTGGAGGTGGGAGATTCCTTGCTTTGGATCCAGGTTTGGGAGGTACCTTTTTTAAAACATGGGGTCGGTTTGAGGGGGTATTAGAGGGTGGAAGTTCTTTATTTGTATCAGGTGGATGAGGGTACTTTTTTCTATAACAATTTTAATGCACCTTTATTACATCAGCTTCTGTGTGTTTCTTTTTACCTGCATCTGCTGCAGGTTCCCACTGACTTTAACTCCAGAATAATTTTATGTCCTACCTTTCGTCTCTCCTTATTCACTTCAAACAATGACACAACAAGCATTACAAATTCCTATAGAATTCCTTATCGGTCTTTCAGACCCAAGACATAATGGACAATATTTCATTGTGAATTAACTTTAGTCAGTCAACTACTGAGAGAGTTAAAATCCCACGTTTGAAAATAAATGTTCCTGAAATTTCCCTTTTATTGCTGCTTTCTCTCTTGCTCCCTTTCTTTCTTCCTTCCTTCCTTTCTTTCTCGCTTTTAGGAAACTTTTTTTTTTCCCAGTACCCTTGGCTGCCATAAATTTAAACAGCATCGCCAATCAGTGAGACAAAATGAGCTTACTCTTATACAATCCCATTTCTTGTTCCAAAAAAACCAAGATCAGTCTCAAAGAGCAGTCACCCAAACTTGGCACTCCCTTGTGTGGGAAAGTCTTTAAAGAAAAACAAATTTGTTGATGTACCAAGGCTGGGACAGTTAACTCAGTGAGACGATAGAAAATGAGCGTGCGTGTTCCACACGTCAACCTGGCCCTCGACCAGCAGTGTTTTGTCAATTTACTCGGTTTGTTTTTACACACACTAGGAAAATGTTACCCAGGGATCTGTGAAACTCTATCAAGCAGGATATTTTAAAAGATAGAGTGCTGTAGTGAATCTCAGAACATGCTTCCCTCTTTCCATTCTGGAGCACTGTGGACATGAGGAACATGCAATAATTGTTCTCACTTTGACTGATGTGACAATAACACCACAGACAATAATGAAAACAGAGAACTTATTTTCTTTTTTTTCCAGGAAACCACAGCTATGAGTAAAGAAAGAGGTGCCAAAACCTATCCAAAAGTAATTTAAAAAGGTACCAAAACACTATGCAAATATAATTAAAAAACAATATTGGGTAAGTAGTGCTTACCATAGTTTGACTTACTGCAATAACTACAGATCAGCTTTTTTTTTTAAAGCTGTCAGTAACCCTTTGTACCACCTCACAGATGCTCTTTGATGGAATCTCAGCACTGTAAGAAGGAAAATCATTTAACTCGTTCCAGTCTGACCTGACTCACGAAGGGTTTTTCCAATTGACACAAAACGGGAGGAAAGCTTTAATGAATCTGGCCCTAGTTAGACTATTCTATACTAATAATATAGTAACTTAGTAAATGGCATCAGATAAAGACCAAAATAGTCCATATAATCTAGCTAGTTGACATGTGTCCACTTTAAGTAGATGCACACATAATTTCCCATATGCAACCCAACAACAACTCTTCCCTCCTCCATGACTTCTAGCTGACCACTCCAACCTTCTTCCTACCACTGTCATCCATATACCCAAATTCTGACAGTGATGGCCTCCACCACCTCTCCTAGTAGGTCATCTCAGGGCCTTGAATTTTCAATTTTGCTTCTTATAAGTGTAGCCCCTTTTCCACGGATGGCATATATCCTAAGGGCCCATAAAAGAATTTCTTTGAGTGGGCTAGCTCCTCTGCCTTTTCCCCAGCTCTTCTGATCCCAAGAGATGGGTCCTTTCTGAGGGGGTGAAGGCAAACCTTCTTGGCCCAGGCATTTGTGTTCTCACATGTGTATGTGTTACCATAGCTCTTGGGTGCAGCATGTATCTGAACAGACTAATCATGACTTACAGGTTGGGTGTTCAAATAATATTTTACTGGGAATTGTAATAATGAAATCATGATGTGTAGAAAACATTAAATCCATTTGTTTCCAGGTTTGGTAGAAACTTTAGAGTACAAGATATTTAAAATTCTTCTGTGTAAGCGTCCCTTTGTTTGGGGAGATATTGGGTCCCTCTGATTTGGAAGAGTGAGTATCCCAATGTGACTGGGGGGCCTTAGCTTTTGTAGGGTTCCTGGTGCCAGAAGTACCTGAGGTCCATGTTGCCTGTCCTGAATTCTAGCCTGTCTGTGGTTTCTGCATCCCAGGGTAGGAACTCTGATTGGAGGTCTCCAGATGTTCCTCTTTTCTCCATCTCTCTAATCCGATTCTCGTAGGACCTTTTCAGGTTCCAGAGTAAGATCTGCTTACTCTGGAAGCAGATCTTAACTTCCAGTCCTGAGCAAGGATGGTATAAGTTAATTCAAACTGGGACTCTTTTGGTGGTCTCTGCAACCTCCTGTTGGCTAGGTGAGAAAAGTATGCAGATCCCTCCTGCACTCCTAAAGAAGAGATTTCTGTCTCCCAGAAGAAGCAGGTCTGGACCTGCTTCTTCTGGGAGACAGAAATCTTCTTCTAGTCCCAAAAGTATCACAACTGTAGGAAAAACAGACAAAAAACTCTTCTCAGTTCTTTCTTCCCTCCAGTCTTTAGTACAAAGCACTAGCAGGGCTATGTCTCTTACTTGCTATGCTAGGTTGGGGGCCTAACTCAGCACACAAAAACACTTCCTCCCTCATTGAAACCAAAACCACACTTCCCTCACTACTCCTAGGCTCAACCTCTCTTACCAGAAAAGGAATCTACCACCTAGGCAAACCTCAGAGGGAGGTGCCTTAGGGAATGGTATATTCCTCTTAGCTATTAACAAAGCTAGGGACCTAGGGCCATCTGGTAGAGACCAGGGTATCCCTAGTCTCCCTCCCATGCAAAAAAAAACTGTAGATGTGGACAGGACATATACACAGCTAACATTTTTTTCCAAGTACATACATGACAACATAGAACACTTGTGAAGTTGGTGTAAGTCCCTATAGCAGCCACAAGGGGGCCCTCCCTGGTGGAGCCTATGAACTGAGTAGCCTGTAACTCAGGGTCTTCACTTAAAACATTTAATTACATAACATTTACAACATTCATGTTGCGTCTGTCGGTCACAGATGGCTGCCACCGCTCTGCCTTACATCGTTTCTTCCCTTTTCCTTCACCTTGGGCAAGATGGCTGCCTCCGGTGCCGAGTGCCGAGGGCCTCGGCGTTGCCAGCTTAGCATGGGCATTCCAGTTCGCCATGCTCACTCCCGTGGCCTCCTAGGGCGCGCGCTCACACATCTCCTACACTCAAATACACGTCATGGAGGGAACCTTGGGGGGTGTCCCCACCACATGACATCAATACCTCCGGGTATTTAAAGCCTCCACTTTGCTACCACTTTGAGTTAGCAAGGACTTTGGTTAAGCTACTCTGACCACTCTAAGCTGCATGCTTAGATGCTGCTGTACAAGGGCCTCGCTCCTTTAGAAGCTCAAGACACCCGCACCTCAGTGGTCTCTTGCTTCCATCAACCTTCAGGGCCTCTACTAACTGAGACAACCACTCCTCAGGGGTCTCTCTTATTCTTTTCAGGATCTCCAGACTATCAGGTACTTGCTCCTCGAGGGCCTACCAGACTATGTATCCTGTACTACGGACCTTCGGTCCCACCATCTCACTATCAGGAAACGCCTCACTCCTGTGAGTACCTCTATGATCCAGTGCTCCAACTCCACCCACCAGGCTCGGTGTTTCCTGCACCACGGGTCCCCACCTCTCTTGAACATCTGGGTGAGATTCTACATCTTCCTGCTTCATACCATCTATCTACAGCAGTACAATAAAGCCTTCCATTCATTCCGTGTCTGCTATCTGAGTTTAGCCTATCGCTGTGGTTCCCCACAGGGCCCCTCTCCGTGGGCGGAGTCTTCTCCACAGCGACCAAGGGTCCACAATGCCACAAACACAACAATTCACTCCTCTTCGCCTTCCTAGCTCTTCAATGGGAAGAACCATTCCAAACATATAATCCTCAATACCATTCTCCTGGGGGTAGGATACCATCCACAGGGTCATCAACCTCCATATATCACACTCAAAACTTTCTTTAGAAACTTTAAACCAATATGATCTCCTGGGGGTGGCCCAAAAAGAACTGGCATTCCTGGCCTCTTCCAAGTATAAGGTGGAGAACAGTGGGTCTCAATGCTCCTCCACCAACTGGCTGTAAGGCTCACCAAGGATTAAAGAAGGCTCGCTCCCATCCATAGCAACACCCTACACCAACCAGCAGGTAACCATTAGAGAAAAATATTAAGCAACTATTTATGGTAATCCCCATGGGGAGCACCCAACACCCTTCAGTATCCTACAATTTCACAACTCTATACATAATGTTGCACTTAGACTTCCAGGAGGAACGTCCCTTTTTCTGCAGTAGCTCTTCTGTAGCTCCTAACACAAGACCTGTGAAAGGAAAAGTTACGGTCCTAAATGAAAGGATGCAGGACAAGAACACAGAGAAGTAACCTGGAAAACACATAGTTAGCAGCAGGTGGCTGGATCCCATCTGAGATTGTATCCAACCTACAGAAAAATAGTTAATTACATCAATAACTTTTTATAAATAAATCAAAGAACACCACTATTTCTTTTTTTTTTCATTTTTTCAAATATTTTACTATTTTTCTTCAAGGTATGTCTTTACAGTATAAAGAACAACATCAGGCTTTTTTTTTCATAGAAACAACACTATTCAATTATTTTATGTAACAGCAATTTAATAAATCAAAATGGATATTTCACTCTCCACTAAGGGAAATGTCCATATTTAATGCAACTCTGATGTTCATGCTTTCTGGTCTTCTAGGCCACTTGAACTGGCCAGGTCATCTCGTTGATAGAAGTTATCCTACTGAACAAAGTCCACCCTCTCATTCAGGAGCAGCAAACATTTCATAAAACTTAAAAATGTTCAGCCCCAATAGGCCAACTTCCTTTGGAACATTATGGGGTTGATTTTAAGACCCGTGTGTTTGCATCCATGTGTGCGTGGTTCCTGGCATGCACACATGGATAATCTGATTTTATAACAAGCACATGCCAGTGCGCACTTGTTATAAAATCCAATAGTTGCACATGCGGACTGAGAGGGAACTTCCCTACCCCCCTACCTCACCTTCCTCCATCTTCCCCCTCTCCTCCCAGCCCCCTAAATCTAACTTAACTATCCCCACATTTTTTATTTTGGTACTTACTGCTCCTCTGGAGCAGAAGTAATCTCCGCGCTCCGGATGGCTACCGGCGTGCACTTCCCCAGGACAACGTCGAATGGTGCTGTCTTGGCCCCTCCCCCCCCCGGCCTGCCCCTTTGGAAAGGTCCAGCACTTCGGCGCATACCAGGGTTTACACACCTAGCCAGGCCTATTGTAAAATGCATGACACGAGCAAGGCTCGGCCATGCGTGTAAACCCCAAAATGTATGCGCATAGCCCATTTAAAATTTACTTGTATCTGAAAAACATAATAACAGACAAACAACATGCAGTACAAATTCAACAGGGGTTCCCCATGCATGGGTAAACATCCTCACTGCTGAGCAGGATCTCATATTCCTCCTTCTCCTTGGTTGGGCCAACTACTTATCTTTGGCTTGGCTTGGGCTGCTATAGTTACTTCCTCAGATTCAATGGTTGAGGCCTGGCCCACATGGCAGCTAGTCTGTACTCACTCAGAGGTAATCCCTGCTGATGCAGTGGACATTCAGTGCAGTTTGCTCTCTGTGACGTGCTATGGCAGTATATGACCCCGTGCAAGGGTGTCCATTGCTGAGAAGGGATTCACTTTATTATTGGCCAACAACAAGGTGCCATCAACTCCTTTACTCATGGACACCTCAGAAGGGATCAGTCTTTCTTTAAGCCCTGGTGCAGGGAAGCACAGGCATGAAGCAGCAGCATTCAGATGGGTCATCTTCTTCTTCTGGATGGATAATGACCAACTGACAACAACCCTGAGTGCTTGCTCCCTGCTGCTTTTAAGGGCTCACCTATGCATAATTCATCAGCTTCATGCATAGTCAGGTGAATACACAACTAAGGTTTTGATAGGCTGTGGCTTCCTGTGCTTCAAACTTCTTTGTTTCTTTCTCCAAGTTCATGAGGCACCAGCATCACAACTGCCAGTTGTTCACATCTGACAGTGAACTGATAAGTCCTGCTCTGGGATTGGCCCCATAGTCATAAAAAGAGGACCCTAGTATTCTGGCTGCACAGAGTCAATATCAATTGATCTGATGTTTTCTCTTGCCCTCACCGGTGCCATCCAAGCTGGCAGGTCCTGTAAATCTTTCAAGCTGGTCACATACACAGCAACTGCAAAGTATCTCTCTTATATCTGCTTTTGAATGCAGATTGCCATACAGAACAATGCCCATTTTTTTCTAACATCAGAGAATACATCTTAGCTGCTTGTCCTGCTAGCAAGAATTGAAGTATCTCTACAGGTCTCCCCAGTCTTCTTGGAAGTCCAATGCTGTTGTATAAATTTCTGTAACCTCCTGTACCTCTGGAGTCACCTTCCCAGCCTCAGGAGCATTGGGTTCACTATCCTGAGGTGGGGGATCAAGTCTTAGGGGCAGAATAACCTGCAGAGCCAGCACAAGCCTGAGGATATCCATACAAGCAAAGCAATGTCCAGATACTATTTGTGCTCCAAAATAAAAATTGTTTACTGTAGAATCTTCTGAGAAAAAACATAGCAACTCAAGTAGATGCAGAAAAATACAGAATCACAGGTTCCAGAAAAATTTAAAAACTCCTCCCACTTCTAGCTCCTCTTCCTTCAATAACAGTTACTTCTTCCAGCAACCCAATGTCTCTTCCACTTTGAATCTTTTCTTCCTTCGGTATTTTCCAAAATCTAGCCTGGTCCTCTCTTTCTTTCCATCAATTATTAATTTAGTTACTCACCCAGTCCACTCACCAAGGAGTGATTCCCTCTGGGGCAGCAGACAAGAACCCACCAAGCCCTGCTGCAAGTCACTGCTGGCACAGTTTGTCCTCCTGATCCAGACAAATGATCTGCAGCAGTTAAGCACAGGTTTTATCTTTTAAAGATCCAGGCTGTATTGTAAACCTTCTATTTCTTCTTGACAGGCCTTTTTGGGGAAAATCTCTGCCCACTTCTTCTACCTTCTGTAACTCTGGGGAAAGGATCACAGCTCCAACCTGTCTCTGCCCTTCCAAATCTGGAGTAGCCCCAGACCCAATAGAGTCAGGGCTTTTATTACTTCTCCAGAGACCGAGTCCCTAGGGGATGCACCCCATTGTCACAAAGGCCACGTAACACCCTATGACCAAAAGATGACCTAACAGCCCTGGAACATTCTTACTTAGCTCCAGGATAACTTTTTGTACTCTATATCCTGTGCCCCTCTAGCAGATGTTACACACTGTTTTAGGCTCTGCAGATCTCCTATAAGGGGAAAACCTCCACTTTACCATAAACCTCTTAAGAAGTAGAAAATTATATATACTTCATGGCATGAGGCTATATTTCCTGTTTAGGGTTGTATTCACCACTCTACACCAGTGCTTATTTGGAGACCCAATGCAATCATTTGTGATACATTTGTTCTTGGAAACATGAGTAATAAATGTGACAAATAAATACAATCATACTACACAGACACACTGCAGTAATGTCAGAGGAGGTCCAGTGTTATACAGACACTCCCCAATGGGAAGTGCCTGAATTATTTTGTGGATTGAATATAGTTGAGGAGCCCAGAAGTTTCTGTCTCCTGGCTTCTCCTTGTGGTGGGATCGTGGGCTCAAGATCAGAGTCCCTAGATCTCCTGAAAGGGAAAAATTGCTTGGAGCAGCCATGAGTGGCTGTAAACTGGAATTAGGTGTAGATTCCAAGTGACAGGGATTAATTTCCACACCCCTTAGTCCAGTGGAGAGTTATTAGCAGTGTGTTTAAGTGAAGTGGGTCAGCATTTAGAAGCAGGTTGAGTTCCAGGATGTGTATCTTCAGTAATAGAAGTTTGGCACCCAAGGAATGGCAGCAAGAACTTCTACCAGTGTGATTTGTTAGAGAAATTCTCAGTGGAGAACTGCAAGAGTGAAAAGGATCTCTGATATCCTGCCCTGTGTAACCAGAGCAGAAGAAACTTTCTATTTAAGTCAGATATCAAAACATGAACCCCTATTCACAGGAGATTCCTGGAAGTATCCTTATTGGGGTATGGAGCAAGAGGAAACCCCTGGTTGCTGACGAACTATGCATGTGACCTTTTGGATTTTTGCTCTGCTAAAGATGTACCAGAAGAAAACACTAAACAGTTAAGAAGCAAAAACAAGTTAATATTGATGTGGGCCTCCCCTTCTACTGGACTATGAATTACCCCTATGCTGCGGGTAGGGAGTACCACTTGGGAAATTATATTTGCTAATATAATATGATTTATCTTTGGGTTCATAGCCTGAATGAAGAATGAGACAGGGTCCAAAACATCCCGATACCACAATTCTGTGTCCTTCCCAAACAACCTCTCATTTGTGGCACCACAGGCCAGATAAAATCATCACACCAAAATAATACAGTAATTTACTTTTTCACTAGTATTATCTTAGTAAAAAGTAAAACCATCCAGAGCATTAAGTGGGAAAAGTATAATAGTGAAGGAGAATATAAACTTGCAGTTTTCTTATTTTAAATCAAGCAATGCAAAAATAACACTGGGTATGGCCTGTTAGCCAGGGCAGCCAACATACTCATAAGTAGAGTAAAAATAAATAAGGAAAGCTAATAGAGAAAGGTTGGGAGGAAAAGCAGTGTACACAACTTTCAAAAATTGTCTTTACCCTTGAGACCTCAAAAAAGAAGTGGGGTGTGAAATAGATGCACCCCAATGCCACCAGTCTATAAAGGGATCAACCTGTCCCAAACACAAAATTGTGTGGAAAAAACAAACAATCAAGTCAATGAAGAAGTCCCTCTTGATGGTGAAGCTGGCTAGATGACAAACCAAATAGGCCTATGTACCTGGGAGAACATTAAGATCTATGAGGGCCACTATCTTGAAGTACCCTAAATTAGCAACATCCAACAGAAAGACACTATGAGGTGCTTAATTTCAAACAATGGGCCTATATTATGGAATACTTTGTCCAAGGATATTCAGACTCTTGATGATTATTTCATGAAATATTAAAAATTATTTTGTTTAGGGAAGCATTTCAGGAGTTAATATAATTGAATCTTAGAGGGGATATGATGGTCCAGCAGTTATTTAACTTAGAAAATAGCCAGGGCTGGTATTTATACAGGCAATGAATGCGACATGAAAATGAACGTAACATAAGAACATAAGATATGCCATATTGGGTCAGACCAAGGGTCCATCAAGCCCAGTATCCTGTTTCCAACAGTGACCAATCCTAGTCACAAGTACCTGGCAAGCACCTAAACATTTAATAAATCTCAAGCTACTATTGCTTATTAATTAATAGCAGTTTATGGATTTTTCCTCTGGGAACTTATCCAAACCTTCTTTAAATCCAGTTACACTAACTGCTATAACCACTCCTCTGCAATGAATTCAGAGCTTAACTATGCGCTGAGTGAAAAAGAATTTTCTTCAATTTGTTTTAAATCAGCTACTTGCTAACTTCATGGAATGTACCCTAGTCCTTCTATTATCTGAGAAAGTAAATAACCGATTTACATTAACTTTTTCAAGTCTCTTTCATGATTTTGTAAACCTCTATCATATCCGCCCTCAGGTGTCTCTTCTCCAAACTGAATAGCTCTAACTTCCTTAGCGTTTCCTCATTATCAGCCGTTCCATGCCACTTATTTGGTCTCTCTTCTTTGCACTTTCTCCAGTGTAACTATATCTTTTTTGAGATGTGGTAGCCAGAATTGCACATACCATCTATTTATTTATTTATTTATAATTTTTATATACCGAAATTCTTGTAGGGATACAAATCAATCCGGTTTACATATAACAAAGATGCCAAGGGCTTCAGGAAAGCCAAGGTTTACATGTAACAGTTTAAACCATTCAAGATGCGGTCTCACCATGGAGCGATACAAAGGCATTATGACATCCATTGTTTCATTTGCCATTCCCTTCTTAATAATTCTTAAAATTCTGTTTGCTTTTTTTGATCATCACAGCACACTGAGCTGATGATTTCAATGTATTATCCACTGTGACACCTAGATCTCTTTCCTGGGTGGTAACTCCTAAGATAGAACCTAACATTGTGAAATTACAGCAAGGGTTATCTTTCCCTATATGCATCTCTTAGCACTTGTCCACATTAAATTTCAGCTGCCATTTGGAAACCAAATCTTCCAGTCTTGCAAGGTCCTCCTGCAATTTATCACAATCCACTTGAGATTTAACTATTCTGCATAATTGATCACCTCACTCATCGTACTCCTTTCCAGATCATTTATAAATATATTAAAAAACACCGGTCCAAGTACAGATCCCTGAGGTTCTTCTCTATTTACCTTTTTCCACTGTGAAAACAGACCATTTAATTGAACTCTCTGTTTCCTGTCTTTTAACTAGCTTGCAATCCACAAAAGGACATCACCTCCTATCCCATGACTTTTTAGTTTTATTAGAAGCCTCTTATGCAGGACTTTGTCGAACGCCTTCTGAAAATCCAAATACACCAAATCTACTGGTTCACCTTTGTCCACATTTTTATTCACTCCTACAAAAAAAGTAGGAGATTTTGAGGCAAGACTTCCCTTTGGGTAAATCCATGCTGGCTATATCCCATTAAACCTTGTCTATCTAAATGTTTTGTGATTTTATTCTTTATAACTGTTTCCACAAATTGTCCCGGTACTGAAGTCAGTCTCTCCAGTCTATACTTTCCCGGATCACCCCTGGAGCTCTATTTAAATATCAGGGGAACAATGGATGATTTTAATGATAGGTTACAAATGAATTGTAATAGGTCTGAAATTTCATTTTTTAGTTCTTTCAAAATCCTAGGGTATATACCATCCAGTCCAGATGATTTACTACTCTTCAGTTTCTCAATCTGGCCAACCACATCTTCCAGGTTTACTGTGATTTGGTTCAGTTCATCTGAATCATCACCCTTGAAACCATCTCTGGAACAGGTATCACCCCAACATCCTCTTCAGTAAACACCAAAGCAAAGAAATCATTTAATCTTTCCACGAGGGCCTTATCTACCCTAAGTGCCCCTTTAACCCCTCGATCATCTAACGGTCCAACCGACTCCCTCATCGCAGGCTTTCTGCTTCGGATATATTTTTTAAAGTTTTTATTGTCAGGTTTTGCCTCTACAGCCAACTTTTTTTTTTCAAATTTTCTCTTAGCCTGTCGTATCAATGTCTTACATTTAACTTGCCAGTGCTTATGTTGATCTTATTTCCTTCTGATGGATTCTTCTTCCAATTTTTGAATGAAGATCTTTTGGCTAAAATAGCCTCTTTCACCTCACTTTTTAGCGATTCTGGCAATTGTTTGACCATCTTTCCACCTTTCTCAAGGTGTGGAATACATATGAACTGTGCTTCTAGGATGGGATTCTTTAACAATGTTGATACCTGTTACACACATTTTACCTTTGTAGCTCCACCTTTCAATTTTTTAAACTATTTTTCTCATTTTCTCATAGTGTCCCTTTTGAAAGCTTGTCCTGATATTTTAATTACCCAGTTAATATTGGGGTAATTGAAATCTCCCATTATTACTGCACTACCAATTTGGTTAGCTTCCCTAATTACTCTTAGCATTTCACTGTCCATCTCACCATCTTGGCCAGATGGACGGTAGAATACTCCTCTCACTATACGCTTCCCCAACATACAAAGGATTTCTACCCATAAAGATTCAATTGTACATTTAATCTCATGCAAGATCTTTATCCTGTTCGACTCTCTGCCATCCCAGACTTAAAGCGCCACCCCGCCACCAAGATGCTCCTCTCTGTCATTGCGATATAATTTGTACTCCGGTATAACACTATCCCATTGGCTATCCTCTTTCCACCATGTCTCTGAGATGCCAATTAAGTCTATGTCATCATTCATTGCTATACACTCTAATTCTCCCATCTTACTTCTTAGACTTCTGGCATTAGCATACAAACATTTCAAAGTGTGTTTTTTTGTTTGTATTAACATTCTGCTTTTCAGTTGACAAGAATAAATTGGAATCTTTAGCTCAGGTGAGTTTTTAATTATAGGCAATTTGGTCTACTTTTTTTATTATTGGAACCTCTCTGTCAGGATGCCCTAACTCTAATGCTTCATTAGTAACCTTTGAAGATATCTCCCTCTGAACTATGCGCTGCTGAGCAACTGTCAGCTTTCCCCTTTGATTTAGTTTAAAAGCTGCTCTATCTCCTTTTTAAAGGTTAGTGCCCACAGCCTGGTTTCACCCTGGTAAAGGTGGAGTCCATCCTTTTGGGAAAGACTCCTTCTTCCCCAAAAGATTCCTCAGTTCCTTACAAAACTGAATCCCTCTTCCTTGCACCATAATCTCGTCCATGCATTGACGCTCTGCCTGCCTCTGGGGACCTGTGCATGCAACAGGGAGAATTTCAGAGAATGCTACCCCAGAGGTTCTTGATTTCAGCTTTCTACCTAAGATCCTAAATTCGGCTTTCAGAACCTCACTCCCACATTTTTATATGTCTTTTTTGCCCACAAGTACCATGACAGCCAGCTCCTCCCCAGCACTGTCTAGAATCATATCTAGGTGAAGTGTGAGGTCCACCACCTTTGCACCAGGTAGGCATGTTACCAGGCGATCCTCATGCCCACCAGCTGTCCACATTCCTAATAATCGAATCACCAACTATGATGGCCAACCTAACCTTCCCTCCTGGGCAATAGCCCTAGGAGGCACATCCTTGGAGCGAGAGGATAATGCACAGGATCATTTCCTGCTGCATCAGGTTGATGCTTTCTGATCATGAAACCTTCCTCCTCCAAGGCAGCACAGGGTCTGCCAGATTGAAGTTGGGACTTAGCTGCTATGTCCCTGAAGGGCTCATCCATATATCTCTCTCTCTGCCTCAGCTCTTCCAGGTCTGCCTCTCTAGCTTCCAGAGATCGGACTCGTTCTTTGAGAGACAGGAGCTCTTTGCATCGGATGCACACATACAAATCATACATGTGACACTCAATGCAAAAGAATGGGAGGCCCCCCTCTTGCTGCTGGTCTGCTGCCTTCATCTTAAATTTCTTCAGATCCTAGTTAAGTTTTAGGTTGCTATGGGAGTAGGACTGCGTACAATTAGGGTCCTTTAAATGTATTAGTATATTCACTATATATCTGGTAGTGATGTACTTACTTTGTTTTATTTGTTATTTTGTATGTCTATTTTTTGTTTGTTTGTTTATATGTGTTACGGTGCTACCCGTAGTGAGCCGTGGGCAGCCCCTTCACCTACCTGATTTTCTTTGCAGCAGTCGGCTGCTGCTGCCTTTCCCTGCAGCCCGGAGGCTGCGGCAGTTCCTGTCCTGCGCGGCAGGGCCGAACCCACCAGGAGCCGCCGCTGGGATCCCCTGTCTTGTGGCTTGGACGCCGCCGCTTCTGCTGCACTCCTGCGACCTGGTGCTACCGACACTGATGCTATCTTCATGTGACCTGGAGGCTGCGCCTGCCGGTTTCTCATGCAGCAGGGGGCTGCCGCCGGGGTCCTTCCTGAGCGGCAGTGGGAGGCCGCTGCCGCTCTGATGTCATCATGCGGCCTGGAGGCCACCCCGAAGCCTGCCTGCTCCTCTCTGCGTCTCTGCGTGGCAGGGTGCCGCTGTCCATGGTCCTGCCTTCCTCCAGGGCCCTCCTCTAGGAGCTGGCACGCATCTCTTCAGCCCATTTAAAGGGTCAGCGACAGGAAGACCTCTTCAGCTTGTTTCCTGCTTCAGCCCTATATAAGGGCCCTGTCTGCCTTCATCCAGTGCCTCTGGATCGAGTTTCACAGTCGTCTGTGTCTTCATCTTTGGTCCAGGTCCTCCGTGGTCTTCTCCTGCTTTGACGGCTCTGTCTTCATGTTCCTGATGTCCGCCGTCTCTTCATCCATACCTCCAGATGTCTTCATGTTCCTGATGTCCGCCGTCTCTTCGTCCATACCTCCAGATGTCTTCATATTCCTGATGACCGATGTTCCTCCATCCGTACCTTCAGATGTCTTCTTGTTCCTGATGTCCTGGTCTCGTCCTCCGTTTAGAGTCTACGTCAGTTCCAGCAAGGTCCGTGACCAGCCCCGCGGGTGGGCTGTTTAGGGTGCGCTGCGTCGCAGTCTCAACTCAGCTTTTGCCTTTGAACTTGTTGTCTCCTGAACCTTGCTCAACTTGATGTCCACAGAACTTTGCTTCTGAACCTTCAACCTTCATCCGTGAGTCTTCGCCCATGTCAAAGTCCACGAGTCTTTGCCCATGTTTATGTCCACGAGTCTTTGCCCATATCTGCATCTACAGTGTCTTCCATGTTTCAAGGTCTCCATCTGCCCTTGTCCTCTATCCAGCCTGCTGCCTATTGCTGTTACCCAGCGGCAGGTATGAAAGGGCTTGGAATGGTCAGAGGACTGTTCATTGTCCAACATTGTGTTGCTGGTCTTCTGGGGGGATTAGGTTCAATAGAGGGTCAGACCTTCAGTCATTTTGTCTTCACTCCAGCCTTTTCTGTTCCTTGTTTGCCCATGCTTGCATTGGCTCACCTCTCATTTCCCTCTCAGGGCTCCTCCCTGAGTGGTATGGCGATCCAAGAGCTCACATCTCCTGTCAGAAGCGACCGCGCCTCTGCGCTCGCAACAATATGATATTGTTATCTGTTTTATTTGGAATCCGCTTAGTTTGACAGTGTCACTATAAGCGGAATATACATGTTTTAAATAAATACATGAATAAATAAATATATGAGCAGTGCAGTATGTGAAATTTCTCTCTTCCCTGTGGAGCTTCTCCAAATATTTACTTGATACTAAACAGAAAGTGGGCCTGGTTTCAGTCTCTTACACGAAGACTACAGTCCATTAGCTTCTCTTTGCCTGCCCTATCTTGTGTGGCTGTGGCAAGGGTTTATGCTTGACTTTGGCTGAAATGCTGAAGCAGGTAAGATGAGATACTGAATTTGTGACAAAAGACAAGTTAATAAACCTTCTCCCTTCTCTGCTAAGATACTCTGTTTAAATTTTAGCTTATTTAACTCAGTCTCGTAGAAGGATAAGCCAACCATGTACTCCTGGGCTTGGATATCTCTGGAAAGGAAGTCTTTCAGTCTCTCGGCTTCTCTATCCCTTGTTGGGATTTTATATGTAGTTTGGCTATGAAGCAAAAACAGCTATCTGTCTCTTTATTTCCTCAGAGCCCAAACTTCTGTCTCTCCCTCTTGATAATTAGTTCTTCATGAGAAGAACTGATTGCAGTTGCAAGGTACATTCCTCTCTTCCTGGCTCCTGGCTCCAACTCCTGGCCATCCCCACTTCTCATATACAGACAAAGCCAACCAAATTGCCCCTTTTCTACCTTAAATGGTCTCCCAGCATTCCTTTATCTTTCTCCTCTGCTAGCTATGTATTGCTGTTCTCTGGGCAGGCTAAACAGTACAGCCCTTTTCCCAACTTGTTAGCACTGCGTGCTGGATGTTGGTTCTTGCAGAACATTTCTCATTCAAAGGAGAGCACACAAGGGTTTTAACATTTTTTTTATTCCTTCACCTTGGCTGTGGTAGCTTGCAGTCTGTACAGGGGTAGAGATCTCTTTTTGGCAGATCCAAAACACATCACTCAGATACAGATGCAACTCAGTCCATATTATATGGTTCCAACACATGATAAGCTCATGTAGCTTGTTACATTGAAATATTTAAATAGGTGTCATATAACAAAGGATGAAATAATAACTCCCTCTTTATTTTGCCATGCAGGGCTATAGCAAAGTCATATAATTCTGCCTTTCTTTTGTGGAGCTATATCTGGATCAAATGACACTCCTGACAAAAGGCATTTCAGCAACCAGAATTCCTACATTTGGGAAGACTCAGACTATTCCGTGAAAGGTCTTCCAGGAAATATCACATGCAAACTTCAATGGGGTGAGCAACTGCCTTTTTAAACACAGTTGAAATCTAGGAACAGATAAATGCCATTTAAAAAGTAGTGGTTAAAAACAGGAAGTCAATAAAGCTTAACTACCATTGGTCAAAGAAGGTGTCATCAAATTCAAAAAATGCAATATCAGGTACACAAAAATGAAAAATGCAAATTAATTGCAAAAAAAAACCCCTGAAATGTCCAAGTCATTATTAAGACTGAAAGAATCCATAGTCTGCACCAGAAATCCATAGTCTCACCAGGAAAGTGGAAAGGGGATTGCACTTAGATCACTTCTCATTCTGTCTACTCCTTTAAAGGTGTCCAATATGATGCAAATCTTAGTGTCATCTGAAAAAAAGGCAAGTTTTTCCTTCTAACACACCTCCCCCCCCAACAATATTACTTGCAAATGTGACCCTGTCTGGGTTCACTAAAGTGTACTGTACTATAAAATGAAGAATTTTCCAACAATGAGTTCAGGGCATGTCAACTTGTAGAGTGAGCGATAGAGATGTGATTTGGCCGAACCTTTTGGTTTGGCCTTTATCGGCCCGCCGCAGGAAATTTCATTTTCCCGCAGTTCAGGCTGATTTTTTTCGGCCACCCCGAATTTCGGAGTTAGCTCACACTTACCCCATTAGTGTACACTAACCCCGAAAAACGAATTTTCACAAAATTTCGGGAAATCCACTTCATTTTTTGTTGAAATTGCCTAATTCATTCTGGGTGAATGCACATCCCTAGTGAGTGTTAGAAGGGGTCTTCCCCAACAAGGGATGGGAAAATGTGGGGATGTATATATGGTGCTTCCATGATCACTGGAAAGAATGTTAAGAGGAGCTCTGGGAAGTTAGCCCCAGTGTGGTACCTAGTTTTGAGTTCCAGTGCTGCTAATCTTTCTCTGGCAAGGGAAGCAGGCAATCTGGAAGGAGTAGGACCCATAACTTGCAAGGACACCATTTCTATTTGGGGAAGTCTGGAGCCAGTGAGTCCTAGAAATAAAAGAGAAGAGGTGTCCTAATGGTAATCCTTAGAAAATTCTTCTATTGGGTGACTCAAGTTGCATGAAGAAAGAGTGAGTAATTTAAGAATTGTGAATTTAAGAAGCATTTTCTCCTGTTTCTTGCATTATAGAGGGTTTTGCTTAATTTTTTTTCTGTTTTTTCTAGAATGTTATTGCTCACACTTTCAATAAATTATATTTTCTTCTTTTGGACACATCCTCTTGTATGGACTACATTTTTTGGTGATCCATTATCACAAAACAGGAACACTTAGGAGTGTTGGGCAGGCTGAAGGTACTAGGATATGGTTGAATTGCTATCCTAGTATTAAATTAATATTTTCTTAGCTGATTTATGACTTAGCTTCTCTAGTAATAGTGGGGTAGATTTTCAAAGGGATACGTGCGTACCCCGCGAAAACCTACCCCAAACCCCCCTGCATGCGCCAAGCCTATTTTGCATAGGATCGGCGGCACGTGCAAGCCCCAGGACATGCATAAGTCCCGGGGCTTGCATGGAGGGGCGTGTTGGGGCATGTCGTGGGGCGTGCCGCGAGTGACACAGCATTTCGGGGGCGGGCCCGGGGGCATGGCGCTGGCCCGGGGGCATGGTCGAGGCCTCCGGACCAGCCCCCGGGTCGGGTGATGGCATGCCAGCAGCCCGCTGGCGCGCGCAGATTTACGCCTGCTTTCCGCAGGCGTAAATCTGCCAACAAAGGTAGGGGGGGTTTAGATAGGGCCGGGGGGGTGGTTTAGGTAGGGAAAGGGAGGGGAAGGTGAGGGGAGGCGGAAGGAAAGTTCCCTCCGAGGCCGCTCCGATTTCGGAGCGGCCTCAGAGGGAACAGGCAGCGCGCTCTGGGCTCGGCGTGCGCAGGTTGCACAAATGTGCACCCCCTTGCGCACGCCGACCCCGGATTTTATAAGATACGCGTGGCTACGCACGTATCTTATAAAATCCAGCGTACTTTTGTTCGCGCTCACGCAAAATTATAAAATCTACCCCAGCATGTCTGGTTTAAGTTGTTTCCAGTTTGGTATATTGATGTTTTTTTAATGTTTTAACTATTTTATATTTTTTTTTACTGATGTATTAGATTAATGATGTATTGATGCATATTTATTACAATGTTTTTTCTTTGCAAACCACTTTGGGCTATATTTTAATACAAGGAAAAATGTAAATTAACAAATTAACATACCATAATTTTCTAGTCATCTAATCTAAAACAAATCAGATTTTTTAACTCTGCTGTCTCAGATCTTGCAACCCTTTGGATTATAGATACTTCATTATCCTTACCTTCAGTAGACAATCCATTAATTTTCCCACCACCAAAGTAAGATTAATCAACCTATACTTTCCAAACTACTCTCTGTTACCACGGTTACAAAAAGAGGCTACATCCACCCTGTTTCATTCTTACAGAACCACTGCCATCTCCAAATGTCTTTTCAGCAGGTATGAGGCAGTACTCCTAGTGTTCCCCTCTTTACCTGTGCAGGTCTAGGCTAGAAGCCTGGTCCACCTTAAATGCCTTAAGGGGCGTATGCTCTATGGGCGGGATCCTGCAGGGTAGGTGGGGCTCAAGGAGTATAACCAGAGACTGGGGAATAAGAGGTGGGATCCAAGTGGGGATAACCAGACCAGGTCCTGGTCTCTGGGAGGAAGGCAGCTCCTGTGCATAACACTGTCCAAACATAAAGCTGAGATGATGCAGCACAACTGTGAGTAAAGAAAGAGTAAACTGTCTGAAGGTAAAGGCAGTCTACTGTTGTGATTATGATTGAAGCTGTGAATAAAGATTGTTTTAAGAAGGTTGGAGTGAGACTAGTTTTGTCTCCAGGCCTGTGGGAATCACCGCTCGTTCCCATAGCAGATTTGTATCATTTGTTTAGTCATTTCCCATTAAAATCAATGGAAGAAGCACTGAATCCTATTTTGGACTCCAAAATTGGAATTTTCTATTCAAATCTAATGAAACTTGCAGGTAGACATCATCAGAAGAGAGAAAAGTTCTTCAAGACACCAAGACTGTGTCATAGTGGCATCAAAAGTGACATGAATAATACAGGCATCATGACAGGACAAAGTAGCCCAAATAGAAATAGCAATACCCCAAGGCACCATGAAAAGAGCAAAGCAGCACCAAGAGTGTCAAGAAAATCCCAAGCCTCTAAAAGAAGAGCAAAAGGTAGCAACAACAATGGCATGAACACCACAAGGCACCTAAAGAGCAACAAAGCAGCAGCAACAGTGGCATAAATTCAGCAAGGTGCAATATGAGGGGCGAAGCAGCAGTAGTGGGATGAACAGTTCAAGCAGAATGAGATGGATGGCACTGCCTATGAAAAGGAGTTTGTCTTTTTAAAATTAGTGCTAGTGTATGTCCCTCTCTAACTTATTATTCTCTCACACACCAGTGTGAAGACTTTCTCTCTCACACACACACACAGGCAGAGGCTTTAGTGTATACAGGCAGGCACATTCTCTTTTTCAAAAGTGTGCCACTCTGCTGCTAGCTTATCCTAGTGAGTACCTGGCTGTGCCTGGTAAAGGTACTGTTTTTTCCATCAACAATGATACAGCTTATGAAAAGCAGCATGCCAGAATAGTGGCATGAAAACCATAAGGTACCTAGAGAGAAGCAATAGTGGCAAGAACACCACAGGGTACCTAAAGAGCAACAAAATAGTAGTAACAGTGGCATTAACACGCCAAGACACAATGAGAAGTGCAAAGCAGCAGCAACAAAGGCATGAATATTCTGGAGTTTAGAATGCTGTGTATGGCAAACAGCACAGTGGCATCAAAACATCCAAGATCTAGAATATGGGGAATGGCAAGCAGCAGGGATACAGTGCTGGGTATGACAAACAGTAAAGCATCAAAACCCCCAAAAGGTAGAGCCATAGAGTATGACAAACAGCAAATGTCTCTCTTGGTTTTAATGGGGTGCTTTTTCCCCAATGTAAAAAGAAATGTAAAAATAAAGAAAAAAATTCAAGTTTCTCCTCCCACCCTGCCTCTTTCTTTGTTCTGTACCTTGTTGTGTTAATCTGTTTCTCCCAATAGGTAGAGTGTGGGGTTTGGCAAACAGCACATTGGAATCAAACCCCCAAGATTTAGAGTATGGGGTAGGGTAAACAGCATAGTGTTATCATAACCCCAACGCATCATGAAAGGGGCAAAAGGCACCAACGGTGGCAGGAGTCTTGCAAGGCACACTGAAATGTCCAGGATCAGGCCACGCAATAACAGCAACAGATTAACACAGCAAGGTACAGAACAAAGAAAGAGGCAGGATGGGAGGAGAAACTTGAATTTTTTTCTTTATTTTTACATTTCTTCTTACATTGGGGAAAAAGCACCCCATTAAAACCAAGAGAGAATAATCCTAAAGTGTTACAAGAAAATGGCAAGGAGCAGAACAAATGGCAGATGAAATTTAATGTGGACAAGTGCAAAGTGTTGCAAATAGGGAAAAATAACCCATGCTGTAGTTACACAATGTTAGGTTCCATATTAGGAGTGCTCACCCAGGAAAATGTCTAGGCATCATAGTGGATAACACATTGAAATTGTCGGCTCAGTGTGCTGTGGCGATCAAAAAAGAAAACAGAATGTTAGGAATTATTAGGAAGGGAATGGTTAATAGAACGGAAAATGTCATAATGCCTCTGTATTGCTCCAGAGTGAGCCTGCACCTTGAGTACTGTGTAGAGTTCTGGTTGCTGCATCTCAAAAAAGATATAGTTGCACTGGAGAAGATACAGAGAAGGGCAACCAAAATAATAAAGGGGATGGATGAGCTCCCCTATAAGGAAAGGCTAAAGAGGTTAGGGCTTTTCAGCTTGGAGAAGAGACGGCTGAGGGGGGATATGATAGAGGTGTTTAAAATCATGAGAGGTCTAGAACGGGTAGATGTGAAACGGTTATTTACTCTTTCAGATAACGGAAGGACTAGGGGGCATTCCATGAAATTAGCCAAGTAGCACATTTAAAACTAATCAGACAAAATTATTTTTCACTCAACAGATAAATAAGCTCTGGAATTTGTTTCCAGAAGGTGTGGTTAGTGCAGTTAGTGTAGCTGGGTTTGGATAAGTTCTTGGAGCAAAAGCTACTAATCAAGTCGATTTAGGGCCAGATTTTCAAAGGGTTATGCACGTAACCGGTCATACGCATGCCGAGCCTATTTTCAAAAGGCCCAGCGGCGCGCATAAAGCTCCGGGATGCGTATAAGTCCCAAGGCTTGCAAAAAGGGGCAGTCCAGGTGTGGGAGAGGGTGGGGTGTGGTGTGGCTAGAGGCCTGTGCACGGCCGCTGTGCCGGAGATTGTGTGCCGGCAGTTGGCCGGCACGTGCAACTTACTTCAGCCCCAGGGCTGAAATAGGTTTTAAAACAAAAAAAAGAAAACAAAAAAGGTAGGGGGGAAAGGGTGGGGTAGGTAGGGGAAGGGAAGGGAAGGTGGGGGGGGGGGGGGGAAGTTCCCTCCGAGGCTGCTCCGATTTTGGACGGGCCTGGGAGGAATGGGGAAGGCAGTGCGGCTTGGAGCAGGGCTCGGCGCGCGCAAGGTGCACAATTGTGCACCCCCTTGCGTGCGCCGAACCCCGATTTTATAACATGCGCGAGCCTGCGCACGTACATGTGTGCGTGCTAGGTAGCGCACGTACGTGTATGCCCACGAGCACCTTTTAAAATCTACCCCTAAGGGAATAGCCACTGCTATTATTAGCAACAGTAGCATGGAATAGACTTAGTTTTTGGGTACTTGCCAGGTTCTTATGGCCTGGATTGGCCACTGTTGGAAACAGGATGCTGGGCTTGATGGACCCTTGGTCTGACCCAGTATAGCAATTTCTTAAGTTCTTATATAACCAGGAGAAAGGCAGGTACGAGCAGCATGTAGGAGTGCAGCAGCAACAAAAAGAAATGTACCCCACCTTTATAACTACACAGCAAGGCACTGAAGACTAATACTTTAGGTATTGGTTCTCTATAGCTGTACACTTAGCCCTCCTGCCACTCACATACAGGCCAATTCAGTAAAGTCCGCGGGAGAGCGGATGAACGCCCACTCTCCCGGCGCGCGCACCGGCCACTCGCCGGTGCGCGCGATTCAGTATGTAAATGAGGTGTTGCAGTAGAAACAGGCAAAAGGAGGCGCTAGGGACACTAGCGCGTCCCTAGTGCCTCCTTTTAGCCCGTAGCGGCGGCTGTCAGCGGGTTTGACAGCCGATGCTCAATTTTGCCAGTGTCGGTTCTCGAGCCCGCTGACAGCCACGGGCTCGGAAACAGGACGCCGGCAAAATTGAGCGTCCGGTTTTTGGCCCGACAGCCGCCGGCCCATTTTACATTTTTTTTTTTTTACTTTTTTTACCCTTCGGGACCTCCGACTTAATATCGCCATGATATTAAGTCGGAGGGTGCACAGAAAAGCAGTAAAAACTGCTTTTCTGTGCACTTTCCCAGTGCCGGCAGAACCTAGCGCCTACCTTTGGGTAGGCGCTAATTTCCTAAGGTAAAATGTGCGGCTTGGCTGCACATTTTACTTTCTGTATTGCGCGGGAATACCTAATAGGGCCATCAACATGCATTTGCATGTTGAGGGCGCTATTAGGTGCTGCGGGTTGGACGTGCGTTTTCCGCCCCTTACTGAATAAGGGGTAAGGGAAAACGCGCGTCCAAGAGCAGGTTAACCGTATCGGCCTGATAGAAATTATGGGGAACCCAACAACGGCAGATTTATTTTAAGAAAGATCTACTTTTCTACCATCTCTATCACCAGCCGTGAAGGATGTGTACTCACAATGTCTTCTACCATTGAGAATGCCTGCTCACTAGGCATACCGTTTAGCAGGCAAGACAGGAAATGCAGGGCTACATTGGCAAGGTCTGGCCAGATCATGGCCTTTTGTTCCCAATATGCCAGTGGATCTCTGACCTTTTTTATGGGCTCTGGCAGATACTGTGTGTGTAACCCTTACTTGGAGTGTGTTAAGTCCTAGGGCACACAATCTAATTTATTTCTTCTGGGTTGCTCTGGCCTTCAGCCCCTGTTCCTTGAGTACGGCCGGCGAGGACGACTTTCCTCAGAGAAGCAGGGTGAATACAGTTCCATCCAAAAATAGAACTCTTCTAGCTTTCACAATCTCCCACAGCAGGATCCATCACTGGTGCTTGCCCACCTAGGGTTTAGAGTAGGCTCACAGGTCTTTGGTCCCCTGTTGAGAGCCCTTTTGCCCCTAAAGGGTATCAGGCTCAACCATCTAACTCTCTGTAACATAAAGGGAGTGCACGATGGCTCTGAGGTATCCCCTCTGAAAGAAAACTCTTTAGGGCAAGGACGGGAGGCCTTACCAGAGTGTGGAAAAATTACATCCTTACTCTCTGACTGCTTCCCTCAAACTGAATCCCATGATTGTTAAAATGGCTGGGCTAAATAGCAGTGAATCATCCAATCCAGAACCTCCTGGTGTGAGAGACTAAGGGGTGTGGATGGCTCCTATGTAAAAGGTGTTAAGGATAGTCGCATCTAGAGGCCAGGGGGGGGGGGAAGCCTGCCACATGTGCATTTGATATTTGTGCTGGCATATCCTTTCGTGGGGGGAGGATAATCTAATTTGCTTCCAACTGCTATAACTGTGGCCTTTTTCAAGAGAGAACATTCTGGTGAGGCCACAGGGAGAAGATGGAAAAGGGTGGGGGAGGAAGTGGCAGCTGACAGGATGCTGCTCTGGATGGCACTGCTGCGTGGGGGTGACCACTCTTTCCTCTACTCCATCCCCACTCTCCCTCCGCCTCTGGTGCTCCAGTTGTTGCACCCTGCACAGCACATCTCCTTACACTGAATTAGAGAGTCGGATTGGAGGGCAATACTTTCTTTCACCTGTGGGTCACACAGTGTGGCTAGTATATGAGTATTCTTCTCTGTGTCACCTTGCTTTACTTCTTTAGCTATCTTTTCTTCCATTTGCACTTTTGCCATCCTAATTTATTTCCTTGTCTCAGTTTTGCCAGACATTTTTCCTTGTGTTCTTCCTTTTGAAATACTATGTACTTTTTGAACACTATTCTTTTCACCCACATATTTGGAGAACCTTACCAGCTTCCTTTTCCTTCCTTTTATTTTATTTTATGACATAAAGGTTTGTTGCCATTATTATAGCTCCTTATGGTTTAGTCCCTTGTTCTTCATCTTCACCTATCTCCTCCCTTATGCCTACTAGCTCCCTAAAACATGCCAATTTTCCTAAATCATTATTATTATTTTTTTTTAAATGCTGGACTTTGAGTTTTGTGTGAATTGTTTCTGCCTTGGCCATTATATTAAACCATATCCTCTGAGGATCACTAGTTCTCAGGTGGACAGTTACCCTGACACGAGAGAGATGCTTTTTCCCATTTATAAGTACAAAGTTCAGTATTGCCCTTTCCCTCATCGATTCATCACCATTACTCAAAGCACAGCTCCCTTGAAGGGCGTCCACAGGATTCTGCGGATGGAATACTCTAATCCATGACCAGAAAGTTAAAATCTCCCACCAACACCAGCTCCTCCTTCATTCCCACCATTTAGATGTCTTCAAGCAGATCTCTAGTTCTTACGAGTCAGAGGTCATTAGACCACACCAGTATAAATGGAAGTGCAATTGACCCTTTCTAAAATGGCCTGAAACATCTCTTTGCCCCGTGCTTCTAAGGGACCAATCCTCATATTTTGTGGAAGGAGCTCTTCAACCTCAGTCCTCAAGGGCTACAAACAAATCTGGCTTACATGATATTCACAATGACAATTCATGGCTTATATTTGAAAATATTTGGCTTAAGAATGTTTAATTGTTTAATAATAGTGGATGATATCAAAATCTCCATACAGCAATAGGTTTCAATTTTAGAGATGGGGGTTGGATTCTGAGCTGAATTTTCAAACTTCAGTTTCAAAGATAGTGCTGTCTTGTTGTTATATCTTAGAGAGATCTGTAATATGCAAACTTTTTTGTCTTGAGAAAATTTGGCTACTCTAATTAGTGCTGCAATCACCAGTCAAAATTAGATTATTTCTATGCTGTGTACACTGGTGTGACTAAAATACAACTCCATAGACTATAGCTCATCCAGGACACTGCCGTTTGCATTATCTTGGGTCTAAGGGCTAGGAATCATGTTACCCCCAATACTGAGTTCTTTAACTGGTTACCTATTTTCTAGAGGATTGATTTTAAATTTTTTAGTTTAATTGTTAAGCTATTGCATGGATTGACCCCCAAATACTTATTAGATATACTTGTAATATACATGACGCTGAATATCCTGAACCTAGCTGGATATTCAGCAGCTGCCATTTAGCTGGATAAGTCCTACCTATCCAGCTAAGTAACATTTGAATATCTTAAGTACCTTAAGATATTCAAATGTTAAGTACCTTAAGATGTTAAGTACCTTAAGATGTTAAGTACCTTAAGATATTCAAATGTTACTTAGCTGGATAGTGTAGTACCTTAAGATATTCAAATGTTACTTAGCTGGATAGGTAGGACTTATCCAGCTAAATGGCAGCTGTTGAATATCCAGCTAGGTTCAGCGGTCACCACTTAGCCAGATAAATCACTTATCCAACTAAGTAGTTAGCCAGATAGTTAGTGGCTGGGCAGTGGGTGTAACTGCCCACCCACTAACTCATCACTGGTGTTACTTATCCAGCTAATTTAGGCCTAGTTTTACTAAGCTGCAATAAGGCAGTATTATGCAATAGTGTTTAACACGTGTTAAGTCCCGTTTATCAAACATATCTCCATATCGCAGTTATATGATGCGATATCGTGGGTATCACGCCATTTCAATGTATTCCTCCCACTATGGAAATAAGCTACTTTGCATGCATTTGCATGCATAAAATTGCCTAATGTATGCAAAGCAACTGATGCATAGGCAATTCAAGTTAAATAAAATATTGCAGCAGACTTAGAACAAAGTCTGCCCCTTATTTTATTGTGTTTCAGGGAGGTGTCAATAAACCATTGCTGGGACATCAGCTTGTAAATGCACCTCCCATTGCCACAGCAATGTAAGTTAAAGGGCCAAATGTGTACCTTAAAGGGCCAAATCTGCACCTCCCTGAAAAATTAGGAATGTCCCCAATGGCCGATGGCAACCCCTGCCTGCCCACCCACCCAGTCCCGCTGCTTGTACAGGTGGCGGTGACCCCCCAAAGTGAAAAATATTGTTTTAAAATGTGCAACAAAACCCCACCCCCTTCCCTAACCCCCCATCTAAGTATCTCAAATAAGCCCCACCCAAGGCAAAAGGGCCTATTGGGGAAGTGGACCCTTGAACCGAGGAGGAGTTGATGCTGCCTGTGGGAAAGACCCCCACAGGTCTCCTTCATCAGTAGGCGAGGCTGGATGGGAAGCAAGGGCCAACTGGAGCTTTGCCAATACCAGCCCTCTTCCCCACAGGTTGAGCCCTTGGGTACCAGGACTGGCTGGACTTAGGTGGGTCTCTGCATGGATGATCCTATGAGGAAAGGGCCAGGTGATACTACACAAAGTCAGGTCCAGGTCAGGGGCAGGCGGTGATACTTGGAGTCGGGTCCAGACAGAAGGTCAGGGCAGGTGGCTATACTCAAAGTCCGGTCCAGGCAGAAGGTCAGAAGCCAAAGGTCCATCTGGGGTGAGGAGCAACAGAAGGTGGGAATGGAGGGAGGCAGGAATGCAGGAAGGCTGGAACGGAGGAAGGCAGGAACACGGGAAGGCAGAAACACTGGAATGCTGGAGAACAGGGACACTGGAACGCAGCTCTAGGAGAGCGAAGGGTCTTTTTGCCAAGGCAAGCTCTGACTGTCAGAACTTGCCTTATATAGGAAGAGACCAATGAGGTCATCAGCAAGGGCTGTAGGCAATTTCCTGCCGTGGGCCCTTTAAATCTTGGGGAGTGTAGAGGAGCGTGCAGCCCAGAAGGAAGGCAGTGGTGCCTTTGGTGTGGCTGCAGGCGACAAGGCAGTGATGGCGAGGTGGCTTGGCCCAGGGAGAGCTGCCAAATTGGAAAGAGAGCGGCTTCAGAATGGCTTCCTGCCATGGCGAGAGAGCCCAGGGCCACCTTGGCAGGTTGGCTTCAGGAAGTGAGTGTAACCGACCATCCCTGTGGTTGGCATATGTAAAAGTATCCCCTCCCCTAAGCCACCCTCCTGGGGGTCTTGGCTTCTTGGGGTGAGTAGCGTGGAATTGCCTGATCAACTTCTTGTCGAGAATGTTGACAGCTGGCTCCCAAGAATTTTCCTCAGGTCCGTATCCTTCTCAGGAGAGGAGGTACTCCCATCTACAGCCTCGTCTCCGGATGTCCAGGACATCTCATTCTTGGTAGATGTGTCACTCTCTGCAGAGAGTTGGGGTGGTATAGGGGTCTTCCAGGAAGGCCAGGAAAGGATCAAAGGCTTGAGGAGGGACACGTGAAAGACATTGTGGATTCCCAGTGAAGGAGGGAGGTGTAGCTGATACATTACTGGTCCAATCTGTTTGATGATGAGAAATAGGCCAATGTATTGGGGTGCGAGGCCCTGGGATGGATGCCTAAGCTGGATGTGGTGGGTGCGGAGCCACACTTTGTCGCTGGGTTTAAACTGGGGTGCTGGTCTAAGATGGGCATCAGTGGATTTTTTAGCCCAACTTGCTGCTTCCTGTAATAGTTTGGTGGTGCAAGTCCAGAACTGGTGTAGTTTGTCCGCAGTGGCTTGGGCTGCCAGAGACGGAACTGACAAAGGTATCGGCAGTGGGAAAAGCTTTTGTCTTCCGTAGACGATAAGGAAGGGAGATGATCCGGTGGAGGCGCTGATATGGAAGTTGTGGGAGAATTCTGTACACGGCAGGAGATGGGACCAATTGTTTTTCTGATCATTGGCATAGGCACGTAGGAAGGTCTTCAGCGACCGGTTAGTTCGCTCTGCCTGTCCGTTGGCTTGTGGGTGCTAAGCGGTGGTCAGGTCCAACGTTATATTAAACTTCTTGCACAGCGATCGCCAAGACCAGGCGGTGAACTGTCAGAAATTACATGTTTTGGAAGCCCATGGAGGCAGAACACGTGTAAAGCAAAGAATCGGGCCAACTCTGGGGCCGAAGAGAGAACAGGTAATGGAACGAAATGAGCCATCTTGGAAAATCTGTCGACTATTACCCAAATTACAGTGTTGCCATTGGTGTCAGGGAGGTCCACCACAAAATCAGTGGACAGATGGGTACAGGGTTCCTTGGGGACTGGCAATGGCTGTAACAGCCCCCAGGAGTGTCTCACGCAGGTGGGACAAGAGTCCATGTAGGCCCGCATATCTTGTTGCATGTTGGGCCACCAACAGTAACGTTGGAGGAGTACCAATGTCCATGCGTGGCCAGGATGGCTGGCTATTCGGGAGTCATGTGACTGCTTCAATACTTTCACACGTAACCAATGCAGAATTACTGTGTTCTCAGCGGGAACGGTCGTGGCTGCAGATAGATGGATGCGTGCTGGGTCAATCATGTGTTGGGGTTCCTCGATGGTATCTTCTGGTATGAACAAGCGGGATAAAGCATCGGTTCGCGTGTTCTTCTCTGCTGGTCAGTACCTGAGGTCAAAGATAAAATGGACAAAATAGAGGGACCATCGGGCCTGCCAGGTGTTCCAAATTCTTGTGGTCAGTGTAGATGTGAAGGCATGCAGAGCCCCCTTCAGCCAGGGATGCTATTCCTCCAGGGCAAGCTTAATGGCAAGGAGTTCATGGTCACTGATGCTGTAATTGCACTCTGCAGGAGAAAATTTGTGAGAGAAAAAAAGAGCAAGGATGTAGAGTGCCTTTAGGGGAGTGCTGACTTAGGATGGCACCAACACCTATGGAGGATGTGTCCACCTTCAACCAAAAAATAAGGCACACAGGCTCTGGGTGTGTAGCCGAACCCCCACCCACCCCACCTCGAAATCCACCCACACCTCCAAAAATTCTCATTAGTGGTCAGTGAAGACCTGGAGTGTCCCCTAGCATCGGGCTCATCGATACCAATTTTCAAAATAGCATCAACCTGACCTTGGGCCTATCACGTGATGGGCAAATTCTGGGGATCAGAACCTCCCGCAATAAACTATCGCAGCTTAGCAAATTTCCCTATTAACCAGATAAGTAGCGATATTCAGATTTATCTAGTTAAGTTCACCGGATAATTTAAACTTACTCTATAGCAGGTCTAAACTTAGCCAGATAAGACTTATCCGGCTAAGTAGTAGCAAATACTTGGATATTCAGCAGCATAGTCATGTTGCTAAATATCTCATGTATATTAGCCGGATAAGTCTTATCGGCTAACTTATAGGGTCATTTTTCAAATCATGTTGAGGCCCTAACACGTTTTAAATGGCTTCTAATGCACATTACACTCGCAATAAATATCACATCACAAGCAAGCATGTAAATTTTACTATGAATATGCAAATAGGAGGAGTTAATGCAAATTAGTGTCTCCTATTGCATTTTGTAGCAAATTAATGCTCAATGGGGCAGATGCAATATTTGTGCGTAGAAAACGGGCGCACAATGTTGAGCGCCCATTTTCCTAACATCTGCCCAGCCACTTTTCCTGGGTGTATGATGCAATATTTAAATGAGGGATCGTACTAAAAAGGAGATGCTAGGGAAAACTGTGTGTCCCTAACATCTCCTCGGCATTGGGTGCATAGAGGAGGTGGCTGTCAGTGCAGGTTGGGAAAATGGATGTTCAAAGTGAGCATCCGTTTCCTCCTGCTACTGACACAATATGCACGCAAAAGATACATGGCCTGGACTGTGTATCTTGTGCATTTAAATTGGGTGCCCAGAATTTTTTTTTTACCGGAATCTGCTTTCTCTGGTTCCTCCTACTTAGTATCATGACGATACAAATAGGAGGAATCACAGAAAGCAGGATATACCGAGCCTCACCAAACTGTTTTCCACCCTGCATTTCATGGCATCTGGCTCCTTCCAAACGACAGTCAAAATCATCAGGGGACTGCCCCAACCTCTTTTTCCCACTGTCTGGGCCTATATGTGACCACATAAATTACTACATAGCATTCCCTCGTGACAGGCAGGACTTGATGGAACTGAAGCAAGGGTTTTATGCCATTGCCAACTTTCTTAATGTTCTGGGAGCTATCAACTGCACTGACGTAGCCATCATCCCACCCCGTGGCAGGAGAAGATCTACCTCAACAGAAAGCTCTTCCACTCCATGAATGTGCAAGTGGTCTGAGATGCTTGAATGTGCATCCTCGACGTGATGGCCAGGTACCCAGGAGCCGCACATGATTCCTTTATATTTAGTCAATAAGCCCTGTTTGACAATTTTGAAGATGGACTCTACAGTGACAGTGGTAAGAGCAATGCTTCTTTCTCTAGTCCCTCTCCAGCTATGTGTTTCCAGCCAATGGCACTGACACAGGGGGCTGTCGTGGATGTGACAGCATCAGTTACATGACAAGTGGCTGTACAGTTAGATTTTCAAGCCATAGAGCCAGGATCCGACGTTGTCTCTCCATGCTGGAAAGGCCTGCTAATGTAGCGTGCCCAACCAATGCACTTGCCACAAAGCTTTGTGTGTGACCAGCCACTACACACTTTCTATGGGTTCACTTTAAATACTTGCCTTTTCCAATCCTCCCATTTGGAGCATTTGAAATCTCACTTGTTGTTCACAACCTTTTAGTGTCCACACAGCAGGCACTCCCAGATCAGGTGTGCCCTGTTAGTGACTGGTCAGCCAGGATGGCAGCCACAGTTTGTCTTAACCATCACACAGGAAAAACAGAAACTGGGGGCTGTGCATTTAGGGCCTAGCATATTCACAGTGTCAAGTCAGACAAATGTATATCTCTGGAGGACATACTGCAGAACAGGGACATGTACAATCATACCATATGGTTGATTTTGTTTGTCCTATGACATGTGTGGCGGCTGTGATGTACTGCTTCACTGTTAGAGGAGTACTAGAAATGGGTAGCGATAACTTGGTACCCATTTGGTAGGAACCCCATATGCAATTTCTCATTCTGGAAGATCTGAAACAGCATAAGCAAATGCTATAGTGTTCATATAGTGTCACAGAAAAAAGAGACATGGACTTTGAGTTGAGAAAGAGCCTTTTAAGGCTCATGCTAAGCTAGAGCTTAACTTCTACTGTGTTATAGCATGCTATGGGTTGGCAGCAATATCACAGTGGTGTGAGTGATGCAGCCATTCTCTCTTTTCCACAGGAGATTCAGGATACAGTTGCAGGACCTGGCTTCTTACCCCCATTGCAATTCCCAACACAGTGGCATAGACAAGGAAAATCGAGGCCTTATGTTCTACCTGCTGTGTCATAGAACACACCTTTAGAGTTCTCAAAAGTAGATTTCACTGTTTGGACAAAGCAGGGGGAGCTTTAATGTATGCCTCATCCAGAGTTGCGGAAATAGTGGTGTTCTGCTGTGCATTCCATAATATCGCTGTATGCCATGGTATCCCAATAGACATTCTTACAGATCTACTCGAGGATCCCCTATATCTACCCGCACAAGCCAAGGACACCACACTGACTGGCAGCCAGCTTCGGCAAAGTGTCATACAATGCTTCTTTGCCGGTTAGCTCTCAACTATTCTTTCCCCTTCCATGGAATAGAGCCTTTCCTCTATCTTTCTTCTATTCACTGGTTCTCTGTCTGAGTCAGTGTGTAACAGAAACCACTTAGGCCTAGATAGGCTACATCTTGACAATGGAGCAATAGAGTGTAGTATAAAAAGTCTACGCCAATTAAAGATTACACCAAAGACATGTAGCTGGCCTAATGTTTTCTGACTGATAGTGGGTCCAAAAGAGCCATGTCTCACAATAGTGTTCATGTAGGAATGCCAGCACAGTGTACATAGCTTGCTCTAGTTTGTGCCTTCTTGCCTGGCGGCCCTACACCTTGGTGTTGTGACTGTCGCTGCTCAACGCCCTCTCTCCGCCCTCTTTACCTCTGTGGTGACTCTCTCCGGGTCTGATGGACGGCTGGCTGCTGCGGCGTCTTCTTGCCGTCTCCCTCCGGCGTCCCTGGACTGGCAAAACGCTGCGGATCTGCCATGTTGCCTGATGACGTAGGGCGCGCGCGTGCTCCAATTGATGTACCAGCAAGGGCGCGAACCTCGGGGGCGTTCCCCTGGGATGACGTCATCCGCTTCCAATAAGGTCTCAGTATTCGCTAACGAATTGAGTTAGCAAGGGGATTGCTTCGGCTTTTCTCCCAAGCTACTCTGCCTCCTCGGACTTACCAGGGGTACCCGCTCCTTGAGGGCCTCGCTTTCTTTTCTTTATTTCAGATTGCAGATAGGAACCGGTACTCGCTCTTTGAGGGCCCATGTTCCTGAACACTCTGAAGATTCTCTACTGCCTAGAAGCTATCGCAGATACAGACATTTGTGAGTTACCATCGCTCTCTCAGAGCTTTCCCTGGAACCAGGTACTCGCTCCTCGAGGGCCTAACCCTTTCCAGCTACTGAGCTTCTTAAAGCCCTTATGTGAGTTTTGTCATCAAGTTCTGGCTATGAACACAGAATATCCTGTATACTCACTATCTATAGTTTCTCTACAGCGCAGCCACCCTGGGATCGCTGTTCCAGTACCTGAGGGACTTCAGCCCTGCCGAGCATATCAGCTCACTACTGCCACTTCTGGTGGTTCTACTAACCTGTCTAATAAAAGAATTATCTGTGTCTGTCTCCATACCCAAGCCTAGCCGGTGGTCTCTCTCAGGATATCCTCCTGGGGGCGCAGTCATCGGCCATTGGCCCAAGGATCCACCTATCTACATTCCTCTACAGCTGAGTGCCCTCTCCAAGTACTCCGCTGATAACAGATTGCTACTCCTTCCCCATCAGGAGCCTTCAGCAACAGATTCATTACAGATTGCAACTCTGCAGTCTATACCTTAACGGATAATCATCTACTCCCTCTACAGGAGCTGAGCATATCAGATTGCTAACTCCTCCTTCCACAGGAGCTGTTCCATAACAGATTGCGAACTCCTCCCACTTGTGAAGCTCAACAGTAAGGAGTTTCTGGTTTAGATCTTGCTGTCTTCTTTGGCAGCATAAAATGAGCTTTCAGTTATATGACCTAGGCTATATGGTATTGCAAGCAAGAAATGTGCCTAGTTGGAATAGCCAATGGCACTCTAGCATGCATGGCCATGTGGGTCTGAAACCTTTTATCCAGTGAACCCTTAAGTCAAAAACTACATAATGAAAAGACACAACCAGAAAGTGCTTTTTCAAACCTGTGATCACTTTATTACACTGGTAAACAAATTTCTGGGAACATTTTGTTTCCTACACAACCTTCGGTGAAACAAGTAGATTTTAACAAGCTGAACACAAATATGCATTTATTATGTCTGTATAACGTACTGTTTGCCAGAAAAGTGAGATATACATTAAGCATTGTTACATTTCTGTAGCGGCATAAGCTATAATGGCAATGTTGGCACCAGAAAACAAAATTAAAAATGTTTTGCTGTATCAGATGACAAAAGATTCCATCCTTGCAGCCTTGACTCAAGCAACTCCACCTGACTCTTCGATAAAGCCAAATCTCTGACCAGATCGCTCAGCTCTGACTGAGATATTAAATGAGGATCACTGGATGTTGGTGGCACAAAGTCAGGATCAGCCGCAACTTCCATCTGCGATGGCTCGCCATCATCGCCTACCTCCTCATCCTCTTCATCAAGCGTCCACACCTCTGGCAGTTTTGAAACAGGAAGACTGTCGTCATGCGGCACTGATCTTGTGCTCCTACCATGTGATAGGGGCCAACCAATGGCACCAGTAGCCCCTGTGACATAGTAAAAAACCAACACTGCCCCCATGAAGCCGCTCAAAACTGAAAACCCATCAACATCAATATCCCCTGTCACCCATACGCGAAATCTAGGAATCACCATTGACAAAGAACTATCATTCAAAATCCACATAACCAACAAGATAAAGGAAGGATATCTTAAACCCTTCCTTGCACAAGATGATTTCAGAACAGTCCTGCAACTCCTCATCTTCTCCAACTTAGACTATTGCAACGCCTTACTCCTTGGACTACCACTCACTACTATCCGTCCTCTCCAAATTTTACAGAACACAGTCGCCAGAATTCTGACTGGAACAAAAAAACATGAACACATCACACCAACCCTCTTCTTATTACACTGGCTACCAATAAAATACCGAATAGTATACAAAGTACTTACAATACTGCATAAAATAGACAACAAACCAATTGGCTAAGCAAATATATCATATTCCACACCCCAAAGCGAAACCTACTCTCAACGAACAAAGGCCTCCTTAAAATCCCCCACGCCAGAACCACTCGACTAAACTCAACCCATAAGAGAGCCATATCCATCGCCAGCCCCACAATATGGAATTCAATACCAACCAAAATAAGAACTCAACCAAACATTAAAATGTTCAAAAAAGAGCTAAAAGCCTGTCTGTTCACCAGAGCCTACTCAAATTCAATCAACCAACCAAGCCACCATGTACACACGCAACCATACCAAGAAGATTTACTAAGAAACTCTTAGCATATGATTACCTAAGACGATGTGCAACTGGCCTCACATAATATATATTGCACCCTCCAATGTAAACTATGAACTGTTAAACTTAGAACTGTCAAAATTAGAACTGTTAAATCCCTGCTATTACAGATCCTCATTCTTTGCTCCTTCAACTACCAACCCCATTACTATTACTATAAGTAACAACAGTTTGTATGTAATAATCTTTGCTGTATATCTAATAATAATAAGCTAATAAATATAAGTAATAACAACTTTATATCTAACTAACAAACACTGATATACTAAAACCTCAGACCATATGCATGAAAATTGCTGCGATGATGTTTATCTAACCTTGTCTGTAAACCATTCTGATGGCGAAACCGAATGACTGTATACAAAACACGTTAAATAAATAAAATAAATCTAATCCTATAGCACAATCATGATTACATCAAAGAACAAAGAATGCGGAAGTAACAGACCAATAGCTATAGTACAACTCTAATGTTAGAGCTGTTAGCAGCATAACCATGTGATGGCAAGAAAAGGCCCAGAAAGTCCATGTTGAAAGAAAGCACTCAAATGGGGGCAGCATAAGGGCCAAAGCAGCAGAGTTCAACAAGAAGGCCCAGACAGTCCATGCTGAAAGAGTGCATTAAAAGGGGACAGCCTAAGGGCCAAGGCAGCAGAGTTCAACAAGAAGGCCCAGACAGTCCATGCTGAAAGAGTGCATTAAAAGGGGACAGCCTAAGGGCCAAGGCAGCAGAGTTCAACAAGAAGGCCCAAACAGTCCATGTTGAAAAAGTGCACTCAAAGGGGACAGCCTAAGGGCCAAGGCAGCAGAGTACAACAAGAAGGCAGCAGCACCAGGACCAAAGAGCACAGCATGGAGGCCAAGGACCAGGAGATGACACAGCAGCATGGATACAGCTGCCCCAGGAGATGACACATCAGCATGGAGACAGCAGCATGATGAAATGAGATAAGATTGTAGAAACAGGAGAAGATGAGAAATGATGAGAAGAGAGCAGCAGGACCATGTCTAGAGATCACATCAAAGAGGCTGGAATATGGGCAGAGTACAAAGGAGGCCATTATAAGTAGGCAGCAGGCCAACAAAGGCAGAGAGTAGACCATCCCCATCAGCAAGCCAGCACAGGAACTCTGTAGTTAGATGGGCCGTGCACTCTTCTTCCATCTAGCTGGCACAGAAACTCTGTACACAGGTCCAGCCATGCTTGTTTCCACAAGTCTTGTAAACTGGGTATATATGGCACCACTACTGTGGGCTTATGGCTCTTTTCTGCAGCATGGCTTTCCAGTTGTGGACGGCATGTCTTTGGAGGGCCTACCCCTGGTTCGTCTCTCTGAGTGCAGACTGTTGTTAGGCATAGAGTCCTGGGATGCAGGGGAAGACACATATGGAGGCTCGACATTCATTGGAGAATTTGTGTTAAGACATTGGTCATGTTGTTGATGGATGTTGACAGTGGTTAGAGCTTGCATGTGGGTTGCTATCTGATTGTGCAGAGCCTGGGTCTGAGGATTGACAGCCCTCCTCAAGTGCATGAGCTCTGCCCATATGTGGTGAATAATGCTCCAGCTGTTTGTGCATAGAGGGCTCTGTTGGTGCTGGTGCTGTACTGAGTGTGGTAGCAGCTGCATTTTGGGTCTCCAAATGAGGCATGATGGGCCTGGTGGGCTGCTCCTGTTCAGTATCTGCTGTCTCAGACTGGTGATATGGTATTCTGGAGACTTGACTGCCTCTCACTGCAGAATGAAGTTTACATTCAGAGGGCTTGCCGAGCCAAGGGGTGCCAGCATCTGCAGCTGTTGTTCATCAGGCTGCTGCTGCTGCTGCTGCCGCTGCTCCTCCTCTTCTTCACTGATCTGTGTTGCTACATGTAAAGGTGGGGCTGTGCTGCTGGTCCCTGGGGCTTGATGGCTGGGACTGACGGATTCCCAGGCGAGAGCTGTGGAAACAATGAAGAAGACATAAGTTCCACTGCTAAGAAGTACACATGTACTGTTTGGCATAAGATGCACACTTTGCATCAATGAATGTGAGCATATTATGGCAAAATATGTGGACATCTATAGCAGCCTTTATATTTTGAGGTGAAGCAAACTTATTGGCTCTGGCTCATGTGGTGTCCAGCTGCTCATCCATCTCCTCAAAGACATCTGGTCCCAGCCGTTCGATGAGGCACTCCTCCATTGGTGTCATGACAGTGGTACAAGGGGCTCCTTATCCAGTCTGCCACATATATTTATTGGAGCTCACCACCTTGTTTTTGAGTTGGGCCTTGATGTCTCAGTACCAGTGAGCAACCTGCTCCGCACTGTTTTTCACTCCACTGTTCTGGGATATGGCCTGGGCAATAGTGCACCAGATCTGGCCCTTGGCTGCCCTCAGTGTCTTAGCTGCATGGTTGCCGAAGAGCATGGCATAGTTCTTGAGGACCCCAGCGATGACCATGTTGTTGTCCTTGACATTGAACTTTAACTCCTCAAAATGACCGCAGTCTGCTGCCTGGCTGCCAGATGAACGGAGTGCCACTTCCACTTCCGGACAGGTGTCACCTTCCTTGCTCTCACTCCCACTCCTCACTCCCCTCCCTTCATCACCACACTGCTCCTCTCCCATCTGCCCTCTCTGTCTATTCCTACCCTGCTGTTCTCCTCCCACTGTACTTGCCTGCCTATCATCTTTCCCCTCCCACTTCTTCCTATCCCTTCCCTCCTGCCTATCTCTATGCCTGTCCCTGCCCCTTCCCCTACTCCTACTCCTACCACTCCTGCACACATTATCCCTCCTCCTCTCCTCCCTCCTGCCCCTCTGCTCCTCATGCCTATCCTCTCCTCTCTCTCCCTATGCCTCTTGCACTCTATTATCTCTAGATTTTCTCACTCCTCCAACCACAACCACTCCTCCTCACTACCACCACCACCACCACATCTCCTCACTCCTCCACACAAAAAGACAAACAGAGAAACTGGACAAATTAACAAAAACTTTCACTCAAACAAAGGAGACAAAAGACCAAGGGAAAGGGAAACAGATGACAACAGAAGACAAGACAATGCACTCAGGTAATCTTTCCAACACCTGACACACCCTCAAAGAGGCAGCTACAGGAACAAAAAAATTCATTTGCCATGCATAAATGAATGTGCGCTGCATAAAATGACATACAATGCACTGAAGCGACACAGTGACACATCACGCGACACAATAATGTTTTGCGACTTGTGCAAAATACCTTCATGTTGCAAAAAATTAGATATTTTCTTAAACGCCCCTTTTTTAACACAGCACTATTTCTGCTATATTTATAGCATCTTGATGATTCTAGGCCTAAGTTAGCCAGATAAGTAGCTCCTCCTCATTACACCCCCATGCTTTCCACCACTTAGCCAGATAATTATTTAACTAGAAATAGTTATCCGACTAAGTAGCGGCTTCTGAATGTAGCTGGGTATTCAGACACTGCCACTTAGCTGGATAAGTCTTACCTTATCCAGCTAAGTGGTACTGAATATCGACCTCAAATTGTCCACCTAGGTACAAAGTCTGCATGTACTTCATACCCATGAACCTTGTATCTAATTTTCTAAAGGAAAGTTCACATGTACTTTTTCGTTTGAAAGTTGCCATGAGTACAAAGTATCCATGGACTTCTGCACTTATTTTTTCCTGATATATATTTATTTCTTGACAAACAGGTTGTAAAATTGTGATGTACAAGACAAAGTTAGCCCTCTGACATCAGTCCATTTGCAACGGACCATTTAACAGTAAAATAATTTGCATTTCTAACATCATAGGATTACAATTTCCAGCAAGAATGTGTATTGCATAAGAAACAGAGATGTCTTTAGACTGGAGCAGGGCTTGGTGCAGCAGTGAAATGAGACCCCCTTTTTACTCTCACCTTTCTCACCCTCCTGTGCTCTCAACCCTCCCATCCCCTCACACCTGTTCTCACCTTCCTTGGCCCATTGAGCTCCTCTCCCCCTGTTCTTACTTCTTATCCCCCCTTGCTCTTATCACCTGCCTCTCACGTCCCCTTGTTTTTATCACTCTCACCCACTTCCTTTTCACTCATTTTGCCTCACCCTACTAGATTTCATCACCTCACTCCCAGTTCTTCTGCCAGTTCTCTCCTCGTAACTTACTCCCCTTTCAGTTACAATTGCAAGAATCAGAAAGATGCATTTTTTGAGCTGCTGCTTCCCCAACTCTTAGAGCAGATTGGTATAAGTGAGCAGAATTAGCCAATCAGCTTAGGTAGGCGGGGAGTGGCAACATCTTGATAGTGCTTCTGCATGGGTCCTGAAGTCCTGGTGAAGAAGAGCAGCAGATGTGCTGGAGGTGCGGGATTCTGGATCTCCCACCACTGCCAATCCTGTACCAGATCTGGCTCCCCCTGTCCTACTGCCACTAGTGGCCTCCCCTCCTCTTGCTGCCAGCAGCCCCATGCTGGAGTTGTTTCCTCCGGTCTGCCTGTTGCCACTGGCACACAATGGAAGCTGGCTTCTCTCCACCTCCTGCTGCCATGACACTGCATCAGAACTGGATCTCTCCATCATCCAGCTACTATTGATCCCATACCATAGTTGGTTCCTCTTCTCCAATCTCCTGCCAGTCCCTGCCCTATTTTGCAACCAGTGGTTGTGCACCAGACCAGATTCCACTCTCTTCCTGCTACCAGCCCCAGGCCACCAACTTGGCTCTTCCTCTCCTTTTGCGGCCAGTGGGCTGACATATAGCCGTCTGATACTTGAATTTGATTACCCGCCTGTTTAAACCTGTGCTCAAAGCAAGTTAAGGCATTTCCATGTCTCAGAGGTCTTACAAGTTAAGGGGCTTAAGAACATAAGAACATGCCATGCTGGGTCAGACCAAGGGTCTATCAAGCCCAGCATCCTGTTTCCAACAGTGGTCAATTCAAGCCATAAGAACCTGGCAAGTACCCAAAAACTAAGTCTATTCCATGTTACCGTTACTAGTAATAGCAGTGGCTATTTTCTAAGTCAGCTTAATTAATAGCAGGTAATGGACTTCTCCTCCAATTACTTATCCAATCCTTTTTTAAAAACAGCTATACTAACTGCACTAACCACATCCTCTGGCAACAAATTCCAGAGTTTAATTGTGCGTTGAGTAAAATAGAACTTTCTCCGATTAGTCTTTCTATTATCCGAAAGAGTAAATAACTGATCATCTACCCGTTCTAGACCTCTCATGATTTTAAACACCTCTATCATATCCCCCCTCAGCCGTTTCTTCTCCAAGCTGAAATGTCCTAACCTCTTTAGTCTTTCCTCATAGGGGAGCTGTTCCATTCCCCTTATCATTTTGGTAGCCCTTCTCTGTACCTTCTCCATCGCAATTATATCTTTTCTGAGATGCGGCGACCAGAATTGTACACAGTATTCAAGGTGTGGTCTCACCATGGAGCGATACAGAGGCATTATGACATTTTCCATTTTATTCACCATTCCCTTTCTAATAATTCCCAACATTCTGTTTGCTTTTTTGACTGCCACAGCACACTGAACCGACGATTTCAATGTGTTATCCACTATGACGCTTGGATCTCTTTCTTGGGTTGTAGCACCTAATATGGAACCTAACATTGTGTAACTATAGCATAGGTTATTTTTCCCTATATGCATCACCTTGCACTTATCCACATTAAATTTCATCTGCCATTTTGATGCCCAATTTTCCAGTCTCACAAGGTCTTCCCACAATTTATCACAATCTGTTTGTGATTTAACTACTCTGAACAATTTCGTATCATCTGCAAATCTGATTATCTCACTCGTCGTATTTCTTTCCAGATCATTTATAAATATATTGAAAAGTAAGAGCCCCAATACAGATCCCTGAGGCACTCCACTGCCCACTCCCTTCCACTGAGAAAATTGTCCATTTAATCCTACTCTCTGTTTCCTGTCTTTTAGCCAGTTTGCAATCCACGAAAGGACATTGCCACATATCCCATGACTTTTTACTTTTCCTAGAAGCCTCTCATGAGGAACTTTGTCAAACGCCTTCTGAAAATCCAAGAACACTACATCTACTGGTTCACCTTTATCCACATGTTTATTAACTTCTTCAAAAAAGTGAGGCAGATTTGTGAGGCAAGACTTGACTTGGGTAAAGCCATGCTGACTTTGTTCCATTAAACCATGTCTTTCTATATGTTCTGTGATTTTGATGTTTAGAACACTTTCCACTATTTTTCCTGGCACTGAAGTCAGGCTAACCAGTCTGTAGTTTCCTGGATCGCCCCCGGAGCCCTTTTTAAATATTGGGGTTACATTTGCTATCCTCCAGTCTTCAGGTACAATGGATGATTTTAATGATAAGTTACAAATTTTTACTAATAGGTCTGAAATTTCATTTTTTAGTTCCTTCAGAACTCTGGGGTGTATACCATCCAGTCCAAGTGATTTACTACTCTTCAGTTTGTCAATCAGGTCTACCACATCTTCTAGGTTCACAGTGATTTGATTCAGTCCATCTGAATCATTACCCATGAAAACCTTCTCCAGTACAGGTACCTCCCCAACATCCTCTTCAGTAAACACCGAAGCAAAGAAATAATTTAATCTTTCCGCAATGGTCTTATCTTCTAAGTGCCCCTTTAACCCCTCAATCGTCTAACGGTCCAACTGACTCCCTCACAGGCTTTCTGCTTTGGATATATTTTAAAAAGTTTTTATTGTGAGTTTTTGCCTCTACGGCCAACTTCTTTTCAAATTTTCTCTTAGCCTGTCTTATCAATGTCTTACATTTAACTTGCCAACGTTTATGCATTATCCTATTTTCTTCTGTTGGATCCTTCTTCCAATTTTTGAATGAAGATCTTTTGGCTAAAATAGCTTCTTTCACCTCCCCTTTTAACCATGCCGGTAATCGTTTTGCCTTCTTTCCACCTTTCTTAATGTGTGGAATACATCTGGACTGTGCTTCTAGAATGGTATTTTTTAACAATGACCATGCCACTTGCACATTTTTTACTTTTGTAGCTGCTCCTTTCAGTTTTTTTCCAACAATTTTTCTCATTTTATCAAAGTTTCCCTTTTGAAAGTTTAGCATGAGAGCCGTGGATTTGCATACTGTTCTTCTTCCAGTCATTAATTCAAATTTGATCATATTATGATCACTATTGCCAAGCGGCCCCACCACGTTACCTCTCTCACCAAGTCCTGTGCTCCACTGAGAATTAGATCTAAAATTGCTCCCTCTCTTGTCGGTTCCTGAATCAATTGCTCCATAAAGCTATCATTTATTCCATCCAGGAACGTTATTTCTCTAGCGTGTCTCGATGATACATTTACCCAGTCAATATTGGGGTAATTGAAGTCTCCCATTATTACCGCACTACTAATTTGGTTAGCTTCCCTAATTTCTCTTAGCATTCATTGTCCGTCTCACCATCTTGACCAGGTGGACGGTAGTATACTCCTATCACTATAGTCTTCCCCGACACAAGGGATTTCTACCCATAAAGATTCAATTTTGCATTTAGTCTCATGCAGGAAGTTTATCCTGTTGGACTCTATGCCATCCCGGACATAAAGTGCCACACTGCCTCCCGGGTGCTCCTCTCTGTCATTGCGATATAATTTGTACCCCGGTATAGCACTGTACAATTGGTTATCCTCCTTCCACCATGTCTCTGAGATGCCAATTAAGTCTATGTCATCATTCACTGCTATATATTCTAATTCTCCCATCTTTCTTCTTAGACTTCTGGCATTAGCATACAAACATTTCAAAGTTTGATTTTTGTTTGTATTTTCATTCTGCATTTTAATTGATAGGAATAAGTTAGAATTTTTTAGCTCAGGTGAGTATTTAGTTACAGGCACTTGGACTACTTTTCTTATTATTGGAACCTCACTTTCGGGATCCCTAATTCTAATGCATCATTAGTATCCTTTGAAGATACCTCTCTCCGAACCAAGCGCTGCTGAGCAACTGTCGACTTTCCCCTTTGTTCTAGTTTAAAAGCTGCTCTATCTCCTTTTTAAAGGTTAGTGCCAGCAATCTGGTTCCACCCTGGTTAAGGTGGAGCCCATCCCTTCGGAAGAGACTCCCCCTTCCCCAAAAGGTTCCCCAGTTCCTAACAAAACTGAATCCCTCTTCCTTGCACCATCGTCTCATCCACGCCTTGAGACTCCGGAGCTCTGCCTGCCTCTGGTGACCTGCGCGTGGAACAGGGAGCATTTCAGAGAATGCTACCCTGGAGGTTCTGGCTTTAAGCTTTCTACCTAAGAGCCTAAATTTGGCTTCCAGAACCTCCCTCCCACATTTTTCTATGTCGTTGGTGCCCACATGTACCATGACAGCCGGCTCCTCCCCAGCATTGTCTAAAATCCTATCTAGGTGACGCGTGAGGTCCGCCACCTTCGCACCAGGTAGGCATGTTGCCAGGCGATCCTCATGCCCACCAGCCACCCAACTATCTACATTCCTAATAATCGAATCACCAACTGTGACGGCCGACCTAACCCTTCCCTCCTGGGCAGTAGGCCTTGGGACGATATCCTTAGTGCGAAAGGACAATGCATCACCTGGAGAGCAGGTCCTTGCTACAGGCTCCTTTCCTGCTGCACCCGGTTGATGCTCTCCAATCAAGAGACCTTCTTCCTCCAAGGCAGCACCAGGGCTGCCAGTCTGAAGTTGGGTCTTGGCTACTATGTCCCTGTAGGTCTCATCTATATACCTCTCTGTCTGCCTCAGCTCCTCTAGGTCTGCCACTCAAGTCTCCAGAGATCGAACTCGTTCTCTGAGAGCCAGGAGCTCTTTGCATCACATGCACATGTACAACTTCTCACCGGTGGGTAAAAAATCATACATGTGACACTCGATGCAAAAGACTGGGAAGCCCCCCTCTTGCTGCTGGACTGCTGTCTTCATCTCAATTTTGATCAGTTTCTAGTTAAGTTTGAGGTTGCTATGGGAGTAGGAATGTGTCTAACGTCCTTTAAATGTATTAGTGAATTCACTATATGTCTGGTAGTGGCCTACCGGGGTCTGATCGAATTCTCAATAAAGTTTTTGTTGTTGTTGTTTTTTTTTTTTTGTGAAAGTGGCACCTGCCTATAAATTAAAGGATGAGCAAGGGGTGGGTGGGCAAGAGGTGGGAGGGTTGGGAAATACAAACAGTCTAACTTCAGTTAGTCAGCCAGAGTGACTCACTGCTCTCTTGATTTAATAAATGTTTTCTCTTATTTTATGTCTATAGAAAAAATGCTAGAAAATAATGCCCTACTTGGCATCTAAGGGTGAAGTGACTTACTTATGGTCACAAACTGCTTCAGTGGAGAAGAAAGATATGAATCCTAGCTTTCCTGCTTCTCAGCCCACTGTTCTGATTAGGCTATTCCTCTATTCCTCTGCTGCTGCTTATCTTCATCCCACTGGCCCTTTTTCATCTTGTGCAGATGCGACCAGCACATGGCCCCTCCAGTTACAGGTTTTAATACAATTGCACCATTTACACCAGCCAAAAGATGACCCTGACCAGAAAACACCTTCTAAATGTATCAGTTTGGGAATTTTTATGTGGCCATGTTCACTGTGTTCTTTTCTATCTGACTCACAAAAAATTGAGTCATGATTTCACTGTAACTCTAAGACCCATGCAAACTTATTTTATAAAAAGTTCCCTGTTATACTGACATTGGTTTGCATATGAATTCAGTAGAGTAATACTTTTCTGATGAAAACAGGACTGAACCTGAGAGAAAATGTGAGTCATGTCTTTGTGGTATGTTCAGTGCATAAGATAACACAGTATTGATTGACATAGTAGAAAGGAAAAGGCAGGCATATAAAACACATGACTCATCTTCTTTCCAGTTGCTTAGAACTATACCTGTTGTGCCACTACCAGACAGCCTATAACCAGCCTCTTTGTCCATGTGTCCACATGGCCTTATTGTGTGCAATAAGAGCAGTTTCTCTTCAATTAACCATTTACTATTTTGCTTATTCTTTTTAGATAGATAGATTGAGTGAGATGCCACATGAAAGCTCAGACCCCATAGAGATTAGCAAATGAGTCAAAGGTACAAACAATGATCCTATGAGTTTTAATTTCTGTAGCAAACTAATTGATTTATTTTTATGTAATACCTGGGCTATGGAGCTCTGGGTCACCTTTAATTTCAATGGGCTTAAGACATTCCGAGCCCAATTTTCAAAGATATCTAGTTATCTAAGTTATCTGGATAATTTAGACGGGATATTGATTTGAATATAACTGGATACATTCTAGGTAGCCGGATAGATTATATCCTGATAACTTTTAGCTTATTCAGTTAACTTAACTGAATAAGGTTAAATATAGGCACTTATCTGGTTAAGATAACCAGATTAGTTGCCCCACCTTGATCCGACTATTCCCTGCCCATTGATTATCTGACTATCTACTTAACCAGATAAGTGGTGGCTGCTGAACACAGCTGGATATTCACTGGCCACCACTTAGCCAGATAAGTCCTCCTTATCTAAGTAGCATTTCAATATTGGTTTCTCAGACTTCACATACAGTTCTTCAATCCCTCTTTGAGTTCCAAGATTCCGATTCCAGGGGAGGAAGAGGGGTGGGGAAAGAGGGAGATTTATTTCCAAGGTCCTGAGAATGATTTTGTATAAAGCAGTAAAAATCACTCTGGAAGATGATTATGGTTTCCAACTTAACTCTTCTGCTAACTGATGATGGAATAGTGAAAATGACTATTTACAGCTCCTCATACAATCCAATCTATTTATATATTTAGTTCTTCATTAAATCTGTGACTTTTGTCATGCTTAATACATCTTTTAGGTTATTCCTGATCTTTGGCCAATTGTATATGTAATTTTGAAATTCCCTCCCAAATGTTAAGATTCAAGTTCAAGTTTCTCTAAACCAATTCAGATGATTCACTTTAAAGTTTCATAAGGCATACCTTTGTCAAGATGAATAGAATGTACTTTCCAATTCAATCTCCTCGCTGTCTTTGTTGATACCTGAAAAGTATCTCTCCACTCATCTCTTCACTATCCATGTGATAGTAAAGTGCTTAACATTGTCTTCTCCAAAGTCCAACTTATCCTCCTCTTCCAAGGACTGAATGGAGACTCATTCAGTAACCTCTGGAAGGTTATTGAGTCACTTCTGATGAGAAGCTTCTACCCTCTCTTAGGATGGCATTCTCTGAGTCCCTGGATTCCAAAGGGATCTCAGATGAATGGTAAAAATAAAACCAATTTCCAAAATAACCCAAAATAAGGAAAGAGGAGTGGATATAACTTCTTCCTTCAAATGAAAGGGTTAATAGATGTTTTCCTCAAAATGGGAAGAAAGGTGCAGTACCTTTTCTGCTATGCCATACCCAAGTTTCTATCCAAGAAATCCAAAGGTCCTTTTCCTCAAAACAAAAGTGAGAAACAAACACGTTAACATGCTACCTCTGGAAAGAGCAACTCACACCTACAAAATGGTGTCTCTGGTTTTTATAAACAAGGACTCAACCATTCACACATGGGGGAGCTATAACCAAACTAAACCTATTTTTTTATTTACTCCTTAGATAATTGGTTTGCTCCTTTAGTAGAAACTCAGTAGAGCTCTCCACATTAGAGAAGTTCCTCCCTGTGTGGGCAATGGTTTATATACTTCTACTGTACAAACTTACAGTACAAGGTGTTTTCTTCCGACTAGCTTGACCTTTTCAACTAAATTTTCTCTGTAAGGTAGCTTCTGAACAATCCCATTTTTTATTGATGTTTATTGTTACTATATTTTTAGCCTAGCAACTTCTTCTTATTCTTTTAGGCTTTCAGGAAAACCCCACAAGTGTAATAGCTCCAAGGCTTTGTCATTCATTTTTATTCTCTCATTTTCTCCCTCTATAACTAGGGTGTCCAAAGGGACAGGCTGAGGCAGTCCATTTACTCTACTACATGCAAGGACTTATAGCACTGTTTTCTTAATATCATCAGAATTTCATCTCCATGCATGCATTATGGTAAAAACCAGAACTGACTCCGTCTGTCCCTTCTGAAAAAAGAGCTATATGGTCCATCTTACCTATTAGCCAGCCATCACAGTGACATTCTTGATAGGAAGCCACTCAGCGCAGCTTCCTTCCTAAGTTGACATATGTGTACCTTACTGTCTATAGGTATCTCTGATGTACAATGACTGATATTCTCTCCCCATTACATACCCCCATCCACAAGGCTGAGAACACTGCCTTTACAGCATTCTTAACCCCTGCAGGAACCAAGAGCAAAAGTCAAGTCTGGGAACTCAACACAGATCTTTCTTGGCATTATGCTACTATAGGCCAGATCAGTCCCAACTTTTTATTTACGTTTTGCCTTTGGTCTTACCTGTATGACTCATTTCCTGCAATGGGATGTGTGCCTGGAAATCCTTTGAAGAGATACTTAGTTCATGTGCAATTGCTTGTGCAGAAAATCCAGTAGATTCCTACTATAAAGATCAGTTCATCTTTACAAGGGGAACAGTATAGCATAGATATTATGGGTTATAGCTCCCCCATATGGGAGCCCAAGATAATGAATTCCCAGTCTAAATAAACCCCTGCCATCAAATTAAGTTGTGAATTTTTGAGTTGACCCTCCTAGAGGCAGCATATTCCTTTGCTGCTCCTTGTTAGGCACGCTAGCCACGGACCCGCGAGCCTGGTTCCCCTCACCTCGGGGGCCAGATGTCTCGCTCCTGGCCCGTTCACTGCTGGCCTCCACTCCCAACACCGACCGCGGCCTGCTTCTGCCTTCTCTAAGTCTCCCGATGCCACTGCCACTGTCCAAGTTTCTCCCAGGTGCACACCCGTGCCATTTCCTCTCATTTAAAGGCTCAGTGGCAGGGAAGTCCCTGCGGCCCAGAGTGATGATGTCAGGCAAGGCAGGTATTAAAACCCTGCCTTTCCATCTCTCCCTCACCTCAGCAACAGGTCCTGCTCCCTTGTGTGTGATGATTACTACGTTCCTGCTCCGATCCATTCCAGTTCCTTGGCCTGTGTTCCTGCCCCTGCTCCAGCTCCTGTTCCTGCTTCTCTCCACACCTTGGTTCAGCCCCTGCTTCCTTTCCAGCTCCTCGTCCTCTCGGCTTGCTCTCCCGGTTCCTGACTCAGCTTGTCCCTGGATTTCATTTCATCTGCTGCCTATCCTGACCTCCTGCCTGCCCACCGCCTCTCCATCTTGCTGCCTGCCCCGACTCCTGGCCTGTCCCTGGATTCTCCTGTCTGCTGCCGGCCCCGACCACTAGTACATCTGACTTCGCTGCTGTCTTCTTCCTTCATTGAATTGTCTTCACCCTGGAGACCTGCTCCTAAGTCCTGCTGGCCCCAGTACCCAAGGGCTCAACCTGCGGGGAATGTGGGTTGGTATAGGTTAAGGTCCAGTTGGGTCTTCGCCTCACCTGCATCTGCCTCCTGACAATGAGGGCCTATATGGGCTCCCCCTATAGGTGGTGCCAAGTCTGCCTCGGCTCAGGAATCCATGTCCCCCCAACACTCCTTTTGGTTTGTTTTCCTATGGAAGGATCTTGGGGTCTCTAGGATTGATGATAACTGGGTGTTTTTCATATTTTTGTCACGGTTGTGGGAAACCTTTCTTTTGTGAGGAGGAAGAGGTTTTTTTCCCACCCTTCCTGCCTTTTGCTTTAGGTTCCCCCTTTTTTTAAGAAGCTGTTTTGTTTTACTTGAAGACCCTAGGGCCCAGGGATTCAGTTTTTGTGTCTAACACAGAGATAGAACCCCAGAACCATTAATATCCTCATAGAGGAATGAGTCTACATTCATTCCCAGGAGGAAGGAATACATAAAGGAAGGAGAAGACCAATGGCACCATGCAGGTGTATCCACCAACATCTCAATGAGATAAAAAAGGGAAGAAAGGAGCATAAAGGTGAGAATTAAAGGGAGGAGGAGAACAAGGAGTAACTAAGGAAAACATATGACAAATGGGACTTGAATCTAATACCACTAAATTGGGTTAAATTCCTATTCACCATTTATTGGAAGGAAGCTTAAAAACTACCTCAGTACTTGGCATGGAGAAGAACCAAATATCATTAATTGGAAAGTGCCTTTAATGGAAGTAAAAAGTCACAAATTTATTGAAGATCTAAAGTGTAAAAATGACTCTGGAGCTCAAAAGAAGCTGCTTATCCATTTTTTCCCATGCTTAATCAGTAAAAGCTTAAGTTGGAAATCACATCAATGCTGTTTACAATGGATCTTAATGCTTGATTGATAACTATCAATGATCAGGGTCAGAAGAAAACAGTCCACCCTACAGAGAATTCTGGACACTCAGAGGAAATTACCATCAAGAAACGACTATGATATCTAAAACTGTGTTTGAAGGTTGGTTCCTGGGGCTCATTTGGGAAGTCCAGCACAGGGGTGGATTAATACATTTAGATTATTTAATTCACCCTTTTGCCATATTTAGGTTGTATGGTCTATATTATTATTTACATTTAAAATCCCACAAGGTATTTCGTTTCATTTGACCAGAGGGATAACACAACTCAGCTGTGGTTCATATGTGGATTTGTTTACTTCCATGGTTGGATCAGCTTTTCATCCTCCTGTTGACAAAAACATAAATTGGGTGTATAATTATGTATCATAGGGATGTGAGGTCATTTTAAAATGTCATATGATCCATAGGCTTCCAATATAAAAAACAAAAGCTCCAACTTGGATCAACTGAGTGACTATGTCTGCCTAATCATTGGGCCCTCAGTTCCACTCTCCAGTTAACTCAGGCTAGTTGCTGTCACCTGACAGTGTAACAACATATGTAAAGATACCATCATTGAAAATGAAATGAAACAATACTGAGCCAGGATGGCAAAAAAAGTGGATTCTCCCTGTCTACTCATAGAAGCACCTTGGGCTACTGGCTTGGCTCAGGGCCACCAGACTTGATGGGCAGAGAGCCCAGACTCTCCCACATCAGAAGCCACCATCCTCATGTGGCTAGCTCTAATTGCAGAGTTGTTAAAGCCACTAGGTGGTGTTATTTCTCTTTGTAATTCCCACGCACACAAATAGGAATATCTATACACTGCACTTAGCTGATTTTCATATTTATTGTCACAGTAAATTGAGTATATATAATAATCTAAGACTAATCAAAATTGTAATGCACATAGGAATAAGGTATAATGTAAATAAAGAAAAATAATACAAATATAATAGAAGATTCAAGAAATTATATGCATAGACTAAATAAAAAACCAGAGAATATGTATATATATATATATTTACAATTCAATACTTTATCAGCTCATGCCCCTGAGATCATCCAATAAATCTCAGCTGTAATTCTGTCTTCATCCAGGTTCTTATGGCCTGCATTGGCCACTGTTGGAAACAGGATGCTGGGCTTGATGGACCCTTGGTCTGACCCAGTATGGCATGTTCTTATGTTCTTATCCTGAGGACACAGCGCTGGAGCATGGCATGTCAATGAGCATCTTGCGTTACCATTACATTTTCTTTCTCATGCATTTCAGTCCTAAGACAGAGAGGCCATGCAAGATGTTGGCTCAAAAAAGTCTGCAGAATGTCAGCTATAGGTAACTCGATAATGCAGGTTCCTTGAGGGCCTCACAGACTAACACACAAAATTCAGTGGTTTAGTTTTCCAGAATAGATAAGAAAAGCCAAAAAGCTTAACAAATCCTTAATATACATATTCACAATTTATACAGCTAAGTCAGTAGTTCAGTTTCCAGGGGCCTAACTGGCTCTCACTTATAACAACAAAATTCTTCACATTTTTTATTTGTATGCTCATTTTTATTGAGTTTTCCAAAAATAACAATAACAATTGACGAAGCAATACCTACAGTACAACTGAAAACCAGTGAGTGCTGGTATTTAGGTATTTAAAGAATTCAGTATAAACACAAGGGAACAAAAACCATGTAGAAATAAAACTTAATGTAATGGTCAGCACAATCACCACCAAACAATTTCCTATATTCATACAGCCCAATGCTTATCCCCGCCCCCCTCCCCCCACTTTCCCAGAAGCGATCAGTAAAACCTGCTCCACCATAGGTTATACTTTATGGAAGTAATTACCAAAGTCCATACATATACACCACTATTGTCAAATCGTGTCTCTTAATTCTTCAGGAAGCAATGAGAAGAATGGATTCCAAATTGCACAAAAACCACTGAGAGAGTTGGAACACAAAGGATCCACTGATTTAAATTCCAGGAGAAGTAAATTCATCAGAGTTAACTGCCATGTAGCCAATGATGGACCAGCCTTGTCAATCCACACTTTCAAAATACACCTTTTTGCCACCAGGCAACTTTTAACAAGAAAAAGTCTCTGATTTCTCTTTAGGAGATTAGATCTCCCAATATGCCCTAAAATACAAAAGCAAACTCTGCAAGTAATATTGGAGAAATGCACTGAAGCCAGAAAGTCTCAAATGGATCTCCAGAATTCCTGAATATAGGGAAAGCCCCAAACGCAATGGAGAATAGTTGCTTCTGATTCATGGCATTTTACACAGTCACTAGTAGACGACATGCCAGCTTTAACGGATTTAAGCATCCAGTAGTATGACCGATTCACTATGTTATATTGCATTTCTCTAAGTACAACACTAGTAACATTATGGGACAGATTTTAAGACCTACGCGTGCGCGTCCATGTGCACGCGCTGCCAGGCATGCAGACGTGGTTGCGTGATTTTATAAATGCGCATGCCAGTGTGCGCATTTCAGAGCGGCCTGGGAGAGAACTTCCCAACCCCCTAAACTAACCTCCCTTCCCCTAATTTACTCGCCCCCTAGCCCTAACCTAGACCCCCGCCCCCCCCCCCCCGACCTTTATTCTACATTTTGCGCCTGAGGTGAAATGGCCGCTGTGCCAGGAGCCTCTGACCCCACCCCACCCCCTCCTTGCCCTTTTCCAAAGCCCCGGGACTTATGCACGTGGCCGGGCTCTTTTAAAATAGGCCCGGCGCGTGTAAGACCACCTACATGTGTAAATCCACTGGACTAGCAGTGGGGCTCACGGAGGCTGCCATGTACTCTCTCTCATTCACATCATCCCCCAAAACATTCTTGCTCTTCTCCCCCACTCACTCTCCCCTAACTCCTTACCCCTTCCTCTCTTATTCACCCCTTCCCCTTGTCAGTACTTCCCCCTTAGCCCTCTCTCACTCCTTCCCTCTTCCCCATGTCATTCACTGAGAAGGGAGTTGAGAGGAGGGGAGGGGAACTGAGCTAAGTCAGAGGAAGGAGAAGGAGAAGAGCGATAAGTTCGCTTTCATCTTCCCTTCCAGTGCCTCACCTCTCCTGTCTCCCTTTTCCTCTCAGTGTCCTTTTTCCTGACGGGAGGGGGGGGGCGTGTGGAACCCCATGAGCACATCACCAACAGCGTGCCACTGCTGCTATGGTTACTTTCTTCTTGCCCACGGAGGAGGGGGGGGGGGGGGCTGGCATCCCTGTGGGCACATCAATCAAAACTGAGCTTCTGCCACTTTTCTGGTTCCTTCTTCTTGCCCGCAGGAGGTGGGGGAACCTGTGGGCATGTGAATAAAAGTGTGCCATTACCTCCCTGGTTCATTCTTGCCCATGGAGGTGGGGACCCCGCTGGCACATCATTAAAAGTATGCCACTGCCTCCCTGGTTCTACCTTCTTGCCCACAGTGGGTGGGGGCCCCGCAAACATGCCATCAAATTCATAGTGCTGTTTTTTTCTTCCTGCCCATGGGGGGCATGGGGACCCACTGGACTTGTTGGCAGAGCTGCGCATTTGATGGGCTTAAAGTCAGGGTGAGTTGGCTGTGGACTGAGAGTTTTGAGGGGCACTTTTTGCCGTTTCAAAATTTTGCCGCCTGAGGTGGCCATCTTACCCTGCCTCATGCTAGAGCAGCCCCTGCTCACAGGGGCCGGTAGTAACGGAGATCCAATGCACCTTTAAATGAAACATGAAACCCAACAGTGGTGCTCAACTAAAAGAATATTTACTTTAACGCAAAAAGGATGGTCCAAGAAAAAATTATAAATAGCAAGATGAAAATCATAACCAGGAAAACAATCTCCTTCCTCTAACTGACCCAATTTCCATAGTCTCCATTATCTCTTCCCCACAGAGGGCAGGATGATTGTCCTCAATCCTCATTAACAATTATAAACAGGGAAAAACAAAACCCCCAGATCTTCCAAAAATAACTGTCTCAAAAATATTTCTCCAAACTATCCATTTCAAAATCAGTAGCTTTACTCACTGTCCACTGGCCGTAGGCAAAAGCAACAAACCTCTAATGTCCACAGCAAGAGAAATTGACCTTACTGCAAAAACTGGTCTTAAAAATCTCCAAAAACTTCTCATCAAATTTATCCCCCAAAATCCTCCCATTTATTGGGTGCAAAGGTGAAAATCAGAAACCTAGTCCTTTAAGACCTAGGGTTAGCCTGTCCTTCAGGATCTGGTCCTAAGGTCTCTATAGCAAAAATTCTTTCCTCAAAAATTTCCAAAAAACTAAGCTTCCCTAAATTTCAACTCATGGGTCAGTCTATTGTGTAGCAGCAAAGACCCCCTCCTTGATCAATCTAACAGGGATGCAGAAAGACCACACCCAATCCCTTCTTCAATAGTTCTCCATGAGAGAAGAAAGACATTGTGCATATGCTCCAAAGTCAATTTATTGCCCTGATATACATCCCACAAAAAGGTGGGTAAAAGCAAGGGAAGGATCCCAAAAATGCAAAAACCCCTAACAATGCTATTAAAATAGGGCAAAAGGTATCAGGTGCTATATAAGAAACACAAATCAGTCTGTTTATACGGGAAGAATTGTTCAGTGAAACCTCTGCAAAATAAAATTGCCAAATTTGGGAGTAAAGGTTTGTGATAGCCAAATGGTCTGGAATGCCAAATTTATGGAAATTACTTTAAATTATCTGCACATATTAGCGGTAGAATGCTTGTGCAAAATGAAGCTGGTTTGGTCAGAGTATATTAAAATAGGCAAAACTATCTCAAGTTTATTAGTCAGGATTTTGGCAATAATTTTTATTTTATTATTATTTTATTTTTATTTAAAGATTTTTATATACCGCGGCACGTGTGGCACATCACCTCGGTTTACAGATAATAACTCAGCAAAGCGCTTTACAATAAAACATATTAACTGATAAAATCAGCAAAAAAGTTTAACCATAAACTAGGAGAAGGAACATCAAAGTTATGAGGGAAGCACAGGAATCTAGGGAGAAAATATCATGTACAAAGGGGTAATTGCAATTTACTTACAGAGATAATTAACAAGAAGGGAGTGTTTCTAGGTGAGAGGGGGTAGGGGGTAGGGGAGGAGAGGGGAAGACAGGGGGAGGTTGTGACAGTGACGTAAAAGGATAGTATAGGTCCCAGTCAGTTAATAGTAGGCTTTTTTGAACAACCAGGTTTTTATAATGTTTATAGATGCATTCAAAAAAGAAGATGACAGAGCAAAATATGATAGGAGCTTTTTAGAGTATGATGGAAAAGGTAGTTTCTCATATAGAATTAGGCAATGTATGTGAATCTGTGATTTCTGTGTATTCAGCAGAAAAATGGGGTACGAGCGTGATAGAAATCAACAGGGAACCCACCAGGACCTGATGCTTTCTAAATAAACCATTTGATTATTTCTTCTTCAAAGACTAGCATATCTAGCTGGGAGAGATCTTCTATTAAAAGATAGGAAAGCTCTTTCTTGTTCATTGTTAAGATAATTTGATATATCCCCAAGATGAGTAACCAATCTCAAAACACACTACATGATAGTTTGATAGGATATCTGCTTTGAAATCTTTTGCTGTCTATTTCCTTCTTACCCCTCTTTCCCATCTTCTGCCAATGTCTAGATAAGAAGAATACCATTATTTAGCATTTTAGGCTTCAGTGAAGACCAGGAAAAATTTTCATTCTTATCACCAATTTCAAAGAAAGACTTCCTGTCCTTCTGTAAAAGAAACTCATTTGCTGCCAGTCTTCCCCTTCTTTCATGTAGACTTTGTCTATCCCTCTAGGCTGGTCCCTCTAACTTACTGCCTGGGAAGTGGCTAGAACAGAGTTTCCCCAAACGTAGTCTTTGAGGGCCGCAACCCAGTCGGGTTTTCAGGATTGCAACAATGACCATGCATGAGATTTATCTGCATGCACTGCCCCCATTGTATGCAAATAAATTTCATGCATTGTCTTTTGTAAATCCTGAAAATTTGACTAGTTTACCCCTTGGGGACCTCTTGGCTGGAAGAAGATAACCTTAGGGCCAGCAGTGATAGTACTACTTTATGTTTACATGTAATATCTATGTAACATAGAAACAGAAACGTAGAAATGTCGGCAGAAAAAGCCCAATCGGCCCACCAGCCTGCCCAGCAAGCGCCCACATTTATTTTCCCAAACTTAACTGTTTCACCAACCACCAATTTCAGGGCCCTTGTTGGTAACTGTTTGATTCAAATGTCCTGCCATCTTCTGCCATTGATGCAGAGAGTAATGTTGGAGTTGCATCAAAGGTGAGCATAAGGCTTAATGGTTAAGGGTAGTAACCGCCGCATCAAGCAAGTTACCCCGATGCTTGTTTATCCAGACTGCACAGATCACTGTCTTTTTGGATGTTGTCTTAATGTAAATCCTCTTTTCCACATTTATCCCTGCCGTTTAAGCAGAGAGCAATGCTGTATATGCATTCAAAGTGATGTATCAGGCTTAATTGGTTTAGGGTAGAAACCACCATAATAAGCATGCTTATTTGTTTACCCAGATTGTGAAGTTCAGTCTTTGTTGGTTGTTGTCTGAATGCAAATCCTCTTTTCCACATTTCCCCCCTGCCGTTGAAGCAGAGAGCAATGCTGAATATATATTCAAAGTGATGTATCAGGCTTAATTGGTTTAGGGTCATAACCGCCGTAATAAGCAAGGTATCCCCACTCTTATTTGTTTATCCAGATTGTGAAGTTCAGTTCTTGTTGGTCTGCAAGGCCTCTCCCAGCTTTTGCAGGCTGGGAAGTAGAACCTGAGGGGTAGATTTTAAAAATTTGCGCGATCGCGTACTTTTGTTCGCGCACCAGGCGCGAACAAAAGTACGCTGGATTTTATAAGATACGCGCGTAGCCGCGTGTATCTTATAAAATCCGGGGTCGGCACGCGCAAGGGGGTGCACATTTGTGCAAAGTGCGCGCGCCAAGCCCAGCGCGCGCTGCTTGTTCCCTCCGAGGCCGCTCCGATTTCAGAGCATCCTCGGAGGGAACTTTCCTTCGCCCTCCCCCCACCTTCCCCTCCCTTCCCCTACCTAACCAAGCTCCCCGGCCCTATCTAAACCCCCCCTTACCTTTGTTGGCAGATTTACGCCTGCTAAAAGCAGAAGCAAATCTGCGCGCGCCAGCGGGCTGCTGGCGCGCCATCACCTGACCCGGGGCTGGTCCGGAGGCCTCGACCACGCCCCCGGGCCGGTGCCAAGCCCCCCAGACCCGCCACCGAAACACCGCGTCACGCCCTCGAAACGCCACGTCATTTCGGGAACGCCCCCGACACGCCCATCCCCTCCCCTTTTACGAAGCCCCGGGACTTACGCGCGTCCCGGGGTTCTGCGCGTGCCAGCGGCCTATGCAAAATAGGTGCGCCAGCGCACAGGGCATTTAAAATCCGCCCCTGAGTGTTTTGGGGAAAAAGGTGAGAGTGTGAAGACTGTGGGTGAAAAGGAGTGGCAGGAGAAGAAAGACTGGCAATAGGAGGTACATGGAAGAGGGAAAGGACCAGGAACATGGGTGAATTAAGGTGGAGAGTGGAGAGGACCCAGGATTGTACTTCCCTAAATTTGTCCTGAGCAGACAAACAGGGAAGTACACCAGGGAGGCACCCCAAGAAGCTGGATGATAAGGGGTAGGTTCCTGATTCCTTGAGAAGGGTAGTGGAAATGGGTCCTTAGTTGTAGGGCATGCTTAAAGACTCAGATTGTCTGATACTGTTCTTAATATATAAGATTGAACCCAAGTTCGGATCTGTTGCTTACAACGAACTGGATTTTTGTATATATTTTAACCACTTTTCTGTCTCACCATATACTTGCAATACATATTCTATTTTAACAGCACACCATCATTTTTGTAAAATAAATAATTTTGTATTTTTCATATAATAGTTTTTGAATGGTCATAATGCAGGGTGGAGTAAAAACTGGAAAAGTTTGTAAAAATATAGAAGAATTCCTGAACTTTTTTTTCCCAGAAAAAGAAATCACAGAGGGCATTGATTCAACTTTCTTAGACATTTTTCATGACAAAGATATATGTGATAATCTGACCCTTTAATACAGTTTTTACTAGAGTATCTCAGCATATTGTGGCAGACACTATTCGATGTAATTCTCTAACCACTGACAAGGGATCAAATCACATATGAGTTTAGTGAAGGGTTTGTCATTGAATGGTTCAACAGTTCAACACTGAAGCACCATCTAGAGGGCTTATTTGGTACCTGAACAGGAGAACTGTAGTAAGACAAAAGCATGATCAGAAAACACATGATAGACTGGATGACACAGGCACTGATTTTTAAGAGAGATAAAATCCAAAAGAAGAAAGATTCAATCCAGGAATACATAGTAGGAGAATGTGAGAAGAAAGTAAAACTTTCTAGTGAGATTAAGCTGCCATCATATATCTGTCAGTGCCGAGAAGCTCTGTAGTAGCTTGGGAGGGCCTACCCAGAAAAGGAGATTGCCTGTCAAGAGTACAAATTTACAAACCCAGTCCTCTCGCCATTATCAGGTTTTCTAAGAGTATTCCATTGCATTGTTCAAGCAATCTCAAAAGGACAGTTAGCCTTCAGTATAGATATGTTAACAAATGTGTGGGTTTGACGCCAAAGTGATCTCATAACTGCTATAAACCTACCCTCAGCATCAGTGACCATATCTAGCAATGCAAAAGGGAAAATCTTGTTAGTGAAAATAGCAATGTTGTACCCCTATGGGTTGACCACTAGGTATCACCTAATCCCCATAGATTTTTGACTATTTTAAAGATTACTAAACTGGGTTACAGCCTGGTGCATCTGGAGATGGCCAACTCCCGAATCCAGATGCCAGGTCACTGAAGATCTGCCAGTATCCATCTAGGGACAGAGAAGAGCTGCAGTGACATGGACATCCCAGAAGGTTTTTGGATATTTAGAAAAGTATTCTCTTTTGAGTTTAGAGGAGGTCTTTTTGTCACCCCTTCTCTCAACTTGGGGCTTGGGCAAGGAGCCCGATTCATAACATGGAGGCCTTTCCCTCAGAGAGGTCCAACCGAAAAGAAATCAAAGAAGAGCATCTGAGAAGACCCTTCACAGGATCTTCCCCTGGGACATAGGCATAGCCTAGGTAATGGTGTGAGGACGTTGGTGGTGGCATCCAGCCACAAAGAAGGCATCGGCGGCAGTGAGCCGCAAAGAAAGACAGTGCAGCAGAGCAACTCAGCACCGCATGGGAGCAGCAGCAAGCTCAGCAGCAGCAGCAGCTTCTCCAGGCCGCGCCGAGGTGATGAGCGTCAGCAGCACAGGACCGCAAAGGCTGAGTAGCTCAGCGTTGAGGGTGAAAAAGCCGCTCGTGGCTTGTCTGCGGGCCACAAACACAACAATAACCCCTCCTCAAAGCCCTCTCCTCAAGCCTCTTCTCTTCGGCTGCTGAGGAGATGAAGGTATTCCTTATACCAACAGGGGGGATCAAGGGTCCAAGACAGGAGCTGGAAATTCCTTGATTCAGGGCTGAAGTGAAGACGTATACAAACAGCAGATGTAGACAAAGTAGTCTGGTGGTTAGAGCAGTGGGCTATGAACAAGGAGACCAGTGTTCAAGTCCCACTGTCGCTCCTTGTGACCTTGGGCAAGTCACTTTACCCTCCATTGTCTCAGGTACAAATAGACTGTCAATCCTCTGGGGACAGGGAAATACCTACAGTACCTGAATGTAATCCACTTTGAAGTGCTGAAAAAAGCAAAATATAAAAAAATCTAAATAAATAACATACTGAGTGCTTGGACAAAGACAGGGCAGAGTGCTTAGTCAAAGACATTGAACCAACGCATGAAACATCTTTTGCTTCCTCCACAAGAAGAATTTTGAATTTTGCAGGTAGAGATGTCTGGACACACCCCCATTTCATTTCACCACTCACAGGAAGGGTATGGGTTCTTCCGTCGCTACCAGATAACTCTTGAGCTGATCTTAGAAACTCTCAATGGGGAAGATGATACTTGCATGAACAAGGTATCCCCAAAGGAAATGTAATATAAATTTTAATAAGGCTCCCACATTATTTCCTGGTGAAAATGGGATTTCCAAACATGCCTTAGAAGATATGGCTCACTGATTATGGGACATATGGAGACATATTTACTGTAGTAGTCCAGCAACCATCACAATGCACTAGGTTCCAGAAATTGTTCCTGATAACCCATAAGAGCTAAAAGCTTCTTTGTGCAAAGGATATAATCATCGGTTGCTTTGGACAGAGTCTCTTGTTAAGCTGAACACTTAAATAACTTGTAAGTAAAAGTGATGCTTAGCTTAACTGTGAGTTATTGAGTGCTGCTGGATACAGCCTTCTCAAAATAGAGTGCCGTGGAGTGCTGCTAGTTGCCGCGTTGAACTGTAGTAAAGTAAGGGTTCCTCGCAGGTCCGCGAATAATATCGCTGTAGGATTAAAGTCCTGTTCAGAGTTCCCTCTCAGGTAAGCCTTTAAACGCACGCTGTTTGAACACCCTACGCTGCAGGGTTTCGGAGAATCTTCCTTCCTCAGGGGTACAGCAAGCTTGAATGCGACATATTATAGAAATATACGGCTTCTTCTGATGTAAAAGAGAGACAAAAACACAGAAAAAATGCCAAAGTCCCTATATTATGTGGCGCACACGTTTGGATCTAAATGATAATATTGAGAGCAACAACACAGAAACTTACCCAATATATTGTATATTGTCAGCGCAAAATTTAAAGAACCTTCCTGTCAAAACAGGAGTTCTTTAAATTTTGCGCTGAAAATAACTCACTCAATAACTCACAGTTAAGCTAAGTATCACTTTTACTTACAAGTTCTTCACATGCCTGGATAAACTTACCCAGTATATTGTATATTGTCAGCGCAAAATTTAAAGAACCTTCCTGTCAAAACAGGAGTTCTTTAAATTTTGCGCTGACAATATACAATATACTGGGTAAGTTTATCCAGGCATGTGAAGAACTTGGAACACTTAGAGACTTGTAACATTTGGAGACTTGGAACACTCAGAGAAGTGGAACACTCGGAGCCTCCACTGAACCTGCAGGCACAGAAGTGAGACCCAACAAACCAATGCTGGTCTCTGGGGTAGCCCTCCAGTCACCAGAAAGCACTTTCAGTCTTGCCACTTGGGAACGGCATGTGCGTCAGGACAGACAGAGGTCAAGGATGGAAGATGACTTGAAACAAGATTTAGAATGTGGAACATCACTTGGAATATCACTTGATATGAGGAACAACACTTGGAACTAGGATCATGGATACCATTGGCTGAAAAACCTCCATGAGACTGGGAATCCAGAATATCTGTAAAGTGGCCTCTGAGGATTTGAACCTGTGGGAACAGACTGGACCCAAAGACAAAAGCAAGGAGGTCAGTTAGCTGGACAAGCTCCATGAGGCCGGGAATCCGGAGTAATGGTAAGGTGACCTCCGAGGACTTGAAGCTGCAGAATGGACTTGACTTGGAAACCTGGAAGCAGGCCTTGTGCAACAAGGCACTCTACATAGCCCATGGGTTGGTCATAGACCACAATACTGGCACACCTGCAGAGACTTGGAACTTGGATGAAGGCACTGAAGACTTGGAACTTAGACAAAGACTCAGGTTCAGGTTCAGGTACAAATGAGCTCTGCGCCACAGTGTACCATGGTCGTGGACCACACCATCCCACTGTTTATTTATTTAGTCAGTTTTATATACCGGTGTTTGGTTTTTTGGACCTTTACAACGGTTTACAATTGTATAAAATAAAAGAACATGTAGTACAGCATACAAGCAACATAATTTAAAATAAAATTGACTTATAAACTATAAAAATTACAATTAAATACTTAATAAAATACAAAGCAAATATATCACTAAAAAACTTAAAACTAATAAAAAAAAACCACATTAAGCTAAAATAAATCGAAACAAAATAAAATCTAAATCACTGGCTTGAGTCAATACTATATGCTTGGGTAAAAAGCCATGTTTTTAACGTCTTCTTAAACAGTTTCAGATCTTTTTGAAGTCTCAATTCGGGAGGCATGGTGTTCCATAATTTTGGGCCCGCTAATGAGACAGCTCTTTCCCTGACCGATGTTAGTTTGGCACTTGCCACAGAGGGAACAACAAGGAGAACTTTATTGGCTGAACGTAAATTACGTTGTGGGGTATAGATACGCAACATTTCATTGAGCCAGTCAATGTGTTCGGTATAAAAAGCTTTGTGAATTAAACAGAGCGTTTTGTATTTAATTCTTGCCTCTACTGGAAGCCAATGTAATGAGATAAGTACAGGTGTAATATGTTCTCTTTTATTTATTCCAGTCAAAACTCTTGCTACTGAGTTCTGCAAGATTTGGAGTGGCCTTAATATTGTTTGCGGAAGGCCTAAGTATAAAGACTTGTAGTAATCAATAGTAAATAACAAGGCTTGGAGCACGGTTTGAAATTCAGCTTGGTTAAGGAGGGGTTTAAGCCATCTGAGAACCAGTAGTTTATAATATCCTTCTTGGATTTTTACTGAGATGTGTTGTTGTATACTAAGCCCCGGATCTAGCCAAAAACCTAGGTCGCATACTTTTCTTCCTAGGACAAATACGGATTTTTCCATGATCAAACTTTTTTCTTGGTCAAGAGGTATTTGTTTGCGTAACATTATTTCTGTTTTTGCCACATTCGAACAAAGCTTCATTTGATTTAATACTTGTTTTATAATATTTAAATACAATATGATAATCTTGAAAGTTTTTTCAACTGTATCAGAAATTGGCATGACTAACTGAATATTGTCAGCATAGATATAATAACTGAGTTGGAGACCAGATAGCAATTGACAAATTGGTAACAAATAAATATTGAATAAAGTGGCTGAAAGAGATGATCCCTGTGGGACTCCTGTTTTTAATTGAAAAATTTCGGATATTGTGTTGTTAGTGGAAACCTGGTAGGTACGTGGGCTAGTCACAGACCACGCCAGCAGTAGGGAAGGCTCTGGACTAAGACTTGGATATAGATGAAAGCCAGAAAATCACTTGGAAGACACTAGAGACCCAGGAAACACTGGAGACTTGGACATCAGGAGAGACGAAGACTTGGACATCAATCACGGGCGAATACTCAGGAACAAAGACTTGGAACTTGGAAATCAGGATGCGTGGAACTCAGAAGACACTTGAAACTCAGAAAACACTTGGAAACAGGAACAGGGACCCGATGATTGATAAGACATTGATAAGACAGGCTAAGAGAGAATTTGAAATGAAGTTGGCCATAGAGGCAAAAACTTATAATAAAAGCTTTTTCAAATATATCCGAAGCAGGAATCCTGCAAAGGAGTTTATTTATTTTATTTTATTTTATTTTATTTAAATCATTTTCTATACCGTCGTTAAGGTGGGTACCGACACAACGGTTTACAGGAAGGCACATAGGAGTTAGTTGTACCATTAGATGACCAAAGGATTAAAGGGGCTCTTAGGGAAGATAAGGCTCTTACAGAAAGACTAAATGAATTCTTTGCTTCTGTGTTTACTAATGAGGATGTTGGGGAGATACCAGTTCCGGAAATTGTTTTCAAGGGTGATGAGTCAGATGAACTGAACCAAATCACTGTGAACCTGGAAGATGTAGTAGGCCAGATTGACAAACTAAAGAGTAGCAAATCGCCTGGACCAGATGGTATGCACCCCAAGGTTCTGAAGGAACTAAAAAATGACATTTCAGATCTATTAGTTAAAATTTGTAACCTATCATTAAAATCATCCATTGTACCTGAAGACAGGAGGGTGGCTAATGTAACCCCAATATTTAAGGCTCCAGGGGTGATCCAGGAATCTATAGACCAGTTAGCATGACTTCAGTGCTGGGAAAAATAGTGGAAACTATTCTAAAGATCAAATTCACAGAGCATATAGAAAGACATAGTTTAATGGAACACAGTCAACATGGATTTACCCAAGGGAAGTCTTGCCTCACAAATCTGCATCATTTTTTGAAGGGGTTAATAAACATGTGGATAAAGGTGAACCAGTAGATGTATTATTTAATGTTTTTTATGACACTGTAAACCGTCTTGACTTTTATAGTTGTTGCGTTCGTGCCTATTCTCGCCCTCGCTCTACCCTCTCTACCTTTGTTGTGACTCCCTTCGGCTCTGATGGACAGATGCTGCCGCGGCTTGTCTCTGCCTCTGTGTCCCGGAGTCCCCGGGCTGGCTTGACGCTATGGATCCGCCATGTTCCTGATGACGTAAAGGCGCACACGTGCGCGCAATCCAGACTAATTCTGCCTACAGAGTATCATCACTGTTACTCCTTCTTCAAGGAAACAGATCCATAACAGATTGCTACTTCAGTACAGAGATTATATTAAGTGCTAACTCCCTAGCGGATCTGTCTCAGATTGCTCAACTCCAAAACAGAATTATAACAGAGTGCTAGCTCTTTCATTCTACAGGAACCAGCACATACCAGGTTGCCAACTCTGCCCTCCTGGCAGGGTTAGCCATATCAGACTGCCAACTCCTCCCCTCGGAGGAGCTGGTCGATACAGACTGCTAACTCCACCTTCCTGGCAGGTTGAGCCACAACAGTTTGCTAACTCCTCCTCCCAGAGGAGCTGGAACCTAATAGATTGCTAACTTCACCCTCCTAGCGGGGTGAGCAATAACACAGTACTGAAACCCTCCTACTTAACCTTTCCAATACCATCCTAAGAGGTTTTGACAACAAAAAAGGATATCTTCTGATTCTTTTGGACCTCTCTGCAGCCTTTGACACAGTGGATCACAAAATTCTGATTTCCAGCCTTGAATCCATTGGGCTAGCTGGCAAAACTCTTAGCTGGTTTACTTCCTTCCTTAATAATAGATATTTCAAAGTTTCTTACAACAATATATCTTCGAACCCTATCCCCCTCGAAACAGGTGTGCCACAAGGATCGGCTCTATCACCCATTTTATTCAACATCTACCTTATTCCTTTATGCCATCTCCTATCAAGACTTGACATAACGTATTACATGTATGCCGATGATATACAAATCCTCATTCCAATCTCCTCTTCGATAGAAGATGCTATGTCAAAAGCAGCCTCACACCTTGATGCAATCAGAAACATGCTAATCCACCTCAAATTATGTTTAAATATGAGTAAAACTGAATGTATCCTAATTGCCAGAAAAAACCCTGGACAAAAAACAATACCACCCTTCCATTTTGACAAGACCCTCATCCAACTTAAAGAAAAAGTTAAAGACCTGGGCTTTTGGTTAGACATTGATCTAAATTACAAAAAACACATCTCTACAAGAATAAAAGAAGGCTTTCAGAAACTACAAGTAATCAAACACCTAAAACCCCTACTTCACCCCCACGATTTCAAAACCGTTCTACAAGCCCTCATTTTTTCCGGTTTGGATTACTGCAACTCCCTTTTGATTGGCTTACCAAAATCATCTTTGAGACCCTTGCAGCTACTTCAGAATGCTGCCGCCAGAGTTCTAACGGGTAAAAGAAAATATGATCACATTACACCTGAACTCAACCAATTTCAGTGGCTCCCAATAGAAAAAAGAATTGAATTCAAAGTTCTCTCAATAATCCACAAAGCAATCTATAAAGCCGACTACACTGCCAATGATGACATTATACACATACATCGCTCTCAACGCACAAAAAGAACAACTAGTAAACTTCAACTTGTTATTCCCTCACTTCCACATGCCAAACTATCCTCCACCAGAAACAGAGCCTTCTCCATCATTGGACCAAAGTTATGGAACTCGTTACCTCACTTCCTTACCGCACAAGAAAACTTAAAATCCTTCAAAAAAGACCTAAAATCCTGGCTTCTCAGCCATACTCTTAAGGACAGCTCTCAATGACTTTAAATTATAATCCCATTGCCTGCCAACTTTCACTATTCCCCTTGGACAATCTCTCCTGATTCAAGCTTCTGATGCCTCCTTTTATGAAGAACTCAGATATCTCTGTTTATCTATTCAGTGTACCTACCCTGTTTATTTCCTGTTTCTGTTCATACTTCTATTTTATGCCATTTCTCATTATTGTTAAATTTAAAGTTCAAAAATCTTTCAATGTAACAAGTTGTTCTAAATGTAAACCGGAGTGAAGGCAACTATGCTATACCTCGGTATATAAAAAATGCTAAATAAATAAATAAATAAAATAGTATAGTTTTATGTTTATTTTATGACAATGTAAACCATTGTGATGGAATTTCTCTAAATGACTATATAAAATTTTACAAAAATAAATAAACAAACAAACAAACAAACATAAATAAATAAATAAATAATAGTGTATTTGGATTTTCAGATGGTTTTTGACAAAGTCCCTTATGAGAGGCTTCTAAGAAGACTAAAAAGTCATGGGATAGGAGGTGATGTCCTTTCATGGGTTACAAACTCGTTAAAAGACAGGAAACAGTGTAGGATTAAATGGTCAATTTTCTCAGTGGAAAAAGGTAAACAGTGGAGTGCCTCGGGGATCTATACTTGGACCGGTGCTTTTCAATATATTTATAAATGATCAGGAAAGGAATACAAGTGAGTTAATCAAATTTGCAGATGATTCAAAATTATTCAGAGTAGTTAAATCATAAGCGGATTGTGATAAATTGCAGGAGGACCTTGCCAGACTGGAAGATTGGGAATCCAAATGGCAGATGACATTTAATATGGACAAGTGCAAGGTGACGCGTATCGGAAAAAATAACCCATGCTGTAGTTACACAATGTTAGGTTCCAAATTAGGAGCTACCACCCAGGAAAAAGATCTAGGCATCATAGTGGATAATACATTTGAAATCGTCAGCTAAGTGTGCTGCGGCAGTCAAAAAAGCAACAGAATGTTAGGAATTATTAGGAAGGAACTCGTGAATAAAGTGGAAAATGTCATAATGCCTCTGTATTGCTCCATGGTGAGAAAACACCTTGAGTACTGTGTACAATTCTGGTCACCACATCTCAAAAAAGATATAGCTGCACTGGAAAAGGTACAGAGAAGTCAACCAAAATGATGAAGGAAATGGAATGGCTCCCCTATGAGGAAAGGCTAAAGAGGTTAGGGATGTTCAGCTTGGAGAAGAAATGACTGAGGGGGGATATCATAGAGATCTTTAAAATCATGACAGGTCTACAATGGGTAAATGTGAATCGGTTATTTGCTCTTTTGGATACTTGAAGGACTAGGGGGCACTCCACGAAGTTAGCAAGTAGCACATTTAAAACTAATCAGAGAAAATTCTTTTTCACTCAACAGATATTTAAGCTCTGGAATTTGTTGCCAGAGGATGTGGTTAGTGCAGTTAGTGTAGCTGAGTAGTGTAACATTAAAAAAGGTTTGGATAAGTTCTTGGAGAAGTCCATTAACTGCTATTAATCAAGTTGACTTAGGAAATAGCCACTACTATTACTGGCAACAGTAGCATGGAATCTACTTAGTTTTTGGGTGCTTGCCAGGTACTTATAACCAGGATTGTCCACTGTTGGAAACAGGATGCTGGGCTTGATGGAACCTTGGTCTGACCCAGTATGGCAACTTCTTATGTTCTTTTGTTATTATGAGAGACCAGGAATCATGGAACAAGATGGTGGATGTCCAAAGAAGAACATGAAGACCGATGCAAAGGCAACCAGGAAGTGGCAGAAGAGCCCTTTTATAGGGCTGGGTGGAGGATGACATCATCAGGTGGTGCCACAACTTTTCCTGCCATGGGTCCTTTAAAAGAAGAGCAGAGGCACATGGGCACGCCTAAAGGACTTCAATTTCCAGAGTATATGCTGGGTCGGCAGCTGCCTGACCACGAAGATCGTGGCAACATTAGTGGTGGCACCCAGCCACAAAGAAGGCATCAGCCATGAAGAAAGACAGCTCGGCAGAGCAACTCAACGCCGCATGGGTGCAGCAGCATCAGCAGCTTCTCCAGGCTGTTCCGGGTTGGTGATCATCCATGGCACGAAGACCGAGCAATGCAGCATTGAGGGTAAGTAAGCCTCTCGCAGCTTGTCTGCGGGCACAAATGCAACATAGAAAAGGTATCCTACCCAGCATTTTTAAAGTTTTGAAGAAATTTAAGAATTCTAACTGCCTTTCTTGTGTTTTAAGGTCTCGCAGGTAGGTCAGGAATCTTCACCTTTCCGTAGTACTATGCAGTCCTTTTATGTTGAGTAAGATACAATTAATCAGAGAGACATATTTACAAAAAAGGGAGAAATGCAGAGAAAAATGGGACTATATCAAGATCTGGAAAAGACCATCTGACTGTTTTCTGAGGCACAATTTGCAGTAAGAAAACAAATAAGATCAACAGGAAACAATATATAGAAACAAAAATCCAAAAAGAAAAAAAAAAAGATGTAACCAAGAGCAAGGATAGCGGTAGCCTATCCATTCCATTCCAAAGATGATTTTACATAAACCAGATGGAAAAGGTGAAATATAAATCCTAAAGAATATAACTACTGAACTCCCCTACCCCAACTGAAGGAAAAAACCTCTTAGCCCATCACACAGTCCATGTATAACAATGGTATCAGATATAGAAGGATATACATGCAATTTCTCAGAAAACAATTTTCAGAAATGCAGTCATGTGGTTTGCAATGTCCATCACAATGTTAAATATACTTAAACTCCATCAAACACATAGTTCAGCAGCAAAAACCAAACTTAACACAGAGAAACCAGTAGGGTCTTTGCTGGTATTTCTTCAGATTTCCTAAGGGACACAGGGCCCACTGAGCTAGAGGAGCTTTCAAGTAGGCAGTGCTTTTTTTGTTGTTGTTGTTGAGGTGATCAAGCCCAGCAGCTTCACAGAACACACAAACTCCCTGAGCATTATGACACTTCCAGTCCCAATCTTCATTATGGAATCAGAGATTAGTGGGGGAAATGCACAAATACCTTCGTACTGTGGGTCTGCAAGATCCAAAAGAATGAAGTCTTAGCAGGCTGAGCCTCCTCCTTCACATTTTAAACTCAGTCATGCAGACTTTTCTCTGAAAGTTCAGAAGGTAGCAAGTTATGACTCGATCTCTTGCCAAAGTTTGGCTTCAGGCCTATTGATTGGTAGGGTCCTATTGGTAATGATTTACCATCAAGTCCAAAAGGTTTTAATGAATTAAAGACCAGATATCACCTTATAGATGCCCTCAGCTCCTAGGAGTGCCACAGAAGTCCATATTGTGTTACCTCATCCTGTTTTCCAGGTTGTCAGTAGGGAGGGAAAAAGCTTCATAGAATTTGATCAGAGTAAAAGCTTGGTAACATCTTTTTTCTGCTTTTCTGGTATGGCATTATAGGATCTTAGTTCAGATATCAATTTCACTAGGTTGCTCCTTAATATCATGAAGAGACTGCACTGTTTTTCACCAGCTTCTTTAAATTTATTTTTAAGTACCATCAGCTCTACGATAGTAACATCTTGGTTGTATGTTTCTCTTTGCTGTCCAGGCATGAGGTTACAAGTGGTGGTCAGTTTCTCTGGCTAATATCAGACACCACCCTGATAGATTTGCAGGATAATTGATTTTGGACTCATTCCATACGAGTGATGATTTAAAAAAATAAATAAATAAATAAAGCCAATGAAAATAGTGGACTGAGGTTTGTTATCAGAAAAAAAATTTAGCAGGTAAGAAGTAGAAGAGAAGTTAAGTGGCTATCTTCTAACACACTCTCAACAGCATTCTTAATTTCCATTTTAGTATCTTTCTTTTTTTTGCTGCACACAGAAAATGGAAATAGAACTTTTTGCAGACCACTGGGTTTTTTCCATGTCAGATCTATATGTAAAATTTAGAGCCCTCTGACATAGTTTGGTGAATTGTTACCCTTTGGCATAGATGTGCTAATAGAACATTGTTTCTAATTACCTTCAGCTTCACACCCACACACACTGCTGTGGCATGTTTTACCTGTGTGAGCAGTGTAAGTCAACAAATCAGACAGCAGATCTCTGAAATGCATTAACAGAAAAAAATGCACTTCTTTTTTGTTCCTTGTAAAAATGATTCCTTGGAACAGCTTTTTCATTTTCATCCATCTAAATGCCTTGACACAAAACAGGCTGGAAAAGAAACCCTTTTACTGCAGGACCGATGGAAAAAGCCTTCATAAACAGTCTGCTGTTTTTCTTTCTTCTCTAGAACCTTTGGTGGGAACATTCAGAAAATTGTTTCTTTTCTGCTTTAAGCAGTGATACCACCATAATCACTTGAAATAGATTTGAATTAAAAGGGGCAAACAGTGGGTGATTATATAGGTTTCGCCAAAGATCAACTGATCATGAAATTAGATATTCAAACTAACATCAATTTGGTAACACCTCAGAAAGCTAATCAGATTGCATAAGAGGTGTGGCCGCCAGAGATGCTCTATTAACATCCCCAGTGCTGCCCATGGACTTCCCTACTAGGATTGCTTCACCAAAATTTGACTATGTCATTTATGGTGTTCAACAAGCCTTCTGAAGAAAATACAGCTTGAACAGCTGCCTTTATTACACAGTTCCTATTCATTTTGATGAGAACATTGCAGATCCTACTCAGTCTCTCTCCTTTTCTCTTACTAGTGCCCTCTGTTTGTCCCAAGCATGTGAACTTCTGGTCTCCATAACTCAAAAAAGATATAGCAGTACTAGAAAAAATGCAGAAAAGGACAAAAAAATATGATGAATGGGATGGAGCACCTGCCTTACAAGGAAAGGCTTAACAGGTTAGAGCTATTCAGCTTGGAGATGAGACAACTGAGAGAGACAGGATTGTTACAAGTAGGGTGACTGCCCTGGCACCATGTCTGAGTGGACCCCAAATCACCATTATGATGCCATCTGCAAGCATGTGTGCCCGAATTGGAACGGAAGTACCAAAAGCACACTTTGCCAAGAGCACTATTTTTTCTACCAACTACCTTGGGAAGGAGATATGATAGAAATTTACACAATCATGAGTAGTGTAGAACAATTAATAGAAAATGGTTATTTACTCTATCAAACAATACTAGCACTATAAGAAATTCCTTGAAAGTAACTAGTAGCAAATTACATCAAATTATAAAAAGTATTTTTTAGTCAATGAACAATTAAACTATTGAATCTGTTGCCAGAGAATGTGGTCAAGGCTAGTAGTATAAATGAGTTCAAAAAGGTTTGGATAAGTCCCTGAAGGACATTATTGAAGACCATAAATAATTATTATCCAGGTAGATATCTCTACTTCATAATTCTGGAGTGTGTAGTAAGGAATGAACTTTCCTTTAGAATATTCTGGGCTCTTCCAAGTGACCCAGACTAGTCACTGTCAGTGTCAGAGCTATAATGCTAAGCTTGATGGACCTTATGGCACCTTCGTATTATGAATGGGCAGGCATTTCAAATCTCATGAGAAATATCAACAATATTTTTTGTATTGTTTCTAAAATGAAACATAAGTCAAATAAAATTCAGTCTTTTTCATTTCTTTTATTTTAGTGTGCTCTGTTTGCCCTACCCCCACAGCTCATCCAATTCAAAGGGGGAAGAAACAATTTCCAGTTGCCACCGTCATGGTCCGTGACCAGCCCATGGGGGCTGTGTAGGGTGCCTTGTGGTACTAGGCCTTCTTCTCGTCTCCAGTGCAAGCCTCCGGAAGACTCCTGTTTTTAATGCCAGCTTCTGAATCCTGAGTCTTAAATCCTGCATCTTGAATCCCGTCCCGGTCTTCGGAGTTCCTTGTACCTGCTTCCATCCATGCCTAAGGCTCTGCCAGAACCTGCTCCGCTTCACAATGGTCTGCAACCAGCCTCAGGTGGCTGTGTAGGGTGAGCCTCGGTTCAGGCCTCTCCTGAATCTTCATCATGTCCTGGTTTCAAGTTCCACTGCCTCATCTGGAGTCTGCTTCTCTTTCGGTGTGGTCCGTGACCAGCCATGGGCAGCTGTGTAGGGCGTGCTGCGATGCAGTACTCACCCAGTACTTTCTCCTAAATCCTCACCTGAGACCTCCTAGTAACCTGAAACCTTGACTGAGTCTTCTGAATAACCTGAATCCTTGTCCAAGTCTTCGAGTATCCTGGTCTTCATCTGAATCCTCCGAGTATCTAGTCTATGTCTGAATCCTACGAGTATCCTGAGTCTATGTCTGAGTCTTCTGTTTCCTGTTCCAAGTACCATGTCTCGTCTTGTTCCTGCCATCAGCCTCCGTCTGGCCTCACACACTCGTCATTCCCTAGCAACGGGTCCTGAAGGGCTATCAAGTGGCCGGAGGGCTATTTCTGAGACCAGTTGTTAGGATTAGTGGGTATGTGGGCCTTGGCTGAGGTGAGAGATGGTTCCGCCCACAGGGAGGAGCCCCATGAGCCTCACCGTCAGGAGGCGAGGTCTCAGCTGACGTCAGACACAGTTCAAGTCTAGAATCCTTATTAAAGAGGTAGAGCAGCACTACCCGCAGAGCGGGAGGTGCAAGAGTAAAGTTACACAGACACAGAGGTGCCACAGGGTCTGTGGAATGGGGATACCCAAGGAGGATACCACAGAATAGTTGGTAATGGTCCGTAGAGCAGGGTACACTGATGAGGTCCTCAGTAGAGATGGTAGTGGTCCGCAGCACAGGGTACACCGATGAGGTCCTCAGTAGAGATGGTAATGGTCTACAGAGTGGGGTACACCGAAGAGGGTCCTCAGTAGATAAGGTAAAAGTCCACAGAGCGGGGTACTAATGGAAGGAGTAGCGATGGTTCCAAGGAAGCCCCTGGAGCAGGCTGTAGTCCTGTGCGTCAGGCCCTCTGAGGAGTGGATAGCCAGAGACGAGGATAGGGCCCCCGAGGAGCGGGTACCCGAGACGTCTCACGCCAAGGAAGCAGGAGCTGGAACGAAGGTCCTCTGTGAGCAAGGTGGATTCAGCAATGAGGGAACTCGTTGCCAAGTCGTAGGTAGGCAGGGCCAGCCAGCTTAAATGTCCTGGAGGAATGACATCATCCGGAGGGGATGCCCCCGAGGTTCCCGCCATAACGTGCTTAAGACTGGCCCGTGCGCGCATGCGCTTAAGGATTCCGAAGACAAGATGTCAGTCGGTGGCATCCATGCCATCTGAGGTCTGGGAGTGGTAGGAAGGCCAGCGACAGCTGGCGGAGGCCGCAAGTCTTTCCCACGGAGCTAAGGCTGTGAAGAAAGAGGTGAGCAACTGCAGTCGCAGCCATCTGTGACTGACGAGCATAACACCAGCATTGCATTGCTGGGTCTTATTGGTGCATGTAGGTCCAGTGGAGGGCTGAGCCTGCCTCGTTTCAGTCCAGACACTCCTTGTCTTCAGTCCAGCCTCATTCCTGCTCCGCCTGTGCTTGTACTCGCTCACCTCTCACGGTGTGTCTTGGGGCTCCCCTCTGAGCCGTGCCGTGATCCAAGGGCTCACAATCTCCCTCGAGAAAATGACTGCACCTCCGTGACTCGCAACACCACTACAAGGATCATTGTGCTTACTGGAGGCCTGTTTTTTTTTGGGGGGGGGGGGGTTTGCAGGGTTCTTTTTTACGGTTTAATTTTTGGGGGGTTTGACAAATGAACCCAACTGAAAAAAATTTAAATGAACCAAATCTAGATGAAAAAAGCCTTGTAACAGAAAAACAAACCAAATGAAAAATTTGGTAGCTGCACATCCCTAATAATCACAATACCTGTCATTATGACATATGGAGCCCTTTGATCAGCCAATAGATGGCCCTAGGTTCCTGCTTAGAAAGTTTACATCTATGAGACTTCCATCCCTTTCTGCCCCTCCAAAACTGGAGGGTTTGGTTGGATGCTTTATTCTATTTAGTTTAGCCATTTTAGTAATTTGTGGAGTCATTTTGAGTTAGATCAAAGCAGTGAGGATGTAGGTGCTTAAGCCTGTGAGCGCACTCTACCCCTAAGTGAGGCAAACACCAGTGTCAGTACCTGCAGCATGAGATTTTTGATGACCAAGATGTATCCTAATTTTTTCAGAAGGAACTCCTGCTTAAACCTTATACCCTTTGGAAAAGGATCCTCCCCAGTCACAAAGGACAAGGGGTAAATATCTGTGAGCTCTAATCTACTCCCTAGATGGGGCAAGCACCAGTTATAATGAAGCAGCAGTCACCAAGAGATTTTTCAAAGAGCAGCTCCAAAGAATAAATAAGTTGTATGCCCATGGGACCTAAACCTCCCCAAGTAAGGGTTACATAAAATGGCAACCATGGGGTTTACGGGTGGTGGAAAAGTATAATTGTGTGTTTCCCACAAGAAATGTGAATTTTGGCGAATGTACAATATACCATGAAATGTAGAAACAAAACTGTGACACTTACAACAAAATGGCGCTCATTCCCATGCTAGAACGTTGGCAGGAGGGGAAGCATGCCAAAGAAGAAACATGCGATCTGTGCATCTGACGTCACCACAGCATATGCGACATACAACCAATAAAGCACTATAAAACTGGCAACATGCTCATGACTTCATCCTCAGCACGAAGGACAGTGTGGCATGGGCATGTGCGCCAAGAGATTGCAGCAGTAGGCCATGAATCCTGACCCTAGCAGGATAGCTGAAGTGAGTGATTGATTTTCTAACCAATTTATTGAACTTATGGACATTCTGATCTTGATCGCTAAATTGCAACATCAACTCCTTGTGTGAAGCGGCAAAAGTAAAAGCGGTGCAGCTTTTAAAGAACAGTATGGCTGATAAATAGAGCTAAAACCGATTTCTTCTTGTGGGGGTAGCCCGATGGAGATGACTCATGAAGAAGCGTATGCTTTGCAAACCTTTGGAGGTCAATGGGTGAGTGACACAGTAGTGCCTGTCTGTGGAGCAGGTCATGTTTTCAGACTTACTGAATTGGCACATCCTGTGCAAACAGAGAGGGCCTTCAAATGTCTTTTGCAGGGATCGGAGTTATCCCAGCTGTCGAATGAGCATACTGCTGGGCTTGTCAGCAACCCTCTAATATTAACACACATTGCTACTACTGCAATGGCCCACTATTCCAGGCCATTGGGGTGTGACCCGGGATTTTAGTAGGGTGGATAGGAGGCCCCTCTGCTATCAGCACTTTCTGCCATATGGCGATTCACCAAAGTGGTGACCAAATCTCTCCGGTAGGATTGGAGGAGAGCAGCAGCCATGCCAGGAAAGACAAAGTGGTGGCAGTTGAAACCCCCCCTCACCAAGGGGTAGATTTTAAAAAAGCGCGCCTTCGCGTACTTTTGTTGGCACATCAGGCGCCAATAAAAGTACGCTGGATTTTAGTAGATACGCGCGTAGCCGCTAAAATCCTGGATCGGCGCGCACAAGGCTGCCAATTTCGTGTAGCCGGTGCGCGCCGAGCCGCGCAGCCTGCCGCCGTTCCCTCCGAGGCCGCTCCGAAATCGGAGCGGCCTCGGAGGGAACTCGCTTTCGCCCTCCCCTCACCTTCCCCTCCCTTCCTCTATCTAACCCCCCCCCCCGGCCCTATCTAGACCCCCCCCCCTACCTTTGTCGGGGGATTTACGCCTCCCGGAGGGAGAAGTAAATCCCCGCGCGCCAGCGGGCCGCTAGCGCGCCGAGACACGACCTGGGGGTGGTTCCGGAGGGCGCGGCCACACCCCCGGACCGCCCCGGGCCGAAACCACGCCCCCGGGCCCGCCCCCGAAACGCCGCATCCCGCCCCCAAAACGCCGCGCCGATCTGACACGCCCCCGACACGCCCCCCTCGAAAACCCCCGGGACTTACGCGAGTCCCGGGGCTCTGCGCGCGCCGGTAGGCCTATGGAACATAGGCGCACCGGCGCGCAAGGCCCTGCTCGCGTAAATCCGGGCGGATTTACGCGAGCAGGGCTTTTAAAATCCGCCCCCAAGAGTACTGAGTGCCTCTGCTGGAACTAGCAGGCCTTCCTGTTTGTTGACAACCACGACATGGTGGTGGAGGCCATCTTCAACAAACCATTAAGTAGCGGGGTGGCCAGTGAGTCCATAAAACTATCTTGGGCTGAGCAAGTGAAGGCCCAGAGTCAAGGCTTATAGAAGCAGATATGTTACTTTCAGTCATTGGGCGAGGCCAGTGGACCACCAAGCTATTAGACCCAGAAACTGCTTGGCCATCGACCCCAATGAGAATTCTGTCAGGACAAGTGACCACAGTGACTGCTCCCTGCCTAGGGACGAGGGCGAGGGATGTCCTCAGATAATAGCTCCGCCAGTTTGGCATCTTTTACTTGGTATAGAATTCAGAAGCAGCCCACACTGGATCGTTTGGAATGGTTTATGGCCATAACAGTCAACCAAGCCATCACTATTTATGCCGTGGTCATCCCAAAAGTAAATCTCATGGCCCGTGGACCTAAAACTTTCCTTGAGAAGTGCTGGATGGCCATGAAGCTCCCCGCCTAGCATCCAGCTCAGGTATCTCCTCTGGAATGGAGTTATCCAGAGTAACGGGTTCCATGCCTGAAGATGACAAGTTGGACCAGGCTGTACCCCTTGAGGGGAGGGATCAATCATGGGCAATTGCTTGTCCTTTGGGTAAAAGAAACAACCTGTATCAGGGTTTTGCTAAGAAAATAATTATTGACAAAAAGTTCCAAGGTATCTATGGCCTTCAATTCCCTTATGTACTCGTGTACATTATGAACTTCATAGAGGAGAACAGGGATGCTTAGTTTGCAGAGTAAGCCAATCACACTATCATCAATGACTCTACAAACCCTCAAGGTAGCACTACAATTATTGGCAGGCTCTAAACCACAAAGTGGCAAAGATGTGACTGCTGGGCCAGAACATTTACAAATACGCTGTTATTTACCATCTACGCAGTGGAGAACAGAGGTCTCATTCTATAAATTGCCTCCTCCTCAATGCAGTTACAGTCAAAAAGCCCAGTACGGATCATTATTATCCTCTGAAGATCTCCAAACCAGATAGGAGTGCAGCAGAGGACTTGATTTCCCTTTAAGGAAGGAAGGCGAGATGGCCTGAAACAGTTTCTTAGCGTTTTATTGTACTGTTGGCGTGTTGACTGTGTTTTCTTACAGGCTTGTTCCTGTGGCCTGGTGAGGTTGAGCTTCATTTCACAAAAGAGACTTTTGGCTTACCCTCCTCGGGAAGGTGAAGATTGGACATCCCCTCTGGGTGAGGGTAGACTGTTATCCTCGTAGATATACTTCTACTGTCAAGGTAATGACCTAACCTGGACCATAGGCCAAGCAGAACAAAAGGTTTTACAGAATTCTAAAATGTGTCAGTCCTTCAGGGACGGGAACTTTGATTAAAAAAACACCCTCATCAGAGGGCTAATTGTGTGATTCTATTAAGAATCTTCATTGATCTTTTATTATGACATATTTTAATGTTGAATTCACTTTTCATAGGTTTTAAAAGTAAATATTTCATTACAAGAGTGTTTTGTTTATTAAATTATCCATGATGAAATTTGATTTCTTTCAAAGGTGGAATCTTCCCATAGGATTTGACACCTTTCACATTAATTCTTTATTTATTTATTTGCAGGAAGATACTCAGCTAATGCAATAAATTCCTGTGTTCCAGTGCTGAATAATGAGAGTTCCTTTCACAGTTTACGTGCTAGGAAGTAATAAGAAAGTAGTAAGGATTATGATTTCTAAATCAACAATAATGTATTCAAGTGTATTTAATTTCCTCTGTTGTGAGTAGGCAACTAAGCATTGGCGCTATTCTTTGGAGGGAACCAATGTGGAGGGGACTGTGTAATATGTCTTATATTGTAAAAAATATTGCATTTCATCAGATTGTGAGTGCATCGCATCCCCTTATGTTTTTGGGCAGTGGCAGCGCACTCTGCTTGCAAGCAGTGGCAGAGCAGGCCTTTAATTCAGTTTAATGGCTTCATTCTACAGGAACTATGCGCCCAATGGTTGTGTATGTATTATAATATAATTCCTTATATCTACCCTAGTTAAAGAAAGACCTGAAGTCTTCAGGCTATGCTGGTCTTAGTCTCCCTAGGGGACATGCACCCCCTAGTGGTGCAATTTATTATTATACCTTCTTACAATTGTATCATTTTAGAGTTTCACTGGGGAAAAATTGTAAGTAAGTGTCCTTCCTCTCAGAAATGTTTTTCATGGGGGGGAGAATATGACACCCCTTGGGTCAGCCACTAGATGGCCCTAGGTCCCTGATTAGAATCTTTACATCGATGAGCCTTCCATCTTTTTCTGCTTCTCATAACCTGAACCATTTGGATTGGATGTCTCATTATATTTAGTACAGCCATTTTAGTAATCTGTGGAGTCATTTTGAGTTAGATTCAGAGCAGTAAAAATGTAGTTTTTCCACTCTCTGGTGAGGCCTCCCTGCCTCATCAGGAATTTTAGTTTGGAGGAGATTTCTCACTGTGCATGCTCTGCCAGAGGATCGCCCTTCTATTTTTTTCCTTTTTTTTTGCAGTGAGATAGATTTTTGCCAGATTCCCTTTGAGACTCCCATGAAGGGACTGAAGTCCTCTGAGCCCACTCTACTCCCAAACAGGCCGATACAGTACAGTGCGCTCTGGCAGAGCTCACTGTTAACCCGAGATTGGACACGTGTTTTCGACGCGCTAGCTTTACCCCCTTATTCAGTAAGGGGTAATAGCGTGTCGAAAATGCAAATCCAACTCCCCCGACCCTAATAGCGCCCGCAACAGGCAAATGCATGTTGATGGCCCTATTAGGTATTCCCACGCGATACAGTAAGTAAAATGTGCAACCAAGCCGCACATTTTACTTTAAGAAATTAGCGCCTACCCAAAGGTAGGCGTTAATTTCTGCCGGCGCCGGGGAAGTGCACAGAAAAGCAGTAAAAACTGCTTTTCTGTGCACCCTCCGACTTAATATCATGGCGATATTAAGTTGGAGGCCCCAAAAATTAAAAAAAAGTAAAAAAATTTAAAATAAAAAATTTAAAATGGGCCCGCGGGTTGAAAACCAGACACTCAATTTTGCCGGCATCTGGTTTCCGAACCCGTGGCTGTCAGTGGGCTCGAGAATCGATGCTGGCAAAATTAAGCATCGGCTGTCAAACCCGCTGACAGCCGCCGCTCCTGTCTGAAAAGAGGTGCTAGGGACGCGCTAGTGTCCCTAGCACCTTTTTTTGCCACGGACCCTAATTTAAATAAATTAAGATACTGTATCGCGTGCACAGGAGAGTGTCCTGTGCTCGCGCCGGGAGACCGGGCACTCGCCCGCTCTCCCGCGATTTTTACTGTATCAGCCCGTAGGTGAGGCAAGTACCAGTGACAGTACCTGCAGCATGAGATTTTTGGTGGCCAAGATGTATCCTGATTTTTACAGAAGAGACTCCTGCTTAAACCTTGTACCATTTGGAGAAGGCTCCACCCAGACACAAAGGACAAGGGCTAAAGACCTGTGAGCCCTAATCTACTCCCTAGATGGGGCAAGCAGCAGTGATAGTGAAACAGCAGTCACCAAGAGATTTTTTTCAGAGAGCAGACCCGAGCAATAAAAAAGTTTGTTTGCCCTTGGGACCTAAACCTCCCCAAGTAAGGGTTTCAGACAGAAAACATTATATCCTGCATGTACTTTCTTAAGTGCACACAAAAAAAAGAGAAGAGAGGCAGAGTGAAGGAAGATATGGGGTGAAGGAAGAGAAGGGAAAATAAATGGATGCCTGCAAGAAATAAAACCAATTGTTTCTTACAGGTCTCAAAGCAAGGAAAAAATGAATCCAAATAAAATTCATGAACATTTGCCTGGGATTCACTGTCATTTTCGCAGCTTTAGGCTCCTTTCACGTCTGTCATATTATCCAGGCAAGTGGATTTGCAACCCCAGAAAGCACACGTGCATTTTCATAACATGGGTACTTTTCACCACATAAGGAAAGCACTCCGGGGGAGAGGAGGCATTTTGGAGGCCTGTTTGAATATTACGCATGTACATTTCATTTTCATAAATCACCAATGTAAATTTCCACCCTGCAAGTATCCACAAGTATTTTTAGCCACATAAATCAATATTCAAACATTAGGTATGAAGGGACGTGCTGTTCAAAAATCATCTGGGTTTTGCAAGCTGAAAAATACATGCATACATTACCAATTAGGTGCCCCACTGAAAATGCACCCAATGCTGAGCAATCTCATCTGGGACTTCTAGAAGCAAGAAGTCATAAATTTAGCTACAATTAACTGCCTTGATTTTATGTGATGTGACAAGCTGCTGGCTTAAGTCCAAATGGTCGCTGGCTTAAATATCGGTTGTACTGGCTAAACTGTGAATTCAACCACAAACTGGGAGCTATACTAAATTTTCTACTGTTAACTGAGCCATCCCAGAAAGTTCAGTCACATAAATACCACTTATCCACCCATTTAACTTAAAAAAAAAGTCAGAATCTCAGGCCTTTTTTAATCAATTTGCTAAAGGATAGTTTAAGTTCTTACAAAAGAATAAAACTCAGCAAATAATTGTCTTTGGATTGCAGTTGTACAATGCTGGTATGCTCTTTGGTTACTACTTTATTGCAGTGCTGGATCACCAAGTCCACAAGAGTTTACCTTTCCTCTTATCTCTTGCTATAGTCTTTTACCGGCCGTCTTAATTGCCCCTCGTTTGTATACTGGCCAGACTGTGCCATGGGAGAAGCCACCTGGCGTAGGATGGGAGCCCGCATTTGTGGCCCCTGAGCAAGCAGGAGTGGATTATGTTACTCGAGAGTGTGGCATAATGAGCTGGCTGTACAAGGGCTGTTGTAATACATTCTGTTTATTCTCTCAACTGTTCCCAGCAGCGAGAAGAAAATGCCTTTATTATTTACAGTCTGTACTTAGAGCAATCATCAAGGTTGATTATGGGTTTATTGTTGCTGGCCAGCCTCCCTACACCAGCAGGTGCCAGGCACACTGAGCTACACTCCCATCAAACATTGACCCCGTGATGCATGAGCAAGCGCCATGGATTCTGTTTACTCCAGTGGGGAGGCCACTCTTCCCTCACCTTGGGAAGCATCCCACAGGCAATAAAATGTTTGCGGCGAGCTAGAACTAGGCTCCAGGTTCATTCTTTCCTAATTCATTCAGCTGTGATGACTCCGCTGTTTGCTGAAATGCACAGCATTGCTTAACTTAAATACTTAAGCAGAACATTTACTGTACGTTGATACTCCCCGCCACAATAACCGAGATCTGGTCAGGGGGCTTTCCTGCATATTCTGACAGTCAGAGAAGTTTAATTGTCCAAAAATAGAAAGAGAAGATTTTCTGTGAAGGTTCCACAGTTGTGGAATGCTCTGACTTTTAAGGTCTGTGGTGAGTTACCAGACTTTTCTGAAAGCTTTTTTTTTTATTTACGTAAATTTAAGAAATTTGTTTGAGTTTTTAGTAATTCTGAGCAGTGATGTGGGTTAAGTTTTATTTTCCTTCTGTAAGCATTTATATTATTCAGAATTGGGGACCTTTTTTAGACTTAGATATTTTCAGCCAAATTTTAAATCCTCCCCCGCGAGCAGAAAACGGGGGTTACGCGCATGGCCAGGACTATGCGCACGCCATGTACATCTTCAAAGAGGCCCAGTCCCTCCATTACGTGCTGAAATGCCAGGCCCAGTTAAAGGGGCGGGGCGGGGCTGGAGGAAGCCGGTACAGCGGCCATTTTCCGCTGTACCAGGGAAGGGCATCCTGGCACACACAAGTTGCTACTGTTCCGTTGGAGCAGTTAGCAATAAAATAAAAACATCGACAGGTAGGAGAAAGGGTTTAGAGGGTGGGAAGGAGCAGGGAAAGGGAAGGGAGGTTAGGGTAGGAGGGGGTAGAAAAGTTCCCTCCCTGTCCGCTCCTTAATTGTAACGGACTGGGAGGGAACTGGGGAAGGCCTTGATGCGTCACCGCTCGGAAATTGCAATTCTCTACCCCCCTTGCGCGCGCCGCACACACATGCCCGCGCGGATTACAAAATTCGCTGCGCATGCGCGCGCGTCGCTCATATTTAATAACACATGCTCAGCCACGCGCACATGTTATAAAATATGCGCATCCATTGCGTGCACCGGGTTCTCCACACACATGGACGAACACACATGTCTTTAAAAATCTACCCCATTATATCTTCCTGACTGTATATGGCTTGGATATTTAATATTATAATACATTATTTTCTGTTATTGTTTTTAATGTTAGTATTATTGACTATAATTGTGAAATAGTGCTTCCTGCAGAAAGAGCCCTTTACAAAATTGTGCAACTGATTATTTCTTATGTGCATAAAATTACATTTATAGATGCTGTATGTGTACATTTTTATGCGCATGGGGACAGGTAATCCAGGGAACAGAGACTGAGCTGCTTTGCAACTTACACATGTACTTTTTTTTATTTTAAAAAGTATAAATGTAAATTCTCCTATCAAAACCATGTGCACCAAATAGCAGGTTATGTGTAGTTTAAAGCAGATTTATACGTATAAGCCCAGTTTGAAAATTGGGGTAACGGGTGTTCGTATTTGCTGGCTTAAATATGTGCAATGTTACAAAAGTACCCCAGGTATGCACTGTTATGTGTTGTTTTGCATTTGTATGTATTTTATATTGAATGGGCTTTCATTTGTTGCTTCACGGTTTTATGTACAATATTCCATTAATCGCGTGCATTTCATTTTGCATTTTTTTTGTATTGTTATGTACTCTCTTTTACATGCGATATTAACCTTGGAAAGACAGATGAAGCCCAAATTAAATGAAATATGAATGTAATTAAATCACTATCCTGCACCCAGTTCTTCCATTGCTGGATCAGAATATCACACTACTTCTTTGCCCAGAGTGAAGAAACACCTCCAGCGCTCATTAATTATCCATAATGGACATTAACAAATGTGCATAAAACAACAACTCTGAAATAAATACTTTAGAACGAGAGTCCTGTATTCAAATTAAATATTTTAAAGTGAAGGACTAATGGGCCACCATCGATACTTCTTACAGGACAAATTAAATCTAAATGGGCTTGGAGGACACATTTATTTTTGCAAACAGAAGGCTCCTTGGAGCAGAATTTGACAGCAGTCACACTTTGGGCCTCATTTTCCAATATCGCATTGGTATCGCATGCGATACCAAAAAGGGGTGTACCTTATGCTAATAAGCATGTGTATCGCAAATTGTGATATCAGCTATGCGAAAAGCTCTTATCGCAAGTTGCACTATTAGCCCAATTTGGGCTACATTGCATCGCGGTTCACGATGTTTCCGGACAGGCCTGTTTCAGTATGCTGCAGGCTGAGTGAGAGAGAGAGAGAGAATGGGAGGCCCACCTAGTAACTCGAGGTGAGGGTTAAGTATTAGTGTAGGGGGGTAGGGGCCACTTTGACATTCAACGTGAGATGTACGAACAGAACAGTGGTCTCTTGTGAAGATTTGCTGGCCTTCGGAGTGAGGAAACTCACTCCAAGATTAGATTTGGGCAAGGTTCTCTCAACCTAGCTTGATGTACCCAGGTAGAGAGTCCCTCAAGCTAGGTTGAGAGAACCTTGCCCAAATCTCATCTTGGAGTGAGTTTACTCACTCCGAAGGCCAGCAAATCTTCACAAGAGACCACTGTTCTGTTCGTACATCTCACGTTGAATGTCAAAGTGGCCCCTACCCCCCTACACTTCTACTTAACCCTCACCTCGAGTTACTAGGTGGGCCTCCCATAGGGATACAAATACCTGTCTAGGGAGGAGGCACTATAGCAAGGTGCTGTCTTGCTCTCTCTCATACTGAAACAGGCCTGTCTAGAAACATCATGAACACAAACTCTATAACAGAGAACTCGGCACAAATTTAATGCCCATAAATATTCCAATAATTTTTATTCACAAAAATTTTTTTTAATATTTTTAACTAGAACCTACATGTGCTGACAGACTTCATATATTAAAAACCATCCCCGATGCATTAACACTCTATGACCATTCATACCATTCACTCAGATAAGATCACCCCAATACCTATAAAACATAACATTAACAATTTAAGTATTTACCCATACCACTCAATGTTGACATGCCCAACACATAGCAAATTGTTCTAAATAAGATATATATAAATCATACAGATATTTATATATTGGCTAAACGCCTACATACAAAATATATGAATTTTACAATCATGTGTTATGTATATGATGCAAAATATATGCTGGCTCAAAAACCTCAATTATATTACTATGAAACAAAACCAAACCGTTGCAACTTGAGGTACTGCAAAATAGCAGATGTGTCTTACAATTATTTTTATTTATTATTAAAAAGACTTACCCGAGAGAGTGGTATCAGAAAGATGTCAGTGTGTTCGCAGTCTCATGAGCTCTTGCCCTTACAGGGCTACAGCCCCTCTCTTGACTTCACCACTTATTAATTACGTCATTTACCTACTCTCTTCAGGTTTGTCAATTGATATTACGTTTTTATAAAGTGCAAATGTGCCTCCCTTAAAATCCCTAGAAAACCCGTATTTTGTCATCTAACATGCCACAACTAATTATTAAAATCTTATATTTTGTTTTATGCTTATCTCTCAATAGTAGTGCTGTTATATTTCTTCGCCGTGTTTCATCACTGCTTCAAATGAATCGCCCGACATTGGCCATGTTTCGGCGCACTCCTCGCGCCTGCTTCAGGGGCTACCGTTCCTTCACAAACTCTATTACAAAAACATAAATCTATAAATACCTCTAGAACAATATCTATATATGTCTCACTCTACTGCGACATTAGTACTCACGATTCAGTGTGACACAGATCCCTTCTACCGTGTTGCCTTTCAAAAAATGGCGCTCAAACGCTATTCTTCCGTCTCCACCGGATGTCAGCTGTTTTATACCCGAACCTCAAATCCAGAACTAAACTATCCACTACAGAAAGACCGCCCAATCAACTTCCTTATTAAGCCCAGCAGGGGCAATTGTGTTCAATTTAAAAATCCAACGCTGTTCGCGCTGTAGTAAACACAGATTTAAATCCCCTCCCCGCTCATCCTGCTCAATACAGTCCAAGACCGTACTATGTAAAGTTTCAAAAACATGAGATTGTTCCGCACAATGCTGAACCAATGGAGCTTCCATCCTTCCTCTCTTCAATGCGCTTTTATGCTCTATTAGGCGTGTTTTTAATGCTCTCGTGGTTTTACCCACATAAATGAGCCCGCAAGGACACCAGATGGCATATACAACATTTCGTGAGACACAGGTGGTCGCTCTAATAGGTTTAAATTTTTTTAATTTCTCAAGAGGAATTTTTATGTTGGAATGAGCAAGTGGGCACATTGCACACGACCCACACGGGAAATGACCATTCCCTTCCTCAGATCTAATCGCCGAAACTTTAAAGTGTGACCTGACCACCTGATCTTTAATGCTCATTCCTCTTTTGAAGGCTATCAAAGGCTGAGTTATAAACTCATTGTGAACCTGTAATACGTTCCAATGTCGTCTAATGCTCTGCACTATCCCATTCACTCCCATAGAATATGGTAATACACATGTCAACCTATTATTGTTTGTGGATTTTTGTCTCGATTGCAATAGATATTCTCTATGATTCCATCTAGCTCGTTTATAGGCTTTTCGGATTACCCCCAACGGATAACCTCTTTCCATAAAACGCTGACTCATCTCTCCTGCTCTCGATTTATATTCTTGAACTGATGAGCATAGTTTCCTCAGCCTTAAAAATTGGCCGAAAGGAATACTATTGCGCAGAGTTAAAGGATGACAGCTAGAGTATTCTAGTAATGTATTTCGATCCGTTGGTTTCTGAAAAATCGTGAAACAGAATTTATTGTTATCCAAAGAGATCCTTATGTCCAAAAAAGGAATTGAAACATGATCATAATTATAAGTAAACTGCAATGCCTGTTCACAGGAGTTTAGCCAAACCATAAACTCTTGGAAGAGGACCTCAGTCCCATGCCACACTATGAAAATGTCGTCGATGAAACGGCGCCATACTATGATATTATTTTTATATGGAGAAGTCTCTAACCAGTGTGCTTCAAAATGTCCCACATACAGGTTAGCGACACTGGGGGCCATGGTGGCCCCCATTGCCGTGCCACCAACCTGTTGATAATAGCTTTGCTCAAATAGAAAAAAAATTTTTTTCAACGCCAGAGTGGCTAGATCTATAATGAAAGCTATGGGAGGGCGAGTAGATTGAAACGGCGCCATACTATGATATTATTTTTATATGGAGAAGTCTCTAACCAGTGTGCTTCAAAATGTCCCACATACAGGTTAGCGACACTGGGGGCCATGGTGGCCCCCATTGCCGTGCCACCAACCTGTTGATAATAGCTTTGCTCAAATAGAAAAAAAATTTTTTTCAACGCCAGAGTGGCTAGATCTATAATGAAAGCTATGGGAGGGCGAGTAGATTTGAAACGGCGCCATACTATGATATTATTTTTATATGGAGAAGTCTCTAACCAGTGTGCTTCAAAATGTCCCACATACAGGTATGAAACGGCGCCATACTATGATATTATTTTTATATGGAGAAGTCTCTAACCAGTGTGCTTCAAAATGTCCCACATACAGGTATGGATTTGAGGTTCGGGTATAAAACAGCTGACATCCGGTGGAGACGGAAGAATAGCGTTTGAGCGCCATTTTTTGAAAGGCAACACGGTAGAAGGGATCTGTGTCACACTGAATCGTGAGTACTAATGTCGCAGTAGAGTGAGACATATATAGATATTGTTCTAGAGGTATTTATAGATTTATGTTTTTGTAATAGAGTTTGTGAAGGAACGGTAGCCCCTGAAGCAGGCGCGAGGAGTGCGCCGAAACATGGCCAATGTCGGGCGATTCATTTGAAGCAGTGATGAAACACGGCGAAGAAATATAACAGCACTACTATTGAGAGATAAGCATAAAACAAAATATAAGATTTTAATAATTAGTTGTGGCATGTTAGATGACAAAATACGGGTTTTCTAGGGATTTTAAGGGAGGCACATTTGCACTTTATAAAAACGTAATATCAATTGACAAACCTGAAGAGAGTAGGTAAATGACGTAATTAATAAGTGGTGAAGTCAAGAGAGGGGCTGTAGCCCTGTAAGGGCAAGAGCTCATGAGACTGCGAACACACTGACATCTTTCTGATACCACTCTCTCGGGTAAGTCTTTTTAATAATAAATAAAAATAATTGTAAGACACATCTGCTATTTTGCAGTACCTCAAGTTGCAACGGTTTGGTTTTGTTTCATAGTAATATAATTGAGGTTTTTGAGCCAGCATATATTTTGAATTTGTTAGATATTCGAAAAGAATACAATTTTTTTGGCCATAAGTAAATATGGCGATGCATTGGGACGATACGTTCAGTTTCTCACAGTCTCATCTGCTTGAAGTTTTGTCAGCACCAGCAGTGAGCTTGCCAGGTATTCAAGGGGATAGTTGGGAAAATCTTGTTCGCCTGAATAAAAGATTAGTACGAACCAGTTTACATCATGGCACCCTGATTGAATACTGTAGAGCGCAACGAATACCAAGAGGGTTGAGGATAATGAAAGAACCGAAGTTGTATGTAGAACATGAGGATTTTTTGATTAAATGGAATCAAATCCTCAACAAATGTTCTCTTGATTTGATGTTGTTGGTTATAGAAAGAGCTAAAACATTAGCAGAATCTTTGCAGAAAGAACATGATGAGATGATTGAAAAAATTAAAAGTCAAAATGTGGAGACTTTTGATGATAAATGGAAGGAATTTCAAGATACGATCAAAAATTTCACAGAAGAACTGAAGCAGTTTAAAGCTAATAAATTTGTTCGAGATGAACAAGATTATAAGAAAGGTTCCATTTATTATTGGATGAATCCACAAGTTAAAAGATCGTATGGCCAGAAAAAAACTTTTGACTTAAGCTCAGATGACTCTTCTGGTGAAGAGACATCACGGGGGCAAAATGTGATACCAACAGGTGGGCAATCCGCTGTCCCTTTTTCCGAGGTAAAGCAAGACCGCAAGGTCAGATTTCATCCTCATACTCAAGACCCACCGGTAGGACAGAGACCACAGAAACGATGGACCCGTTCTCAAGGGAAAGGGAGGTCAGCGACTCCACAGTAATTAATCTCTCCTCACGTCCTCTTACTCAAGCACAGATCCAAGTACTACAAAAAGGTTTAACTTATGTACCTACAGTGCAATTTGATCATTTTGAAATAAATAAATTTTTCCAAAGATTTCTGAGAAATCTTAGATTACGATTATTTTTTGCCCAACAGCCACCAGGAACTGTCGCTGATGAGTCGGTAGTACATCCAAAATCAACTTGGTGCCCTCCTGGCAATATGGATCCCGTTATACACACTTTTGCAAAGTTAGTGCAAAAAGACATTGATAATACGCAGAGAAACATCAAAAAGGGCCAATGGAATTTATCAATACAAGAGCAGAGAGCGGTGCAAGAAATAAAGAGAGATACATCTTTGGTGGTTAAAAGTGCCGACAAAGGTGGTGCAGTGGTAGTAATGAACCGGGATTTTTATAGAGAGGAAGCTTTGAGACAGCTGGCTGACCAGAAGTTCTATAAAAAACTGGAAGCAGATCCTACCAAACAGTTGAAAGATTCAATTGATGAATTGTTGGAAGACGCTTTTGCGCAAGGTTGGTTAACTAAGAGAGAATTCCGGTTTTTAAAGGTAGAACACCCTAGGGTACCAACCTTTTACCATCTCCCAAAGATTCATAAAGATCTGGTACACCCGCCAGGGCGTCCCATTATTTCATCTAAGGGTTCGCTTCTGGAGCCACTCTCTCAATACGTTGATACGTTTTTGAGACCTTTAGTACCATCTTTGCCCTCTTATGTTCGGGATTCAGGTCAATTGATACAATTTTTGGAGACTTTAGATGTCCCTTTAGACGGTGTGCTTCTTGCCACAATAGATATCGTGTCGTTGTACACAAATATACCGCAGGATGCGGCACTAGAGGTGCTTAGGGACAGTTTAACAGCACAGGTAACATCTACTCGCCCTCCCATAGCTTTCATTATAGATCTAGCCACTCTGGCGTTGAAAAAAAATTTTTTTCTATTTGAGCAAAGCTATTATCAACAGGTTGGTGGCACGGCAATGGGGGCCACCATGGCCCCCAGTGTCGCTAACCTGTATGTGGGACATTTTGAAGCACACTGGTTAGAGACTTCTCCATATAAAAATAATATCATAGTATGGCGCCGTTTCATCGACGACATTTTCATAGTGTGGCATGGGACTGAGGTCCTCTTCCAAGAGTTTATGGTTTGGCTAAACTCCTGTGAACAGGCATTGCAGTTTACTTATAATTATGATCATGTTTCAATTCCTTTTTTGGACATAAGGATCTCTTTGGATAACAATAAATTCTGTTTCACGATTTTTCAGAAACCAACGGATCGAAATACATTACTAGAATACTCTAGCTGTCATCCTTTAACTCTGCGCAATAGTATTCCTTTCGGCCAATTTTTAAGGCTGAGGAAACTATGCTCATCAGTTCAAGAATATAAATCGAGAGCAGGAGAGATGAGTCAGCGTTTTATGGAAAGAGGTTATCCGTTGGGGGTAATCCGAAAAGCCTATAAACGAGCTAGATGGAATCATAGAGAATATCTATTGCAATCGAGACAAAAATCCACAAACAATAATAGGTTGACATGTGTATTACCATATTCTATGGGAGTGAATGGGATAGTGCAGAGCATTAGACGACATTGGAACGTATTACAGGTTCACAATGAGTTTATAACTCAGCCTTTGATAGCCTTCAAAAGAGGAATGAGCATTAAAGATCAGGTGGTCAGGTCACACTTTAAAGTTTCGGCGATTAGATCTGAGGAAGGGAATGGTCATTTCCCGTGTGGGTCGTGTGCAATGTGCCCACTTGCTCATTCCAACATAAAAATTCCTCTTGAGAAATTAAAAAAATTTAAACCTATTAGAGCGACCACCTGTGTCTCACGAAATGTTGTATATGCCATCTGGTGTCCTTGCGGGCTCATTTATGTGGGTAAAACCACGAGAGCATTAAAAACACGCCTAATAGAGCATAAAAGCGCATTGAAGAGAGGAAGGATGGAAGCTCCATTGGTTCAGCATTGTGCGGAACAATCTCATGTTTTTGAAACTTTACATAGTACGGTCTTGGACTGTATTGAGCAGGATGAGCGGGGAGGGGATTTAAATCTGTGTTTACTACAGCGCGAACAGCGTTGGATTTTTAAATTGAACACAATTGCCCCTGCTGGGCTTAATAAGGAAGTTGATTGGGCGGTCTTTCTGTAGTGGATAGTTTAGTTCTGGATTTGAGGTTCGGGTATAAAACAGCTGACATCCGGTGGAGACGGAAGAATAGCGTTTGAGCGCCATTTTTTGAAAGGCAACACGGTAGAAGGGATCTGTGTCACACTGAATCGTGAGTACTAATGTCGCAGTAGAGTGAGACATATATAGATATTGTTCTAGAGGTATTTATAGATTTATGTTTTTGTAATAGAGTTTGTGAAGGAACGGTAGCCCCTGAAGCAGGCGCGAGGAGTGCGCCGAAACATGGCCAATGTCGGGCGATTCATTTGAAGCAGTGATGAAACACGGCGAAGAAATATAACAGCACTACTATTGAGAGATAAGCATAAAACAAAATATAAGATTTTAATAATTAGTTGTGGCATGTTAGATGACAAAATACGGGTTTTCTAGGGATTTTAAGGGAGGCACATTTGCACTTTATAAAAACGTAATATCAATTGACAAACCTGAAGAGAGTAGGTAAATGACGTAATTAATAAGTGGTGAAGTCAAGAGAGGGGCTGTAGCCCTGTAAGGGCAAGAGCTCATGAGACTGCGAACACACTGACATCTTTCTGATACCACTCTCTCGGGTAAGTCTTTTTAATAATAAATAAAAATAATTGTAAGACACATCTGCTATTTTGCAGTACCTCAAGTTGCAACGGTTTGGTTTTGTTTCATATTATGTATATGATGGACATATATTCTCGTTGTTGTACACACTGGATATGTGTTCTCGTTGTTATACACCCGACAGGATACCTGTTTCACCCAAAAATAGGGCTTCCTCAGGGAACATCATCTGTTCTTTAAGGACACTATCATGCCATCATCGTCTCAATCCCATCTCCTTAGTGTATAAACTCATAACATCGATGGCAGCACATAATAAAATTATCAATTGCACATGATCCCGGTCTCTATATCCTATGAAAAATAAATAAACAAATCCTACTTTAAATGAAAAGATTCTTTATAAACAGGTGAGTACACACTGTGCACTGTCACCATTAAAACAGTACCAACCATTTCATTGATTAGATATTACAGTTAACCAAAAGCTCATTGTTAATTCAAGATCACCCAGGAGTCCGAGAGAAACCCTTCAAATGACTTCCAATTGGAAGTCATTTGAAGGGTCACCCAGGAGTCCGAGAGAAACCCTTCAAATGACCCTTCAAATGACTTCCAATTGGAAGTCATTTGAAGTCATTTGAACAGTAGCAGGCAAACTGGGACCGAAGGATCCAATGGTTCAGAAGCCCGGGAGTGGTACCTGGATAACACAAGAGCTTCAGCAATGACACATGGAAGATGTCATGTATGCGCATGTAGGAGGGTAGGCGAAGACGGTAAGAGACTGCTCCCACACGTTCGGCGACTCGAAAAGGCCCACAGAATTTTGGTGCTAGTCGTCTGGACGGGATTCGTAGCTGTAGATTTCTGGTGCTAAGCCAGACACGGTCTCCTGGAAGGAAGATGGGTGCTGGCTGACAATGCCTATCTGCCCACTTCTTAGTGGACAGGGCGACCTTACGGATCTTTTCCTGGGTAGAGATCCACAAGGAACGAAGCTGGTGAGCTGAGAGTTGCACTGCTGGGAGTGCACTAGGTTCAGGCGAAGGTAAGGGCGAACGAAGTTGCTTCCCATAAACAACGAGGAAAGGCGAACTTCCAGTAGCAGCATGCGTGTGATTATTATACGAGAACTCCGCCCACCTGGGTAGCTTAGCCCAATTATCTTGTTGTTCGTTCACGAAGGCACGAAGGAAAGTCTTCAAGGTTCGATTGGTTCGTTCTGTTTGCCCATTACATTGAGGATGGAACGCTGACGAAAGACTAAGTTGCAACAGGCCCCTGGGCTTCCCGATGGGCGGCTTTCGAACAGCACAAGTAGGGCATGAGCCCCCAAAAGCTTGGACATCCCATCTCACTGTTGGCCACCAGTAGAAATGGTTTACACAGTTTAAAGTCCCTTTCCTACCCGCATGACCCCCAGGGAGGGAGTCATGGGCCCAAGTGAGAACTGCTCTCCGAGAGCAACGTGGAACGACGGTCTTCCCTTGGGAGGACACGAAGGTTGCAGCAAGACTTACTTTCTCAGGGTTCAACATATATTGGGGTATATCAGGAGTCTCTTTGACCTCAGAGGAGCGTGAGAGCGCGTCAGCTCAAACGTTCTTCGAGCCGGGTCGGTGGCGTAACGTAAAGTCAAACCAGTCAAAAAACAGCGACCACCGGGTTTGTCTTGGATTCAGGTGTTGGGCTTACTTCAGCAGTGCTAGGTTCTTATGAATGGTGTAAATCGTAACTGGATGGTTGGCTCCTTCCAACCACTGTCTCCATTCCTCCAGGGCAAGTTTTACAACTAGCAACTCTTTGTCCCCAACACAGTAGTTACTCTCTGCCGGGGAGAATTTCCTTGAAAAATATGAACAGGGCAACAGCTGTCCAGGATCAGAGTACTGACTCAGTACAGCCCCCATGGCCACACTGGAGGCATCAACTTCCACCACGAAGGGCCGGCTGGGATCCGGATGGCGAAGGCAGGTGTCTAATGAGAAGGCTTCTTTAAGGACCTCAAAAGCTTGACAGGCAGAAGCAGGCCAATCTACCGCATTAGCCCACTTTCGGGTGAAGGCAGTCAACAGGGCCACAATACGAGAGTAATTGGGAATAAAGTGACTGTAGACTTAGAAAAGCCGAGGAAGCTTTGCAACGCTTGAAGACCCTTTGGCCGAGGCCAATTCTTAATAGCCGCCACTTTCTCAGGATCTATTCGAAAGCCAGCTGCAGAGACTATGTAGCCTATGAACGACAGAGACATCTTAAAGCTACATTTTTCCAGCTTTGCGTACAGGCCATGCTCCCTAAATACCTGGAGCACTTGACGGACATGCTGACGGTGCGACGACTGATCCTGGGAGTAGATTAAGACATCGTCGAGGTAAACAATTACACAAGTGTTCAGAAGGTCCCGCAACACCTCATTTCCGGGACGGGTTCTGACTAAATTGTATGCTCCTCGCAAGTCCAATCTTGTGAAAATCTTCGCTCCTCGAAGGTGATCAAGGAGCTCCAGGATTAACGGGCGTGGGCAACGGTCTCGGTTGGTAATAGAATTTAGGCCTCGATAGTCCATGCACGGGCTCATCAAAGGCCTGGCGAAAGTTTGTGATGAACAGTTGTAAGTCCGTTAGTGAAGAATCATTGTTTTCCCAGAGGGGAGAAGCCCAGATTAAGGCTTTCCCATCAAGCAGGGACAGGATATATGCCTCTTTCACCGCATCCGAGGGGAACTGCTGAGGCAACAAGGAGAACTGTACAAAACATTGGTTCAAGAAGCCACGGCAGGTCAAATCCCCAGCGTAACGAGAGGGTACGGGCAGCTGGGTCACTGACGAGTCCTGGGCCTCGAGTCCTGGTTTTGGGGCAGATGAGGCCCTGGCATCCAACTGGGCCGACAATTCCCCTACCGAACCGGTAAGGACTCGAGGTACTGCAGCTGCTGGGCCAACCCCGGCAGGTCCAGGGGAACAGGCGCATCCGCCGAGTCCATGGCCTTGCAATCTGTAATGGGAGTCTCTGTTTAGTGGACCCTTGGGCCGACCTGCTGGAGACTGGGAAAGGTGGTCAATGTCTCTAGTGAATAGCAGGCCGGGAGGCAGATGTTCAGGCAGCACGTAGATGTTCTTCACCCTGGAAGCTGGTGCTCCTCCAGGAGCCCATAGGAGCCCAACCACTGGGACTTAGGTGACTTCACCCTTGGAAGCCGAAGCCCCCCCGGGAGGAGCCCGTAGGGGCCTGGCCGCTGGGACTTAGGCGGGTTGTGGATCAGAACAGGTAACTGGAACCAGACTAGGACAGTAGCAATACTGTAACTGGGTTCGGGTTCTGGAACCAGGCAGGAACTATAGCGAGACTCGGGTACTGGAACCAGGCAGGAACTGTAGCAGGATTCGGGTACTGGAACCAGGCAGGAACAGTAGTAGACTCCGGGTACTGGAACCAGGCAGGAACAGTAGCAGGCTCCAGGTACTGGGACCAGGCAGGGACTGTAGCTGGATTCGGGTACTGGAACCAGGCAGGCACAGTAGCAGGCTCCGGGTACTGGGACCAGGCAGGGACTGTAGCTGGATTCGGGTACTTGAAACAGGCAGGAACAGTAGCAGGCAAGCTGGGACTGTAGCAGGCAGGCAGGAACCAAGCAGGTACTGTAGCAGGCAGGCAGGAACCAGCAGGTACTGTAGCAGGAACGGAGCGACGAAGCGAAGCGAGTCACTCCGGGGCACAGCTCAACAGGAAACCGGGAGGCTAACCCGTTGCAAGGCAAAGACTGGATGGCCACGGCCGGCTTATCAAGGCCACAGCGTCTGACATCAGGAGTTGGGCGGAGTCACCACTGCCGAGAAACGGCCTAGAAAGCGCCCCAGTGGCGCGCGCGTGTGCCTAGGCGCCGGGCGTCCATGGGAGGGCTCGCAGCGGCGCAGCCCCAGCGGGGATGCCGCCAACCAGGCCGCAAACCAGGCCTCTGGAAGCGGGAGCAGGTCCCGGAACCTGGAGGTAAGGACCTGGCCGCGGTGCTCACGGCCAGAACCGCAACAAAAGGTCTGCTATAAGAGGGGATCACGTTCAGGGGTTTTATGCAGCAAACTCTACATCATGAAGGCACTGTTCGAAGCTATTTACATAGGTAAAACAGAGCTATACCTGCCTAAATGGCCTTGTTGAATACTGCCCACCCTATATGCAAGTACATTTATCCACAGTAGGAGAAAGCATTCCTGGGGGTGGAGTTGAGGCTGAGTTTGGAAATATGTTTACAATTTCAAATACACACACACACACAAACGTATTTTGAGCTGGAAAAAATACTTACGCAAATGGCAGGTGCAGATTTGTACAGTTGCTTTTTCTTTGGGCAATTTTGAAAGGGAAACTTGAAAACTTTGAAAACTGGTGTACAGTCTGAGGGTAAAAAGTACCCAGGGCTGTTGCAATGGTGCAGGTAGTTTTAATATCTACTTTCTCTAGGATCAACCCTCTGACAGGGAAGACGATGTGCTATTAGCCAGGGCTTCTGTCGCAGTTTGTAAAATTGCCTCGCAAATTTTCATGCTGATCTTGTGATATCCCACACATTTGTCAGACAAGTCAAGATAACACTTTCTGGAAGCTCTTTAGCCCGTCTTTGGCCTATATGCAAAAGGTAAGGATGTGTGCAGAAATAAAATGTTTTAGTTTGTTCATTCATTTTCCTATCATTTCTTTCATTTTTGGAGTTTTGGTTTTCAGGGTTTCTTAGTTGGTTTTTGATTTGTACTCATCTCAGTCAACAGTGATCACTCTTGTAAAATAGTGTGCACTACTTGTGAACAATGCACACTGGACCAGATTTTCAAAGGGATACGCGTGTACCCCCCGAAAATCTGGCCCAAACTCCCCCTGCGTGCGCCGAGCCTATGTTGAGTAGGATCGGCAGCGCGCGCAAGCCCCGTGACGCGCGTAAGTCCCGGGGCTTTCCTGGGGGGCGTGAAGGGGGTGTGTCGCGGCCGGCGCATCATCGGGGGCGGGTCAAGGGCGTGTTGCGCCCGGTGCATCATCGGGGGCGTTCCGGGGCGTGGCTGCGGCCTCCGGACCGGACCCTGATGCGCCGGCGGCCGGCCCAACGCGCACAAGTTACACCTGCTTCGAGCAGGCATAACTTGTACAACAAAGGTAGGTGGGGGGTTTAGATAGGGTCGGGGGGGGGGGGTTAGGTAGGGGAAGGGAGGGGAAGGTGGGGGAGGTCGAAGGAAAGTTCCCTCCAAGACCGCTCCGATTTTGGAGCGGCCTCGGAAGGAACGGAGGCAGGCTGCGCGGCTCGGCACACGCAGGCTGCCGATTTTGGGCAGCCTTGTACACGCCGACCCCGGATTTTAATGGATACGCGCGGCTATGCGCATATCTACTGAAATCCCGTGTACTCTTGTTCGCGCCTGGTGCACGAACAAAAGTACGCGTGTGCGCAAATTTATAAAATCTACCCCACAAAGTTATAAAATCTACCCCACTATTTACAAAACAAATGAACCCAAAATGAATTTGCCTGATTTGGTTCAAATTCCTTATTAATGCGCACCCCAAGTAAAATTGATCTACTTAACCATGGTTGGATAGATACCTCAAAACTTCCCCAGCCAGAGCTTCTGTAAGTAACCAAAGAAGCAAAGGACTTGATTTCTGAAGGTTTTGCAAAGTCTGTGAAGCCCTTGAAAAAAAAAAAAAGAGAGCGAGAAATCTGGGAAAATCAGGTCTGTGGGAACAATCCGAAGCAGGGTACCTATTAAACACTTTCTAGAGCTAATTTTATGAAAGCAAATGTGCCTGGCGCCTAGCTAAATATTGATTTATTCCTCCTTGTAACCATATACCGTACATCATAGTGTAGAAATATCTTGGATCTGCACAGTGTGAGGAAACTAACCAGGAAGTATTATATTCTAGAAGCAACATGTAAACGATAAAACATGAGAGTCAGGGATCAGAAACATGGAGTCATATGCTCCTTGCAGCCAGGAAGGTCAATTTCAAGCAACAGGAAGGGCTTCAAGATCCCTCAGCAAGTTCTGATGCCCACAACAGGGAGGAATCCTCAAGTACCCATTAGGCAGTCTTGTTTACAGGATATACATAATGAATGTGCATGAGATAGACTAGGATAGAATGGAGGCAGTGGCATAGAAGAGAGGCAGTGATACAAATTACAAATCTATTCCATGCATATTCATTATGGATATCCTGAAAAACCAGACAGGTTAGTGACTAGGTAGGAAACAACTGCTTTATGCAACACTGAAAGCTGACCAGCAGCCTTCGGATGAGGGACTGGAGGCATTTTAAGTGTGTTTAATCACTCTTCATCAGCAGTAACATTCCTATCTACACTATGATCTTAACTAGTCACTTCATAAGGGATAGATTGCCAAATAATTATATTTCACTGTTATTTAAATATTAGCAAAAAGGATTGGCAATGTATGGTTGGATACACAGATACAAAACATACATAATATGACTGTTTTGACAAATGCATATGATCAAATCCAATAAAAAGTGCAGCATAACAATTACTAGAATAAAGATAATATGATAAAATGATTTCCATTGAAGCAGGAAAAAATGCAAAAAGAATTAGCAATAATTAATTTGGTAAATTTAGCTTAATTTATGTGAGATTATACAAATACCACCAATCATTGAGGAACAAGAAAGCTAACTATTGAAACATTTTTTTTTTTTTTTAAAGTGTTTTGCTTCCAAGTTTTTCTTTTATCTCAAGTTGAGGAAATTCATCAAGGACAGAATCTAGGATTTAGTGAGACAAGGGAATGGCAAGGAAGTATAAAAAAGTAAACATAATACAACTGCGGAGGAGCAGCCTCATAACCAGAGGGTACCCAGTTCTGTCCCTTGAAGCAGCAGAGTAGCAACTGTTTCCATGCTCGCCATGGAGCCCCTAGGTCTACTCTTGTCAGAAAAGGGGAGCAGGCAAGATACAAGGGCCATGCAAGCCGTGCTGCACTATTATCCAATTCTCCTTTACAATTATGATGCGCCATATCCCTTTGAAAATTACCCCTTGAATTCCAAGTGTCCAGACAGCACTCACCCTTAAATATTTTTGCAGGGGCTTTTAAGAGGGTTGGATGGCTCTCTACTTGGCATGCCTCAGGAATTTCCTCATCCCACTAGTATAGAAGACTGAATTGTACGCGAGCCAACTATTCTAAGAAGGCGTTTGTATTACTGAAGCTCACTCTGCTGCAACATCTCAGGAACTAGAAATATAACATCTTGAAATATGTTTGGGGAATGTGGAATGGACCTGAAAGGCAACATTACAGAAGAGAAAAATATATTTAAAGCACCAGCTCTACCAATAACTGTTAGAAATTAATCAACCAGCAGTTAGAACAAATCATATTATTAAGATTCTCTTTTCCTTTTGGACATTTAACTCATTACTGAAAAGATATAAATGAGAGACGTTTGGGGGAGAAGGGGTTTTTTCTGATAGTTTTTCTCTTTCCCAAAAGTTTCCTCTTGTTCCTTTAGCTTTCAGTTTGAGTAAAGCCAGGACAGGGATCCAGCACCCATAAAGCTTTCATTTTGAAGCACCCTGGGATTTTTACCCCTATGTTATATCCTCTCCCAACTTACCTAGCCCAATCATCACAGCGACAGTCCTCAGCCAGGGGCCATACGCCAGGGCTCCTTCCAGAGGCCTGCAATCAGGGGCCCTACGGGGTCACTCTTGCACTTTACTCCCCCATCTCTCTACCTCCCCCTCCCCCCCAAACCGGACCTCGGAACACGGCCTTCATAGGAGGCCAGAGAGCAGAAAGCCTAGCCCAGGAATCAAATCTAAATCTCTTTACATGGCAGTGCACAGCACTACCACTGAACCACCAGGCCAGCCCACGTCAGAAGGTTTTAGAAACGCCTCCGAACAAGCCCTTCCCAGCAGGATGGATCTAAGATAATAGAGAACATCACCTTAATGATCATCTTCAAAACCTTCTGCACGTATCACCATAGTACCTAGAATGTATGAGCGCAACACAAACAGCAAAATAATGACCTGAGGGAAAGAGGGTTTTAAAAGCACAGCACGGCCAAAATACAGTAAACTGTGAACATTTCTTTCCTCATGAAAATGTAAAACAACAAGAAACAAAAATGTTTTGGGTCATATAGATCAAGAAATGAAGAATAGAGATAAAAATCATGTAAACTGATATTTTTTAAGGTCTATAAGTAGTACTGTTGTTTTAATTAATCAATTGTGATGTATGCAAAAAAAATGTTCATTCTGATTTATTCATTCGATTTTGGATTTTTTTAATTCATTTTTATCATTTTGTAGGGGTTTTATTTATATTTTGGTTTTTCTTTTTGGTTATTCATAAATAGTGTGCACTGCTTATGAATTTCTGTTTACTTTTGAAATTATTGTAAACCGTTTTGGTCAATCCTGTATTGTTAAAAACGGTATAGAAATGGTTTAAATAAATAAATAAAATGAATAGTATGCACTGTTTACTGGGGAATAATATTTGTATTAAAAAATCCAAAAGAAATCCACCTACTTCTTTCCTGATTCTTTATTTGTTTTAAATGAATGCACATCCCTAATAATTAGACATGATAAGGACTGGGGTACCTTCATAGAAACATGGACCATGACAACTAATAAAGACTATAAGTCCCAACTTGTCTGCCTAATTTGTTTTCTATAGAAAGGCCAAAGAGCCCAATTGTATTATTTCAGCCTGCATTCATTGCCCCAATTTTCAAAAAGAAATAACTCGTGTTTTCCCTTGAAATTGAACAGATGGAATGTTCCAAACTATGAAGTAAATTTTCAAAGGACTTTCACATGGAAAAATGCCTTGTACAAGTGATTTTAAAACAAAGTACACGCAAACTCGAATGTTCATGTGGGAAAGTATGCATGCACAAAGTGGGCGTGTCCAGGGCACGCACAAAGTGGGCGTGTCTGTGGTGTGTACAAAATGGGCGAGTTTGGGGCATGCACAAATTGGGTGTGTTTGGGGCATCTACAAAGTGGGCGTGTTTACCAGGGTGTGGCTTAGATGTCTCTGCATGCTTTGCTATTTTATAAAAAATGTACACATGTAAGTCACCAAGAATGCTTTTACATCTGCCATTTAACATGCCAAATTCAGACCTTCATTATCTTTTTCAACCTGGTGTTTGGTCTGCTGGCTTCTCATGGTGAGTGGAAAGCACAGCTTGCTAAGACTAGAGGGAGAGAGTGGGGCAGGCTAACTGGGAAATTGTTGTCCTTGCCCATTATATTTATTTGGTATGTAATGTGATTTTATTTTTGCAGGTTTGTCCTTTTTCAGATTCAAGTTTTGTATCCATTCTTGGGGGAGAAAATTGCACTTGATGGCACTGCATTTCTAAAAGTGTGTGTGTGTGTGTGTGTGTGTGTGTGTGTATGTATGTATGTGTGTGTGTGTGTGTGTGTGTGTGTGTGTGTGAGTGTGTGTGTGTGTGTGTGTGTGTGTGTGTGTGGTGCCTGGTAAGTGGAGCTGATTGTAGGGTGGAAAAGTGTCACTGGGGCAGACCGGGGCTGACTGGAAGTGTGTGTGAGAGTCATTGGGGCTGTCTGGAGGTGTGTGTGAGTGTCACTGGGACTGACTGGGAGTTACTTGGGGGGTGGGAGAGTGATGGTGAAGTAACATTCAAAAAGAATATTATAAACTTATAGGTACTTAGGTGTAATGTTTGAAGAGAGAGAGAGCAGAGGAGGAGTAGGTACCCCTTAGATAGTTTCTGGATCTGTCTAAAGAACAAGACTTGCACAGATTCATGCTCACTAGGAAGCCATACATTATATACTATACCACCAGCAATTAGAACAGCATCTGTGCCCTTCCTCAAAGAGGCCATGCTTTGCTGGTATACCTCAAGGTCATTGTGGCCATGGCCTTTTTTTTTTTTTTTTGCCACCAGTACCTAGAGGCCACAGCTGGAATAAGTCTGTCAGCCACCTTTATTTTTTTTAGGAAAACACATCAGTATATAGCTTTCCGTTTGTGCAGACAGCAACCACAGCAAATAGGGTCTAATTTCTATCAGATTGCATGATTCGTTGATTCCCCTCTGCTTTGGGGGCTATCAATTGCACTTACATGACTATTAAGCCACCGGTCGGCAACAAGACCACCTTCTGCAACTGCAAAGGTTTCCACTGCCT